>NW_027286069.1:91672980-92272980 GCF_022747635.1 Hetaerina americana
ATAACTTGAAGATAAAGAACTTATGAGTGTTTAAGTAAGTATCGTATTAAATTGTCTCTCGTAGGGTTAGTTCAGGAATGAGTGTTGGAGGGAGGATGTCATAATTGAGTAACTCTCCCGGGTGTGATTTTTCAATTGTTTACTTGTTCTTTTATACTCAGTTGTCTTAATTTTTCCAATAAATGTTTATGTTTTCCTGTTTGTCAAAATATATTGGGAAATATGTTGTAGTGAGCCATTGGGGACGTCATTTTGGAATGAGTTTATATGGATTTTTCGCTCAATAATACATGCATACAAATCTCATTTTGTTCCCTCCATTTTTATCAGTCATTAATATTATCGTGAAATCTGCATTAAATAATGCATTTGACGAATAGAGATAATATTTGTATTAGCACTGTAATATATTACCTTTCATGGATAAACTTTATGAAATTAATATGCGTTCTAATTTCCACTTACAGACACATAGAGTGAGAATTTATTTGAATGTCTGCCTTAAATAACTATTTTTTTAAATTTGTGTGGTTCGAATGAAATAAACATTATTTCTTCTATTACATTTGAAAGTTTGCAACGCCCGCTCTTAAAAATGTCGAAGGGGCTGGAACCTTCAAGCTAAGCATTAAATAATTTATTTCAAAGTGTTATACAGCTGCCGCGCTGCCATTTGTGCACGATGAGGCTGCTATCTATCATCAGATAAGTGAAAGACTTGATACCGGCTGTTTATATGTATTTAAGTTACGTCGGGTAAGATCGCCTTCTTAAACTGTGGTAGTCAACTTAGGCTCTTAAAATTTTCTATAAGATAAATGGTGGTTTGTATTTTATTATCTAAATTATTATATAGCTTCAAAAAACCTTCCGGTAATAAATATTTTGCAATTTACTCCAATACGCATTAACAGTAGTTAACAATTTCACTTCTCATATATCAAATGACGCCAATGACCTGTCTTGGATAACCGGCGAGAACAAAGGAGGTGCTAATGCGACCAACCCATATTCAATCTAGAGGTGGGCCGAATGATTCAATTTGCTGACTTGAGTCAATTGGAATGCCTCACCTCATTGACCCGTTCACTTGAGTGATTCCTTTGAGTCGCCTTGTACCACTGCGGGTTGCATTCCAAACGAAAAGTACCGATTAATATTAAGTGAGCCAACAGCGAATGGATAAAGTAGGAATGGCCGAGGCCGCTCGACCCTTAAACAGACCTTTGAATTTTCTTTTTCATCTGACGACAGAGAATAATGACAATTCCATTGATCACACTTCATTTGAGGCATAATTTTAAACATTCTTCGAAAATATTAACTTTACTTTTAATCATTCTGTACGATGCAGTGCAAGAATAAAACAAACTTTAGCTGCCAAAATCACAATGTATATAACTACCTCTTGAAAACTTCTTTAGCACTGATTTATTTACTGATTGGTCATATATCACGCCCTAATCCTTTTAAATTAAGGAGTCCTATTGAATATAAACCTCACAAATCCTCTTTTATAAGGCCTATGAATCACCGAAACAACTTCAACACTTTCCACCTGTTATTCATACCTTAATCAGCAGCAGTACTTAATTAACTTTGCAAACATGGAAGTGCATCAAATAGTTGGTTTCCATTCCATTATTTCTAATTCACAAAACTAATAGATTATTATAATAGGCGGATATCGTGAGGCGCCCTTTCGAAATTCGTAGGAGTTATGAGGGGTGGTCCCGATATAATTACCCTTGATTATAAGTTCTGATATATTTATTGAGCACAGAAGTCCGCGAGTTAAGACTGCCAAATAATTAATATTCTGAATTTTGCATCTGTCCACTCTTTTTGGAGATTTTTCGTACGTACATTTGTTTTCTGTGGGAGAGTTCGACGCACCCGTTAAGAACAGCCTAATCCACTGGTTAAACTTAACTCTAAGAGAGGCCGTCATGATATTTGGCTAGACACGTTCATTCTACCGAAACCTCCCTTGTGTTCCTTCATTTGCATTTCGGAAACTATGTTTGGTCTGTTTGCCCAGACTGCCACGAAAACTCGGGATAGAGAAGAATATCATAAGGGCATTCATAGGATTGTTTATTCCCCGAAGGATGGCCGGGAGAGCCGTCGGAACCGACTGCGGGAAAGAATGATTTTCGAAGGGAAAAAGTAACCGACACCGGCTGCACATTGAAGATGTCTTTCCTCCATAAAGGTGGCGCCATAGGCAATACGCAAGCACTGCCAAAAACGCTGTCTCAGACAGGACCTTTTTAAGATCCCGCCGCGTTTGTGTTGAGGGGACGGCCATCTGTTCGAGAAAAATAGGGTCCCCTTGTATATACGATGGGGGGGTTAGAAAAGGCAGATATTTAGTTTGCTGTATATATAATACAATCAATTCATGGGCCAGTTCAGTGGGAGACCATACACTAGGCAATCATGAGCACCAGAATATCTCAGGAAAATTTTGGATCCTTTCTTGATTTTCCAAGATATGGATATGCAATCTCACCAATGAAGTTGCATTTGGGCGATGTTCACCAGAAGTGGAAGTGAAAGAGCAAAATGCAACTTTTGCTCTGCTGCATTATCTATTAAAGGTGGCTCGGTGTCCAATCTGCAAAGGCATATCAGGGCACTGTCTCCTCTGTCATGATATTGACACTAAGTAAAAATGTTTGCAAAAATCAGTTTAATCTATTAAATGTTTCTTTATGCCGTCTGTATGAATAACGTGAAGCATACTGGTGCAACAGATCTCAGGGCAACTTGAATGAGTTGTGAGGCTTCTACTCCCACTCTATCACAGTCAGGCCCACCTTCATCAGAGCTTCCAGCAACCAAGGAACTATCTTCTAACTTGGGCACAAATTATCCCCCATCGGTAGATGGGCTGTAGAGGCTCTAGAAGAGATTAAAAGATGTGGAGATAAAGTCCATATTGAGAGGAGTTTGTTTGTATGTTTACTAGATCCAAGATTTAAAAGACAGGCTTCTTCCTAATATATGAAGCTCAAGGCAGCTTACCATGGCTTATACAATAAAGTCAGGCAAATACCCATTCCTGAACAACCAGAACCTGAAGAACAGAGGCCCTCACAAACCTCTTGAAATTAGGAGTTTGATTCCATAACTGCTGCTCAAAAGAAGGGACATCCAACATCTGCTGTAATAGTTGAAGTGGACCAGTATCTTCGGGGGTACTTGGAGAGGTCCTCTGACCCACTTATTTGGTGGAAGAGCCAGAAACTGGTCTACTTTAGACTCTATAGGTTAATGAAAAGAAGGCTTGTACTCACTGTAAACTCTGCGAGTCCTTTGATTCTCTGAGGCGTTTTGGCATCATGAGAAAGCTCTTCTTCTGAGTCAGCAACGCAGTCAGGCGTCCCAAACATTCCTAACCACCAAGAGATCATTAAAGACTCGATGATCTCATTCCTAATGACTTGAGTCATGACACTCACTTGAGAGACTCGATCGTCTCAATTCTGATTTAATCTTGTCGACTATTTAGATGTACAAATAGCCCAGTGGGCCATTTGTATGGATATGAGTAACTATTTGATGTCAATTGAAATGAAGGTAAATGTTACCAACAAGTTGTTGCAAATTAAAGTATTTTTTTTGTCACTAACTGTCTACTTCATTTCAATAATTTAAATGCCTTTTATATTGAAATAAACAATACAAGTAGAATCGCAGAATACTTCTGGGAAACTGAATCTGGAAATTAATTTAGAATTTGGCATTTGAATGATAATATTGTTTGAGTTATTATTGAAGCCATGTACGAAGATGTTTCAGAAAATGCAAATTGCAATAACAAAAGGCACACCTACTTGCCCAAATGTGTTTCAGATTTTATAACCTATTATTTCCCATTATTGCAAATCAGATCATTTTCAGGATCTGAATACCTCTTATTTTTTCCGAATTACATTAATACTGTATGGATTCAAGGGAATGGCATACATCTTCTATGCCCAAGGCCTCAAGAGTGAGATGAATGTCTTACCCTCAGTCCCCCTTTTATTGTAGGTCTATTACCCTGCTATTACCTTGTCCTTTGGAGTTAACATGACTACCAGTCCCAGGCAAGTAAATAAAAAAGGGGAAAAATCACTAAGGGGAACATTAGCGCTACCCTACAATCTACCAGTTCACCTAAGTTCATGTTACTCCACAGTCTACTAGTCTACATATCTCTCAGCACTTCCCACCATTTTATTGTACAGTAAAAAAGTCAAGACAAAAAATTGTGGGAAATAGTCAGTTCATATTCATAATGGATGTTGTCAATGGATCACAAAGTGGATAAAGATAATATAAAAAACCATAAACACAGTAATCAACCCGAAGGTCGGTTTAGTAGGTGATGGTAGAGACCACCCAGTACTAAGCCCTACACAGTATGCGAAAATTCACACATCAGGGTAGGGGGGCCAGTTCCTTTCCCTGTGCCGGTTATAGTTTCCCAGGAACACCTGGAACCCGAAAAATCACTTTAGCTTGGGTGGAGCTGCAGGTGCCCAGAGTGCCTTGCCTGCGAATCGAACCCAAGACCCTCTGGTCAGCAGTCCAATGCTCTACCCACTTGACTACTGCAACCCATAAAAAATAATACATAAAACAATATTAGCTTGTACACTTGAATAATATGGCTGGATAACAACATTTATAGAAAGAGAGAAGGAATTAATTTGATTTAACTACCAAAAAAAAAAATTGTCAAGAAAACTGGAATTGACTTCATCATCCTTTTAACAAAAATATTTATGTTACATTCCTCTTCGCGAAGCATTATGGAAACATTCATTTTTGTGATTTAAAATTACTCATAGTCAACAAATGAATGTTCTCATTACTGCAGTGTCATCATCATTCATTTGTCTTCCCTTTCAAAAACCAAACAAATCTTTGCTTGGGCAGTTGTTTGTACTATTTTGCAACCTTCACTTGATGATAATTAGAACTTTACTGACCTAACTTAGCTGAATATGAAATTAAACTTATCCTCCTATAGTCCTCACATGCAGCTGCTTTACACTCCTCCAGGATCGTATTTGAAGTTGACTGAAGGAAAGCTTCTGGCCATATTCATTAGTCATAAATACATTTATGATACAATCATTAAACATGGATGCTTTACATAATAAATAACAGCAAATTTGGCTTGAATGATTTTTATGTAATTGTAACTTAATAATATGTTACATTATTAATATTAGCAATTATCATTCATGCTTCCCTTCTCATAGTTATTCTTTACATATATAGTACACATCATTTTGTGCACTAGCTGTATTATTTTAAGCCCGTATGATTGTCAATAGTACACACAATGACCTTACCTGGATTCACCAGATTGACTTTGGCTCTTAATTTGTGCAATAACTTCAATGAAAGGGGAAGCCCAAGATAGCATGTTAATGCTTTCTGAACTGGGCATCCATCTGATACCCATTTCAGACAATTTGAGAAAGATTGAGAATAATAGGAACTCAATTGTGAGGTTAGCTGCATTGAACCACAATGAAGAGCTTGGCAAGTGAAATGAATGGTGATGTTCGAAGAATGATAGGGTGTGATTGTACCTAGCAGTGAGTTATTGATAGATCGTGAGTGGATGAAGGACTAAGAGTGTATGTGTAGAGTGTAAAGTCGCAAGAGAAGATGGATGATGGTCACATATACCAAATATTCAAATCATACAGAGATCCACTAAGCAATTTCAATAACAGATTGGGCACAGGGTAAAGGAAAACAGGTAAGGAAACGTGTACGGGAGACTTCAAAGAAGTAAATTTCCATGGAAAAAAATGACATGTGGGATCTGAACACTGGACCACTCACCAGGCAAGGGCTCTACCAACTATGTTTATGCAAGTTCCCATAAATTCTTCAGAGTGCATTTGACAGCAGACACTCCTGCCACACTTTCAATGTTGGAGTGTGCTGTTCCCTTGCATCTTTCCCTCCCTCTAAAAATGAATAATTTGTCAGCAGAAGATAGCTTCATCCTATGAATAATGAAGATTTCACATATTTTGTTTAATATTTTTATATAATAATAGAAGTAAACTGTAAAGGCAATGCTGTATATTCACTAAGAACTTTTGCTTGAGATCGTTACAATTTAATTCAATCTTAGTGTCATTAATTACTACACATTCTTTCCATTTTTGTTCAACTGCTCTGCAGCAGTGATAAGCATCAATTTGCATTTTATTTACCCAGGTATACATTCACCACAATCCTTCATAATTCCTATTTCAAATGCTTTGTGAATTTTGGTACATTATTCTGTATCTTCATCCCATGGAATATTTGGATTTGCTTTCATAAGTGTACCAGTTGGTACCTCAGCAGGGTCTATGATTGTAGATGACTGCAAATCATCATCCAAGTACTGAGAATAATTTGGTCGTCGCCTATATCCTCTTCTAGGTTTTACCCTTGCTTTCTGATTGAATTCAGTGCACACTACTGCTGCAAATGGTGTATACATTCTATGATGGAAGAAATAAAAATTTACTCTGGTTGCTAACTAGTGAATGTGGAACTAAAACGTTTCTACAAATTTTACCCATCCCTAAGAATTATTATTTCATATGTTTAACTTTCAATTATGACAGTTTATCTCCAAGGTTAACTGCACTCCAATGATGTGGAAAATAAATAAAAGGTTATTATATTCAGTCTGGAAAAGTTAGGGCTATACAAATGAACAATTAAGATAAAATCAAAAAAATACAATAGAATTTTAGGGTTAGCCAGATTAAAAATTTTATTATTTAAATCTTTTCAAAAAATGAATTCCATATGAGTCAGTAATATTATGAAACAATGGTCCTAATAGCTTAATATAGTTGCTGTGCATGGTATTTAATCACAGTATGAAAAGAGAGTTATGAAATATATTAATTAACTTTCAATGACCTCTGTGATACGTGAACTTTGTGAATTGAGATATTATCTTTCAACTACATAGGATTCCAATAAAATCCAAATGATGGACTCATTTCCTTCCTCCTTAGGGTGTACCTTCAGGTTGCTTACTCAAGTTTTCAGAGACTTGAACCATGTTGATTTGCTACTATGAGTTTGATGAAATTTTTCAAACATAATGTAATACAAAAAGATTTTTGAGAAAGCTAAAGCAAAGTTTGATCAATGTTTCTCAACCATGCTCAAAGATCTCTTTGGAAAGTATGCATCGGTAAATGATTTATTAGATATATGGTAATTTATGTTTCATAAATACATACTTATTCTAAAAATTTATTGAGGTTTTTAACATTTTTCAACCATCCATATTTTGTGTTCTCAGTGATAGTGGTTGTAACGTTATTAGCAATTCCAAACCAAAATATGCTTGTATGGGCAATGTATGTATCTACGAGGGTCATCCGGAAAGTAGTACCCGTTCGTGCCGCATGAAGTGCTGACGACGCGAGTAGCCGCTGGACGAGGTCAGATAGCTTCAGTGGCTTGTCTGCCTTCTCTGAGCCAAGTTGCGTGACGCTAGCATTGCCTGTGTTGTTTCTGTGATTGTTTACAATGTTTAAAAAAATTGAGAACGCCGCCAGTTGTGAAGTGAGGGCAGTGATTAAATTCCTCAATGCAAGAAACGTTCGCCCATGTGATATTCATCGCCAATTAAAGGAGGTGTATGGAGACAATGTAATGGACGAGTCGTCTGTTCGGCGGTGGTGTCGCAACTTCAACATGGGGAGGGGGAACACACACGACGATGAGCGTTCGGGGAGACCGTCTGTCATTACAGACCAACTGGTGAGCTCAGTTGACGAATTCGTGAGGAACGATCGGCGCGTCACAATTGATGACATCTGTGAGCATTTTCCCAATGTTTCTCGAACAATTGTTCATGAAATTGTTAAACACCATCTGCATTATGCAAAAATTTGTGCAAGATGGGTCCCTCGCGTATCTCAATGAGCTGGCGGCGAAGGACTATGCAGCAGGAATACAGAAACTTGTCACACGTTATGACAAATGCCTTAATTTGCTTGGAGATTATGTTGAGAAGTAGTTTAAAGTATCCTCTTTCAAATAAAATTTTTTATGTTTGTTAATATTTACTTTTGTCTTTTTATTTCACGAACGGGTACTACTTTCCGGATGACCCTCGTATGATAGGTTACAGATAACCCTGATACAGCAATATCTCCTTCATTTATTTAATAGCATACCTTTTAATATAATTCCAAGTCGCTTCAAATTTATTTGTGGCATGAAGCATCCACAGGAAAAGAAGAACACTCCCTATTTGAGATCCAAATTTTAAACCGGAGGGTGTTACCAGCCATTCAGCTAATTGAAAAAGTTGACTTTCCTTGTCAAAACCAAGGCACATAGAAATGGTGGCCAACTGCAATAAAATATAGTCAAATTCATTCAAATATAAATAGCTAACACAATTTTTTGAAGTGTTGAGAAGTTTTGCTGGGTTGTATTAAGTCTTTACTATGGTGAATTTTATTCTCGTGTTACTTTCAGTATCCTCTTCTGGGGTTCCTCTCCCCATGTGGGCATAATCTTCAAAATCCAAAAGAGGATTATACGTATTATGAGCAATGCTCCTTGCGATGCACCATGTAAACCTCTCTTCAAAAGACTTATTAAATGTCATCTTACATGCAAAGGGTAATATTTCCCAGTACAAGTCCAACCACAATTACCATAGTCAATACACAAGGACCTGCAATGACCTGCACCAACCATTTGTCAGGACACACAATACTGCCCATGGGCCCAAAGCAATGGGCTTAAGGTTATTCAATAAACTTCCCCATGAAATCAAATATGAAACAAAAGTACCTGTTTTCAAGAAAAAGCTGTTTAACCTTTTAAAAAATAATATGTTCTATTCTGTAAATGAATACCTTGAATTGTTGCTATGTATTTGTGTATGTATGAATATGCAACAAATCAAATAAATGTATTATTATTATTTGGTATATTTGAAGTAATAACAGTGAACAGTTTTGTAAGTGCCTTGTTCATCAAGCCAATTGCACTTTATTTGATGCATTAGAAAGATAACCTGTTGAAACTTAAATCAAAACTACGCAGTTCATTTCATGTTATTTAATTGGTGAAATAAACCTTATTTAGTTGAATTGTACATATCTATTCTGCTGCCATATGAGGAAAAGGTTTCACGACATGTTTTCTTTGCAGTGCAGCTGTATATGGAGCAAACATATATGAACGCTCAAAGAAGAGCAATCAAGTAACATTCAGAAATAGGGAGATTTATAAATGTTTGCAGAAATAATGGGAGAATGTAGAGGCTTTTAAAATTCCACTATGTAGATCACTATGAGGGACTGCTAATGAAAATCACTAAGCTATCAACTTTCTTCTGCAATTTGAGAAACTCATTTGACAAGGTTGGAGCCACAGAAATGTATACTATTAATAATCTCAGCCCAGAATTCACAACTGAAGAGAATAAGCAGAAAATCAATGCTAACAGACAATGTAATAAAGTCATTTGGCTATATCATTTTGTGCAGGTGTGGAACATGCTGATAGATAATAAGAACTATGCAACACTTGTCAGAGTACATAAGAATATATTATACTCAGCATAGAAGAGGATATTAATTGCCAAAATGTGTAAATAAATTCTCAGGAGTACATTAACTCTATACACTCACCCATGATGATAATTCCGTGTTTATCATGGTTTGCAGGTCAAGCAATGGTAGCCATGCAAGTCGGAATGCAATATTTGTCAGTAAGAGACTAGCAAGTGCCTGAAAGTATTTAAATTAGGAATGAATTTAGAATGTTAACAAATTACAAATGTACTTATATAACTGAGAAGAGGTATAATGGTTGTGAAGAATACTCTTTAAAGTCCTCTAAACATAGAATAAATTTTCCTCCGTGAGATATTGATTACGGAATTCCCAATTAAACATTTTCCACATTCTAAGCTGATACTGTTGTACAGAATTAGTTTCCTCTCAAGGAGTAATGAAACATCTGAAAGGATATTACTCTTAAGAATTTTACACCTCTATATTGAAAACATATTACTTAAGGGAATTTATCACACAAATGATATTTTGTTCATGATACATACAGCTGTTTCATTGCATCAGGGAGCATTTTCACCAGGACAAAGTAAGAACCAGGATATGGAACTTGAAGTGTAGTAATATAAGTTAATGTTTATTTTTACTCAGACAACTAATCCTAACATAGTATTTTTTCCCGTTGTGATCTATTATGTTAAAGCTATGTGATTTTATGCCATCATTGTCGTCACTTGCAAGTTTCCCTTTGCTTATTTTTAGTAAAATGGACAAATCATCTGGTAATTGCGTCGTAAAATAGGCAAAAAATATCTTAATTAAATTACTGAATATATAAATTGCTAATTAATTACCATATAAATATAAAGCAGGGCATTCGGAGGACGTTTTAGTGACTTCGGCCATAAATTCCGCTCAGCCAAAAGTGAACATACGGTAAACACAAACAAAGCCGATTCAAAAGAAGCCGCATAATTTATTCTGAGATCCTGACACATTCCAATGACGCAATATGAATAATAGTGGACATAAAGGCTTGGCCAAAATATCGCAAGCCATCTGAGAACAATAGGGTCACTTATACGGACCATGTTATCTTTTTCTTGTAGTTTGTTCATCAAAGGTGAACCTTAAACCAAAAATTTTCCGTTTCCATATACAAATAATGTTTCACTAAAATTATCTCTGGCAAATATGAACGAGGTGGTCTTTCGTTGCTAACCAATATATTTTCATTGTTGATTTGATCCGAACTTTAGCATCGCATCTTTAATTACTAAAAGTTGAAGGAGGAACTACGGTAGATATAAAAATGGCAGTGGTGATTCCCCAACACTATTAATACTTCTCAAGAGTATTATTATGGTAAAATGCTATTTCCAAAATTATACCTCATAATTAAGCATTATTTCCCATAAAACGAAATTCGTACTTAGATCAGTGAGATGAGATACTTTACATTCGACATGTCAACATTAACTTCTCCAATGCTAATAATGATTAATAATACATCGTCCAAACATGATAGTTCATACATTGACTGCAGTTAAAGTTGGCGCCTGTTATTGGTCTCGTATGGTTGGAGGAAGTTATACTTATATAAAAACAAAAGTAATGCTAATACACACAGTAATCAAACCGAAGGTCCGTTGGTAGGTGATGGTAGAGTTCACCCAGTACTAAGCGCTATACGGCGTGTGAAATTCACACATCAGGGAAATGGGGAGCAGTTCTTTTCCTTGTGCAGGTTATGTTTTCCCAGGAAGACCCGAAAAATCGCAAAGATTAGGTGGAGCTGTAGGTGCCCAGAGTGCCCGGAAATCTAACCCGGGCCCTCCGGTCAGTAGACCAACGCCCTAACCCTGGACTACCGTGACCCACAATGCCGAGCGGATTAAACCTGCCGTTGGTGCTTGAAAAATTGTGAACATACAGGTTAGAATCGGTTCCTAAAATAATTTTCCTGGTAGAAGAAATGTAATTACAGGGTAAAATAACAGTGCGCCCTCAAAAAGATTTCCATTCAGTGCCTTATTGGTGGTCTATTTAGGAAATTAACTGGACTTCGATTGGTGACAAACTTTTGGACCTGTTTAGGATCTACGCCTATTTTTATTTAACTCGTAACATAATTGCACCTTAGGCCAAGCAACTCAAGGTATATCGGTAGGTGATCGGGCAAGTAGGAATTGAAATTTCTGTAATCCTTACCCACCAGTTTACAGCTATTCCAAGACATAAAATTTAGATAATACAAAAAACGAGAAAACTATCAGTTGAAACTAGTAGCCCGCCTCAAGGTTTAAATGAAGGACAAATCTATTCTCTCGGTCGCACCAGAATTTATGTTATGAGAACAAACAGATGCAATTTGACATCAGAATGTAAATTTACAGATTTAGTTGCTTAATAGTGTGTTAATGAAAAATATTCAGAAATAATGCAACAAAAATAATTTTCAGATTAAAATTTCTTGAACTATTAAAGTATATAAGAAGTGTGCATAGCTAATTCAATTTTATAAAATTGTTTGAAACCTACCAACTGGATCGTGAAAGCGTTGAACAAGGAAAAAAGTTGTTGACATATATTATTACATCATGAAGTTACAGAGAATATTATTTAATCTTAAAGAGAGAAAAATCACTATAACAGTTATGTAAACTATGTTGATTTTGACATAGTGTATTTATCAATTAATATCAATGCATTCTATCCTAAGAGTTATTATTCAATATTTATCGTTGAATATGAAAATTTAGTACAATTAAATCAAATGGCCGAAGTGTAGGCACATAAGTTGTGAGTACTCAAGAAACATTGAAGCACAGTAATAGGTATTTTGATATTTATTTACATGAATAACCCTTTTACAAAAAGAAAGGCAAAAACATTTGTTAGTTCCACAATTATAAAAAAAATATATACGGGTGCAAATTTCATAAAGTTACACACTCATTATTGAGAATTAAAATACAATTTAGAATTTTAGAAGAATTTTGGCTGGCAATGCATGAAAGATATTTTCAGATGGTACACAGGTACGCAAACATACTTGGTTAGTTAAATCATAATCAATCAAGAAAAATACCATTAAAATTGCCAAATAAAATTCAAAGTAAATTTTCATATGCTGATTCTATAGCAATTAAATTAATATAAATTTTATGGTATAATAAAACAAAATCCATCAGAAAGAAATGAAGGCATGGGTCACTAAATAATGAGTCCTATCAGAATACTGGCAAATGGAAAAAGATGAAAGGGTATATTTCTTGGCTTCACTTGCTGACAGGAAATCCACCAGAATTAAAAATTCAGAAGGTTGATGAAGTAATCTTCTGAGACAAAATTATTATGCATATCTCAAGTGTTACTCTGAAAATATAGCTAATACTCCAATGAATTCAGTCCTGTATTATTTGAAGCATACAAAATCTGTCGAAAGAATTTCAGCTGTACAATAAATGATGAACTGACACAAGGTAGAGAAAAAAGAAGTATGAAAATTGCAACAATTTATTCATGTAACAGTATGACTTTTTAGAGATGTATTGAATTATTTTGTTGCTCCCCATAAAATTCAAATATAAACAATGTTTTTAAATAATTCCACAAAATAGGTCCACTCAATAAATTATTTATATGAATCATATCCTAGAATGCTGGGAAGTAATGAGGTAAATAAGTATTTTTCCGTATCTTATTCCTAGAAATAGAATATAAAGAAGATTGGAATAGGAATTTACCTATAAACGTAGTACGTTGCAAAATTTTACCCATGTAGGTAAATTAGAAGTTGCTGACATTGAGGAAGTATATGAGGAATCAGGAGTATTGTAATGTCATTTAGTGTCCTTAAATCGAGATGGTTACTTAACACGCTGATAATAGCTTCTCAGGAGTTGAACATCATGTACAGTCCATAAGTACCGTATTTTCCCATTGATAACGTGTGCGTTATCTGTACAAATGTGTGCAGATGATAAAAAAAATGACGAAGTGCGTTTTGTAATGCAAAGTGAAAAAATTCAAACATTTACATACCTATGCATGCAATAATTTAAAGAGTCTCGCCAAAATAAATAAGTCTGGAAGCATGCCTTTCTAATTGCATTCTGTTTTATACAGATCAGCTACTTTTAGAGTTAGTTTACATAAATCCTTGAGAACAAGAAAAAAGATATAATTTCTATCCTAAACAATCTAATACGTAGTACTTTTTTATCCTAATATATAGTACTTCCCGTATAAGTAGAGTACGTCCTATTATATACGGGTACGTATAAATATATGATAGGATAGGTAGATCACTCGAATCTAAGAAATTCGTCACATGAATCACAATTAAATGAATTAAGTGCATTTATTATCTCTTCAGGCACATCACCGAGTTTGCTCTCCAAGGTCAACTCTTCCTCATCTTCCAGCACTGACGAAATATTTCTGGTATGCACTGGATGCTGATAGGCCATATAGAACCAAATGAATGCCATTTCAAGAGTTTTTAATTCTATAGGGTTATCGGATGTGGGAAGGGACGCTAGGACGGAAACATTGTATTACTGGTTGAAGGGGGTTTTATGATGGGAAGCATGTTTAGGGATGGGGAGGAGGGATTGCACGAAGCACGGTGGTTGTTAATCCTAAGGTTCAAGGGTGTGGAACATTGGCCTATGTAAAAGGCCAAGCAGAGTTTACAGGTCAGAAGATAAACAACATTCTTGGATGTGCAGGAGGATTAGGGGAAGGGCGGGAGAGAGTTAGGATGGAGAGGGGTGGGATGTGGGATTAGAGAGAGGTGGGGTGGAGTGGTGAAAATAGGCCAGGTTTTACATCTTCCTCGATGGCATGGAGTGGGTATGGCTCTGGGGGTGGGAGGGGATTTAGAGAGCGGCTTGGTGGATTTGAGGATATCTGCCAGGTTGGCGGGACGTTTGAAGGTGACAGAGGGGCAATTGGGGAGAAGGTTGGTGGAAGTGTTGTGATTTTTGAGAAAGGGGAACATATATATATATATATATATATATATATATATATATATATATATATATATATATATATATATATATATATATATATATATATACACACACACACACACACATTAGTGGCGATCATCCAAATATCACTTCATTAGTTTCAGTGCAATTCCCTTAATACCATAATATTGTAGCTTTGTTAGTAATATTGAATGATTAACACAGTCGAAAACCTTACAAAGATCACATAGTGTCACAGAGACTGCCTCCTTCTCTTCAAATGCATTAATGACATAATTAACTATGGACTCTACTGCCAAAATTGTAGATTTCCCAGATCGAAAGCCATACTGTGCTTTGGAAAAGTAATATATATATATATATATATATATATATATATATATATATATATATATATATATATATATATACATATACACACATACACAGATGCACAGTATCTATACAAATTCATGATAACTACAAAGTTCTGGGTGTGCATTATCAATGGGAAAATACAGAATTTTTCATGCAAGTGACTCAGGACCCATTCACAAAAACTCATTCCAATAAATATTTCCAAGTCCTCGAGGAATTAAATTTATTGATGAAGGCTTCTGTAGGGTAGTTCATCAATGACAACCAGTTGGTCATTTCATTTGGACATTTATTAAATAGCCCTCACATAAACCCCTCATTAAAACAAGCATTTCTAGTTCCTTTGAGTGCTGGGTGTGGTTTAATGAACAAGACTTGGCCTGGATCTTAATCCAGGAATGACTTACATATAATTATTAACATCAAGCAGTTACTAGCATGTAGTAATACAATTATTTATGAACAAGAAGAAATTGATATTTGATCAACATGGTCAACTGATTTCACAGGATTCGAGATCTATAATCTTAAGTTGAATTAGACAATCTTGGCATATGAATTTTTTCGTTGGAAATGACTTACCAGTGTGCTTTGAGTTAATACCTCTGGTGTAAATCACTCCTTTCTCCCTAATTGAGGTGGTCTTCAACATCAGGATTTTGATTTTCTCCTTTTACGGAATATTCTTTGTCCTGCCTCCAACTTCATAACCCCTCCAGAAAAATTGACAGTTCAGCAAATCATAATCCAATATTGCTATCCTTTTTGCTAGACAACACTACTCCCCTCATCATTTAAAGATAGAAATGCAAATAAAGGCATAGTGCCTTACGAGACTTAATCGTTAAGTACTATGCGAGTATATGGACAGTAACCCTAAAGGGTTCTGGTCATACGTTAGGGAGGTAAAAGGGGGTGAGCAAACTGTGGCTTGCTTATGGGATTGCAATAATATCATTCAAACTGACAGTGAGGGAAAACTTAACTGATATTCTAAATAATTCTTCTAAAGCATTTTCACGAATGATGGTGCCACCGGGAATTTCTCAGATACATTAAGTACTGAACTCATGGCAAATATTATAGCAGACAAACAAGGAATTATCAAATTTCTCAAAGATATTAAAGCCAACAAATCCCTGGGTCCCAAAAATATACCACTGAAGGTGTTAAAACATTTAGCTCCTAATGTTCCCCCATATCTCGAAGTTATGTTTTAAAAATCTCTCGCAGAGTGCAAAGCCCCTAACAATTGGAAAACTGCACATACAATGCCGATTTTTAAAAGTTGTGACAGGGAGGACCCCAGCAATTACAAATCCATTTCCTCATTTCTACATGTTGCAAAATTTTGGAACACATTATTGTCAGTTCCATAATGGGATATCCCGATAGCATTAACTTTTTAAGTTACAATCAGCACGGATTCAGGAAAACCTGATCATGCAAGACTCAATTAGGGCTATTTACAGATGACTTATTTTTATTGGGAAAGAGTGGTAAGCAAGTGAATGTGATCTTTTTGGATTTAAAAAAGGCATTTGATAAGGTTCCCCAAAGTAAACTTATTCATAAATTGAAATTCGTTGGTATAAACAAGGGCACAATAAATTGGGTTGAAGACTCTCTGTCAGAGAGGGAATAGAGGGTAATCCTTCAGGGCACTAGTTATGACAGCATACGAGTGACCTCGGGTGTACCTCAAGGAAGTGTAATCAGGCCGTTGCTTTTTTGATTTTTGTTAATGATTTGGACCGCGAAATGAAAAGTAAGTGTAGGATGTTAGCAGATGACATAGTGATTTATTGGGATAATCTGGGGATGAGGATTGGTTAATACTAGTAAAGGATTTAGATTGCATGCCATTGCAGACTAAATGGTGTTCTAACTGGGGATTGACACTAAATTATAATAAATGTTCGGTGGTAAATTTCTTTAAAAGATCAACAGGATTTATTAACAAATCAGCTGGGGTTGACCTTAAAGTAGTTGACACAGTAAAATACCAGGGTAACTATAACTAACAACGTAACTTGGGGCACCCACAAATGTAAAATCTGTGGGCAAGCAAATAAAAAACGGGGATATAACAGATGTATTGTTGGCAGGAGTATTAGTAGATAAGGTCAAGGAACATTATCATCACGCTCTTGTAGGACCTCATTTAGAATATGCATGTAGTGTATGGGATCTGACTGAAAAAAGCCTCATTTGGGAAACTAATAAGGTTAAACATAGAACATCCCATTTCATTAAAAACGGTTGTGATAAAATGAAAAGCATCACAGAAATGCTTCTGGAGTTGGATCAGGAATCATAAGAATAGGGTCAATTCAATGCTAGGTTAAACATACTAAATAAATTCAGAGCCACATGCTTCAGCGCATAGATCTGGCAAATTACTCTGCACTCCTACATACATTGGTTGCTTAGCTCATGAATATAAAATTTTGGAAAAAGATGCCATAACTAACAGACTCAAGGACTCCTTCACATGGACAATATAGGATAGCAACTGTAGGGTTAGACATAAAAAAAAATGCTGCTTGCCACCTCCAGTATCTAGGGAATAATTAGTTTCACCCAAATGCATGTACTATCACTAATATTGTATTTTGTCGTCAAAACCCTTGACGTAAGACATGGGACTGCCATATAATGACTGTAGTGCCCGAAATCAACATTAATACCAACCAAAAAGAAATGAGGCTGGAGGAAGTGCTTGGTACAATGTCGTCTGCCTTTCTTTGTTTTCAAGCTTCTCCATCCATCCCTCGTTTCTCTCTGTGTGAGGGGGGGGGGGGGTGGCCTCATGCCATCTGCTGCCTACTGTGGTGTGTCACATTCCCTACCAGTGACTTTAGTGGTGGAGACTATGAGTTGCATGTCAATGAGATAGCAGAATTTCTTCCTCTTAGAGACTTTCCAGCACAAAGCTCATTCTGCCAATTCAAAAAGTAAGTCTTTCTCTGATCCACAGGACAGAAATTCCTTTCTCCAAAATTAAGCACTGCATTATGATTTATTTGTGTCCCATTAAGTCAATTGTTAAACTTGTTGGCCTTGTCAAACCACCACTAATAACATTGTCTAAGTGTACATGACTCCTCTCATCACAGTCATATGCATTGCACCCAAGTCTTTATGTAAGATTAAAGCTAACTTTTAAGCAGAGAGATGCTTTCCTCGGATATATATTGAATAACTGATTGTAAAAAAAAAATTATCAAGTGGAAAAGTGCTATGATCAGTTATTCACTTCAACTTCTACCATATCTCCCCTGAAGCTACTCAATTTACTGCTATATATCCAAAGAACTGCAGAAAATGCTTTGAAAGTAATCGTAATGGAGTCATCTGCTAATGAGAATAAAAATGCCCATAATTCACAGTATAAAAATCATTAACCTTCACCAGGACTTGAAACTGGACCCCCTGAGTTTCTGGTAATTCACCACGTAAGAGGTCGCCTCGATAGCCTCATTGGTTAAATCACTCTGCTGGAAAGTATATCAAAAGGTATACAGGATTAGAAGAAATTGGAAGCAACAGAAATGGGGATGTTAGAATGGATTGGTGGTGTAATTAGGCGAGACAGTTTTAGAAAAAACTAATAGAGGTAGTAGAAATATTAAAGAAGTCACGAGAGACTGAAATCATATAGATTTTATTATAAGAGAGGAAAACTGCATAGAAGGATGAGAATTGAATACAAATGCACAAGGAAAAAAGTGGTTGGAATTCACAAGGTAAAGGCCAAATGAGATGTGAATGGTGGCGGGAGATATAGAAAGTGTGAAGTGGAAGAACTGAATGATGAACTGCTTCCTTGTCTATACTATTAATATTTGCCATCAGTTACTATTCATTCAAATGTAAAGTTTCCTTTGAAATTCTTGTAAATTTACCTTACCCCTCTTTGTTCTATGTATGTACATAAACTTCAGTAATAACAATAATAATAGAAATAAAAAACTTTTAAAATATTTCTTTCACTTAATTATTGCAATATTTACATGTTTTTTTTACAAAATACACACATTTGTTCTATAAACTCGTGAGGTATAAAATAAAAAAGTTGGAAAAGATGATCATGACACTTTCACAATCATTTATAAGGAATACACATTCTCCAAGTTCTTCTGAGACCACTTTGAAAGTCATTCACTCTTGGATTGTTATACATAAATTAAAACACTTTAGCACCTTGGAACAGAGTTCACATGTCCTTTTTGAAAAAGGTTTCTGGAGAGCAGCCTATATAAAAATTATTAATCAAGCTAACAAATACTACTTAGCTTTGATCAGGCACCTAATCAATTCAAATGAACATAGTAATATATGTATATATATATATATTTACATCCTGCCTTTCACAGTATCTGCCATACCTCCATTAGGAATGGAATGGAGAAAGTAGAATATATGAGCAGTCAGCCAGGCAGAATAATTCACAGCCATTTTTGCAGTCATTCGGTAAATAAATTCCACAACTCTGAAGATTTGTTTTATTCAGAATACATGTACGGCACTGGGGGACCATTTACACCAGGATGAAGGAAATTGCACTGTTTGCCATTTCTACAGTAACCTGCCCGGAAATGCTTGCAAGGAGTAACACGAATATTGCCTCTACCACCACGACCTGCGGGAGGATAAAATACCATGAGCCTTTGAAAATATAGGACTATATTAAAAACCAGTGACAAAATTTTAATAATTTTCATTAGTATCATTTGCAAACAATAGAGATGATATACATGATAAATAAAGTTTAACTAAATTTAAGAAAGCTACCAGTAAAATCATTGTCAAAGGCAAAAGATAGAAAATTAAATGACTTTAGGAAGCTCAATTTCTTAGTCACTTATCTAATGATAGTTGGTTATGGAAAAACATCTAATTACTTATGCTGAGAAAGGAATATGTTTTAGACTTTACATTGCTTGCAGAGTACATTGCTTAGAATGTGTGAGGTAGATATTAAAGTTTTATCCAATTTTTACAACTCTTGAATTATTGGAATAAATTAATCTGAACAAAATAATTTTCTGTGGCTGAATTTTTATGAAAAATGCATACAATTAAGAATTAAATGAAATACTTATGAAATTTATTAAAAACAAGTGAGATTCAGAACTAGAAAAATGTTTGCAACGCATGAAAAAATATTGGCAGGCTTAGTCATTAGTACGAAACAACATATTTATATTCCATAACAAAGAGACCATGAAATGCATGCACTACAAATGAGGACTGCAAAGAATTACAATTAACATCTAAATAATTTTAAAATTTTCCTTTAAATGTCAAGAATGCCTTGTCACACCTGCATCCAAGATTAAGTAATATAAACATTCTGTCACCAATAAAACCTTCTTTATATTCCCAATAAGACTTAAAGAAAATTTAAAGAATTGCTATTTTAAAAAATAAAAAGGAATTTACATTTGTTAACCATTACATTACATTTACATTTTCAGTAACCAGTATTAGAGCAGAACTGATTGTTTCATAACTCATTCCTTTCCTGAAATAATTTTAAATTGAATAACCTGACACAATTACCAAATTCATCAGCATTAGCAAACATATTTACAAATGCATTCAGGTAACCTTAAATTAGAGCAGTTATGTAAATAATTAGGTCATATACATGATTTTATGCACTTCTTACCTCTTCCCATTTCCCAGTTTCCTCCTCTTCCATGGGGAGGCCCACTTGGCCTAAACCAAGGTCCACCACGGGGTGTGGGACCACCTCGTCCACCCCTAGAGCCACTGCCACGGAATATCGGAGGATGCCCATACATAGTTCCGCCATGAGGTGGCCTCACAGTGTTTGTAGCACCTCCTGCATAGTTCATTGGTGGCATCATATAACCAGGCCCTCCCACAGAACTCTCTTCCATTCCCTCCTGGTACTGTACTCCATAATCCATCTCATATCCAGTAGTATTCATTTCACCTTCTATTTGTGGAACATTATTTCCTGCCATCCCCACTTCAGAAACACCACTTTGTGCATACATAACCATGGGCTGTGAATCTTCAACTGGAACTACTTTTCCATCAGCAGTCTGAGTCATTAAAAGAAACACACAAATGAGTAACTTGGAATTGTGAAACAAGGTATAAACACTTTTAAAAAAATTCAGTTCTATTGAAAGTAAGAGTATATCTGCATCACGTACCCTCCAGTCACCACCTGCACCAGCAACACCCTGGATGCCTGGATTCATCATGCCAGCCATTGGAAGCTGTTGGGAATTTTGTGGATGCATCATAGGCCTTGGGCCAGACATCATGACATGAGAGGCCCTTTGATGCATGCTGTTATCCACACCACTGATCTGAGCTCCTCCCATAGCTGGTCCACCCATAGTAGGAGCGGTGAAGCCACCATGGATGGGATGTGTTCCTATTTGGTTAGGATGCATTCCTCCTCCAAATGGACCTGACATCCCACCTCCAATCATAGGATGGCCCTGAACCATGTGAGGATGAGGGTGTTGAGCCATATAATTGGGATCATTGTGTTCTGTCATCCCAGGCATCATGGGAACTGGCACTGAGGGCCCAGAGGGACCTACTGCAGGTGGACCAGCTGAAATTGGGGGCTGCAAGCTTTTTGGCTCAGGCCATGGAGTTGACTGAAAGTCATTTATGCTGTCAGGATTTCCTGATGCATCATTAAGGGGAATTATTGCCGGATCAGTAGTAGGATGAATCTCATTATCTGGCTCAGATGGAGAATCTGGTATCCTGACAGAAAAAAAGATAATGTTAAATGATTTCATCACCACCACAAGTATTTTTTGACAATACAAAACAAATTTGAAATCAATATCATTTTGGCCCAATATTAATTATTATATATGTTACACAACTAAAAAAAGAGATTATATATGACAACCAACTATTCATATACCGATTAAAAGATAAACTTACATATCTCGGTGAAAGTAAAGTGACTGAAGCACAACTTTTTCACGAGCATACTGAACATCTTTCTCACGGCTTTTGCTTCCAGGCTCTGCCAATGGTGGAGGCAATGTAAGGGGGACGAGGGACTGCCACTGTATTCTTTCTTCCATAATATCTTCATGAGCTACAAAAATACCATGTTTTAATTAAAATTAATTCCATATTTCAACAACTCACCACACTTTATTTTTTTGAACATTACAAATATATTCATAAGTGAATTTTAAGTGAACAATTCACTCAAGAGCTAAGCTTTGGTACAAATAATCCATTTTTTCAAGAATAAAACCTACCTAGCTTTCTAGCCATCTGGAAAGCCTCTCTTTCATGAGTTCTTTCCATCTGCTTCATGTCCATAAATGTTTTGGTCACATTTACTAAAAAAGCCAGAAATTTTAATTAATTCATTAACAACACAAAGCTTGATACCATAATCATAAAACTTACACATAAGAAAGAAATTAAACAACAAAGTTATACTTATTTTAGCATTAATAGTGGGAATAAATTCAGATTCAATGTTCACACGTCTATTTATAATGATGAGATAGACACAAACAGTCAAATGTTTGATGAAGATTAAATACATCCATTACACTATTAAGAATAATATTACAATTAATAAATGAATATAGTGTGAGAAAACATTTGTACTTTTCTACAGAATTATTTGTTACGTACAATGCGTTTCTATCTTGTACCTGAAAATGGTTTGATGAACTGAAATGAGTTTGATGTCACAAATAAATCTGTGGAAAAGTACAAACTTTTTCTCATAATGACAAACTTCCACTACATCTCGCCTGAATCTGTTGACTATAGTGAAATTATATATATTTTCTCAGCCAATCACTATCATCATCAAATCAATATTAGCTTGACACTTTTAGGAAACATCCAGTGAATACCCAACATATCCCCAAAATGTAAATTCAAACTAAACGAGGCTCTCATGGCATAGGCTATTAATGTTACCATGGTCCATCAATTGCATATTAGAGGATTACAGTCCAAAACTGCAGCATAAGTCCCAAGAAAAGAACATGACCATGACTAGGAATTAATTTCTAAAAGTGCTTTAGCCTTGTATTTACAAAGCTGGTCTACTTATGAATACCAAATAAGACACATTGCGAAGCAAATGATAGAAGTAATGTAGTTGTATGGCAGGGTTGGTAAAGATTTTGGATTTCAGAGTTCTTTTAGATTCAAAGATTTTACAAATACCTACTTCATTTTCCAGAAATACTTCTCTGCACATCCTACATAAATAATATCTCATTTGATTCTTTGAAATCTTTTACACTTTCATGGCAATTTTCTAATTTCTACAGCCTTTGATAAGTTTTTAGTGGGCAGTGAGGAAATTGTAGGCAGCCAAAGCAATTTATTCAACTTTTAAATAAAATATAAATCAGTGGCAGCTCAAAAAATTGTTGCAACAAAAATTTTTACCTCTCTGGATTTTTATGAATTTAAAAAATCACTATGACAGGTAATCATATAAATGCAAATCAAATTGGTAACTGGCATCACATGTACAACTTCAAATTTCATCTGTTGTTATATTATTTCATTCAAAATGTCCATTAATGTTTCTATTAACCCACATAATTTCTTAATTCACCATTAGTAATTCCAACTATGGTATATGCACTGTTTTGGTTAAGTTCTTTGCTTCGAAATATGGTTGACTAAAAGTGTAATGCATGGCCATAAAATGCAGACAACTGCTCCATAAATGACATCAAAGAGGTAAAGCTCTCATTCTGCAATATTTCAGTAGTTTTTTTAATGGATCCTGACACTAATCACTTGTGTGCTCAAAAGCCTTGATTTGCACAGTAAAAAAACATCCTCTGACCCTATAGTAAATATTACAATAACTTTTTCTTTAGCTCTGCATACTTTCTTCTTCTCTTAATTCCACACAAATTTCCTATTTTACTCATCCCTCTTCATCACAATTCCCCTCTATATAACAAGCTTCAGTATCCCATTATCTCTTAGTATCTCCTACATCCACTAGTCCTGCCTTCAAATTTCTCCCAATAGCCATCTCTTTTCTCCTATCATCCTTAAAGCTTCATTGTTCGCCTACTTATCTGTCCATTTTATTTGTTTCCATTCTTATCCACTTCCCAAGAGCCCCTAATGAATGCTTACTATCTGGCCTCGATGACCAAGTTTCTGAGCCATACAAAACTATGCTCCACATTAAATTTGTCATTGGTGTTTTCCTTGCACCTTTGATTAGGGTGCCTGTCTTCCACACTTGTTTCTTTGTTAAAACTTCTTAACTTAATGCAATTATTCTTTTAATGTTCAAACTACTTTGCCTACTTTCACCTAAAATACTCTAAATAAATTTCAATCTTTTGAAATCAAACTTTTGTTTGTCCCCAAACTTCAATGCTGATCTTAGTCATGCTACTCCCAGAGGATCTTATCACCAAGGTCTTTTTATGATTAATTCTCATCCCATATCTATCACAATGACTCAGAAATACACTATGCAATGATTACAACTCATTGGCTGACTGGCTAAGGCTTATATAATAATAATATATAACCAGTATTTTCAAGCAATTTCCATAGGTATTTACACTAGCTTGTGCCTGAAAATGGGGTTAATTATCACAAAACTCTTTCTCCTGAAAGCTTAACTGGTTTCCTACTGTAGCTGATTATTCTTTAAACACTATTTAACTGCTTGAAGTCCTGCTCTCCCTTTACATTTGCATTCCAACGCCCTATCACTGGTGTTTCCTCCTCAGTGAATTTGCACACATTGCAGCTTGCTATAATATTACTGCTTCCATCTTTCTGTGAATAATTAGGCTACATTGACTATGACTAGATGTATTAGATTTGCCTTTATCTCTACCAACAACATTTTTGTGACATATGAAATAAAATTTGAGGAACAATTAAGAAAACTATTTCTCTTATAAAATCATCATCGTACATACCATTATAACAACTTTTTCACCATAATCAATATGGTATAAATATTTCTTCAACTATATTCTAATGTGAAACCTTTTACCACGTAACTTTCAAATTTTATTATTAATCAGGAGAATGATAATAATAGTTTATTAATTATAATGGTTTGTAGCATATAGTATACATTAAAAAATAATATTTACTTGTAGTCACTTCCTTTGAAAAAGGAAGTTAATTTATAAATTCTGGAGAAAGCACGACATATTTCTCTCCAGATTTACTCATTGAACACAAAGACAGTGTAAATACTACAGTAGGCACACAGAAATAAATATAAATATACACATTCATACACAAATATATACATTTTCCACTTCCGAGAAAAAAACAAAGAGACCCACCTCTTTCAGTTTCATCTAATTCAAAGTAGACAACCTTTTCCAACTCTCCATCTTCTTTCCACTTAACAATTTTCTTATTTTTAATTGACGTCCTTTTATGGTATATAAGGATGCCTCTAAGGCCTTTACTTAATGCCTCCCTTTTTCTCCAATTATCATCACTTTCAGCGGAACTGTCATTTTCATCTTCCTCCTTCTTAATCCTTTTTCTGGCTAGTGACATGTCCTGCTCAATTTTCTTCTTGGAACTTCTTGTCCTTGAATCTTCATCAGAAGCTTCATTTTCAGCAGATGGACTATCCTCATCCTTAGGTGTTGGAGTTGTAGCTAAAAAGAGCATCAAAGAAGTCAATGACTGTGTATTAATTTGTACAAATACAAGTTTTCTGTGCAAATGTTGATTATTAAATTCACCACCAATAACTATACTTAAAATTCAGGCATGATAGGGATTACTAATCAATGATAATGTTAAGTATAACAATTATGAGCCTATTTTCGTTCAACACATTATGACTTAGATCAATCATAACTTGTGCTACACTTCAATACCACAGAAAAAAGCGTTTCAGATAGCGATGTGGGATATAGAAAGAAAAAATTTCATCAATATGGTAAATATTAGGACGGTCATGCAAGCCAAATTAAAATATCATCATAAAACACAACTCATACATACAATCTAAAATTAAGCTTTCTTTTATTTTTACAGCTGAGAAATTACAATTTATCAGTTTAGGAGTTGTTTTAGTTGATTTATGTACACAATAAAATTTCCAAGTGTTGATTCAACGCAAGTACAAAGGTCCTTAAAAATGAACCATAAAGAGAATTAGTATTTTTCTCCATTCTGCATAATTAGTGTTATTTGATTTTGTGAAATTGCACATACTTAACCCTTAAATTTATTTAAGAACTTTTTATCACAAATGTATCACCCGAGTAATTAAAAATGCTGATAAAATTTTAGTCTTGCCCTTGATTTGAGCAATGAACTTTTTGCATGTAATGTGGCTTTCACAAGATATATACCATTGTACCATCAACATATTTTAATTAAAATTTAATTAATAACTAAATTTCAAAGAGACTTGTGATGTAAATGTGACTTCAGCTGCATTTCTACTCTAAACAAAACATAATTTTTGTCACAATTCGAAGTTAATTATAGCATGAAGGCACTTATATTTTTAAAAATCCATGTGTTCCCAGGGTAAATTTCCAATCTAGGAGTGTTTTTCAATCTCAATTTTACTTTAACTCAATGTCATGGCCAGAAAAAAAAGAATGCCACTCCTTTCAGAATAAGCTACAGTACAGACATAAAATTAAGAACAGTAATTCTGGCCTAGTTCAACAATTGATATAGAATTATTGAATATACAGCTGTAGCTTACCTCTCCTTTCTTCATCACTCAAATTTTCTTCCTTGACTTTCTTTGCTTCATCATCAGTTTCCAATGTATCTTGATAGAACTATTTAAATTAAAAAAGAAGCAACATTTCAATTATCACAGAAAATTATGATGCTGGGTTTTCATGTACAGTATCTTACTGGAAAAATGGAACAAAAACATTTTTACAAGAACATAACTCTGCAAAAAAAAATGAATTCACCGAACCTTGAAAGATAGTTTCATCGGGGGAGTTTTCTCATCAGGTGAATGTGGAGGTGTTCCTCCCTGTGTTTCCCCCGGCTCTTCCTTCTTATTTTCACTTTCTTTTCCTTTATTCTTGTCATCATCTTTGCTACTCGATGTTCTGCGCTTTCTACGACGTGGCTCTTTCCTTGACACAGCCGTTAATGCATCCATGAAGACATCACTCTCTTGCAGAAAGGCAACTGATGCTAAAATTATACAAAATTAATGGCTAATTAATATTTGTGAATACTTTATGCTACAAAACTGTCTTGAAAATAATGATTTTTATCAATTGTACTGCATCATCTTTGGCTTATTTTATGTTCTAGAGTGGGAATCACCTGAAAATTTAATTTATAACAATGGGAGAGGAGAATTGTAAGATACAATTTTTTGAATGGACAACATATTACCACATATTAGAAAATTTAATCTTTCCAGCATTATTTTGAAGTAAACGCACCATTACTTAAAAAATGGTGCACGTATGTAGCTAGGTTCACCTATAAATTTTCATTGTGCACCTCTTAAATTTTTCATTTAGATGAAAAACTGGTTTCTTGACTATTAAAATGAAACCAAAGTGGAATTCGGAATAATAATCTTGGATGATTATTGCTTTCACTTATTACTAATTTTCATCCAATTTATATATTTTCATAATGTTCATACATGAATAACTTGAAACATCACTCTACAGGATTGGGATCAGGATAAATAATCGAAGCAATCTTGTTTTAAAAATTTATTTTATTCATATCAAAGGAATACATTTACTTTCATACACAATAAGGGGTTCAATTTATTATTATTTCCTATCATATTTTAAGCCTATATTAAGTCTTTCGAGCATTGCCTAACTTATGGCACTCAAACAATTGTTGTGTATAAATAAGGTGATTTTAAATGTAAAAAAATTAAAATAGTAGGTGTGCTTAGAGCAATATACGAAAGGATACGTAGAAAAATAAAATACAATAACATTTCTTTTTTCATATAGTGATGTCAGTCATATTATTGGCACCTTCTGATTTACAGTTTTCAAGAGCTAAGAATCACTTTTCAAAAGTTACTTCAAAATTATATATTAATGGTTCATCACAGCATTCATTTACATGGCTAAAAATTGAGGTGTAAACTCATTATAAATAAAAGCGTAGTGTCTGGCTACTAATTGGACAGTCCTCGGTATGATCTAATGATTCTTCTGGACCCACATATAAATGTCATTTCTGAAATGTTAGACGCCAGAGACATTGTGTTGGTCCTGGGAGAGTAAGTAATTCTCAGATCCAAACAACATGTTAGCTTGATATCCCTTTCTACAATAGGCACATTAGAAAAATTACACATAGCATATGACCAAATATATGCATATGCAGTTTCAGATGAGCTCTAACCCCACCTATCAAAATTATCTACTATAGAAGATTGAGATTAAATTGGTACACTGTTATAATGTGCCAGCAGTTTGAATTTACAGCCACAAAATTATTTTGATAAAAGGCTAATATGCCAGGATTTCTAGAAAAAAAGAAGTTATGAGATCTCCCTTCTACCCTTTACTATTTGATTGATAAAAAATATTATGCATACACAAAGCCAGATTTTTCTATAATGTTTCCAATTTTCTTAAAAGATTTTCATACCCCCAATTTTCAGCAACCAACCCAAATATTATTAAACAAATATAAGTAAAACTAAATACTAATAACAGAAAATAAAAGGATTAATGTCTTTAGGGTAAATTACAATGCAATGGAAATTGCAATAATCTATTCAATGTTTTTTAAAACCTCATGAGATCATTACTCCTTTCCTGTGAAACGGGGTGAAAATTAACGATTAATATAACTTTAAAAAAAATTGGGTTATATTATGATGTGGTTCACTCTTTGATATAGATATTATTGGAATAATAATAATCAGTTTAGTTAAAGTGTTAAACAACATGAGGGAAACTCTAGTGCATATTATGGTTTTCCATTGTTCATTATCGAACAAGCAATTTCATTACATCTGAATATTTCATCACAAACTGGCAAATGTATGAAGAATCTTATCACCCAACTGCAGTTTTCTTTTCTTACGATAGTCATATGTCATGCCTAAAAAATTTTTCCTAAGTCTAACTTCTCTTTTAAAAATAGAGCAGAACAGGGCCACTTCAAAATCAAATTTGAAAGCAACACTGACCCAAAAGAAACTTAGCAGTGATTTTACAAATAGGATAGAGAGCACCCAAATAAAGAAAGGAAGGGCAAACAAAAAAATCTATAAATTCTAAGAATATTCATTGAAAAACATAAGTACAGATAAAATAATATTATTTGAATTCAGGGGTATTTAAACGGGAAATTAGCCAAGGAATGAAATATTTCATACAAATTTTAATGGGTTGCATAGGTATATCGGCTGTTATCCTGAAGTGTCCCCCTGAAAAATTCAAGCATCCACCTGTTTGGAAGCTTTATCTATTTGCCTTTCATTAATAGTTTTAGAGGAAGATCTACTGAAAGTTTTTCATCTTCTGGGCGAATTTTGAGCTAGCTAATAAAGTTGCCTTGATACAAATTAAAATAAAGTAACCCAAACTCTTTGAAGAGGTATGTACATCAGAACAAAACAATGTGTAGGAAAAAATTGACCTGATACTTGTTAGTAGCATTCAATTCAAACTCATCTGGTGAACTGTAACCGCAGTCATACGTAAAATAAAGGGCCCGATCTAGTTATTAATATATTATTAAAAAAACTAAATTTAAAAATACTATAAAAGTTCCAGTAAGGTTAAACTGCAACGAAACACGGAAATTTTACGAATTCCGAAACTAGCCGAAGTTCACAAGTACCTCTCAAGGCGTAGCAATAGCACAAAGATTATGTTGAGGCCTTGCTCATTTCTAATTTGCATGTCAAGGCCACTGACTAAATTGAATTATAAATATTTATTCATAATGCACGTATAAATGTGCGGCGCATAAACACGAGCGACGACGCATAAAACAGTCAATGTCTTAAGAATCGTATTTCGCCTTTGTATTAACACTGGCCTTATATTTCAGCAATAGAAATATCCCGAGGGACAATCGTACAAGTAAGGAAGAAGCTCCTGTGAATAACGAATGAAGCTGAATCATTTATTTTATTTCATGATTTTTATTTACTTGAAAGATAGATGAAAGAAACCTCGTGGGAGCAGGAAATGCACCGGCTTTATGGCTGCGCAAAATTCTGGCAATCTAAAAAAGAAGTCCCAACAATGCTAACGCTGTCTTGGAATTGCCGGAGAAATCGACCTCTCTTGAGCTTCACGGATTTGCAAACATAATTTCGGCATTAGAACTTGGCGTTCCATATCGAACACGGCAGAAAGCCAAGGATTATTGCGTCACGTGACGCTCGACTTCTTTTCCCGTCCTTCACTATTTTTGATAGATTTCTACAAATGGCTAGAATAAAGGTTTCAATCCTTGTGCCGATTGGTCTGGCATTCGTTGGATCCTGTCTCTGGCAAGAATAGTTACCATACACTGCAGTGAATTACAAAAAAAGCCCAAGTAACTTAGGACAGTTTAGCAACGGTACTTTCTATCATGCATATGCAAAGCATCGACGGCGAATGGAACATAAGCAATTACTACATCTGTACGATTAAGCTCACGGGGCATCCAAATAGGAAGGAAGCCACCGCGAGGTCAGACGTCATGGTACCTAAGACGCCTAGACAAGAGAGAGCCGCCACGGTACTTAAGAAAAAATTTAAGTCTTCCAGAATCTCGGCGAGAGAAACGGAAATAGTAAGAGTATCACGACTCAGGAAATGATACAAGAGGATTATCATAAAATCACGTAAGAACATCAAGGAGAGCTGTAATGATCACGTGAGCGAAATTGCATTATGAACATGCATTGTTCTTTCGCCGAGTAAATATTGCGTATAAACATTCAAAATTAGTGATACAAAAAATTTCACGAAAACCAACGAAGAGTTAAATAGTTACTACAAACTTCCTCTTTCGAAATTGATCTAAATGACCTAAACTAACGGTTGCATGTTAGCAACAATATTCAACATTAGCTTACCTAGGAGTAAAAATATTAAATACAAGGTTAGATAACATTAACCGTTTTTCCGGCCTATTTGGATAAAAAATATTCAATACTTAAATATATGGTAAAAAACCATTCTACATTACTTCCATAGGACTTCACACTTAAATATATTACGCGTCACGATGGAGTGAAAAATTTCTATCCTGATTATGGAATATAAGAGATCGAATGAGGCCATGAAGCTATTCATTTTCTAAACTTTAAAAACTTGTCTTCCGATTGGTCATCGCATGAAACCATACGTAACCGAGTGAAAATTTATTACTGGACACCCGTGATCAGAAACTGTCAAATCGAATGGCAAGAAGAGAATTCAACCAGATTTAACGTTATAATAGATAGTCGACCAAATTTCAGCGGTAACTAAGCCGCTCCACCGATGGGATAGTGCCCATTTGACCCATATCTACAAGTTTCAATGTAAATCATATTGAATTGCCTCATCCCCCAGCCAAAATGTACCTCACCAAGCGAACTCGTATCGAAGTCAACCTACCTAATGCAACGAGAAAATTGCGCATTTATAGCGCGGATAAATGGATCATAAATTTTCAATATATCTTTCCAGAAATGGCAATTCTGCCGAGAGCTGTAACGAATTTTCTATCGCGAAGAAAAATGGGCCCGAATTATGTAAATGGTTAATCAAGAGCATTACTAGGGATTACAAACACGGCATGGTAGTCAGCTCAATGCTAACCATACTTATTTCTCCCATTCCGACGACCCAAAGGGTAGCCCCACAATAAGTTTTATACAGACATTCCCGTACACATCGCTTCTGTAGAGCAGGAACGTTAAAGGCGAGGCCCATCACAATCATTTCCAAACTAGACCGACAAACCAATTCTTACTACTCAAATGCGTTCCGTGGACGTTATCATCGGGCAATTATGAAAGAGTAAATAAGAATTAATTTTACAGGGGTGATCACACAACATCGAAGAAATTACTCCACAATTCATAGGAAATGTTCACTGAGCAAAACCAGATTAACGTATTAAAAGAAAACGTAACACTTTTTACCATTTCGGTTTGAAAAATGTAACTAACTATAACTAGAATTAAATTTAATATTATGCTCTGACATGATTTTTTTGATCGGTTATTCTTTACCAGAATTTATTTTCTCATAAATTATCGCACCTGCAGCCGATGTTCGAGATATATTGAGTGAAAAGATTCTTTAGATCGAATCTTAAGATTAACTGGTATATTTTCGTAAACACCTGCTCCCCTAAAAACAATGCACCTGTGTAAGTCCATTCCACATGAAGACTAAACAAAAACTTCAGTGGCGGCCTTCCGATACGGCGATGGCATACGTCCCAATTTTACTTCAATATCAATGATAGCATAGTATTTATTTCAGGGATTGGAAATAAAAATGAACTATCTCCGGTTCTCGAGACGCCTTGGTAAGATAATTATTGAGTGGTGTTTTATGGTTCGAAGCCCACGGAAAGCTTCATTCTGGATCATTATGGCTATACGTGAAGTAAACTGCTAAGTAAAATTGGACATTAAACGTTTGTTTTTAAAATATATAATCTCGTTTCAACGGAAAAATCCCGTAACAAGCGTTCGTATGGTAAACATAATCAGTAATGATATTAAGGCAGTTTTTCTGCGCGACGGAGAACCGCTCAAGTTGTTTTCTTATCCAGTTCTTGTGTCCTATATTTGATTTCGCTCTGCAGACTTTTGTTTCGTAATGGTAATATTCTTTATTTATTCGTATCACCTTTGACTCTCAGTACGAAATAAAATCAAAGTTAGTCCCTCTGATATAACGAGGACAAAGAAATAAGAGGGACTCTTTCAAAAATTTATGTATATGATTAAATCAAACTTTTTCACCACACGCCAATTCCTAGGCTTACCACGCAGCCTTTGCGTCTTACCCTTACAAGTAGAGCTAATGAAATAGCAGAAGCGGGGCCCGACCAACAAGTAGGCGTGCAGAGTCAAACACGTGGGAGCGAAGCCTCGTGAGAATGATGCCTAGTTTGCGGCGCTCTGGCAGCGGGGAGGGGGATACTACGAAGGTTGACGCCCTTGATAAAAGAGGTTGGTTGCGCCGAGTACGGTATTCCGTAACGATGACTACTAATGAGAGGCATGCGACGGTGAGAAGTCTATAATCGGATGAAAATCGATAACTACTACCTATGAAACTCAAATTGTACATAACTGGAATCAGGTGAAACCGAGCAAAACAGGCTAAAACAACGTATGTCCGGCGATGCGCTTAGTGACTGCTAAAGCCCAATGAGCAGTGGCATTTACACCGGAAATTGTTTTATAATTTCTCTTAATGCGCTCTTTGACAATTTTGCAATGACTCTACAAAATTTTCATGTATTCGCAAACAATATCAACAACATATGAATTCGTTCACCCAACCCCATCAGATATTCGAAAGTAGGATCTTGATTTAAAAGAAAAAATACCGCCAATCCACAAGTTAATTTTGGTCATTTTTAAAAAGAACAGCTTCCGAGGTCACGTCAATTTAAAAAAATTAAAAATATTCTCATATACAAATTCTTTTCAGATACTTGCGTTTTAAAAAGGCGGAGAAAGGACGCTACTTCTGGCAGAAAACAGAACATTTAAGCCAGACTGTAATTTTTGTAATTAATAATTTCAATTTTTACGGGTTCAAAACGGGATTCTTACATTTTCGTCAACGGCATCAAATCTCTTTATTTTTCTTAATGGAAACCTCTCTCCCATCGCCTTGAGCCGATAAAACTGCTAATAGCGCGCAAGTTAAACGTTATCCATAATAAACCACACTGAAAAGGCCGCAAAATATTCACGGCGGTTCATATTTTCAAGTTGATTGCACATAACTGTGAGCAACAATTTAAAAAAATTAAACAAATATTTAACTATTTCGCATAGACTTTTAACCAAATGCATGGAAAAGAAGTATTTATTTAATGGATGAAAACTGGGAAACACCTGAATTTTCATATATTTAAGTCATCCAATCTGTAATAATTAACTATATGCCAAACATTTGCTCACACTGATGAATGAGTTGGCATAGCAAGTATGCTGGTATTCTTAAAAAATAACATATTACGAAAATAAAGTTGTTCCTATCGAAGCTGTAGCTTTCACTCAAGGGGACCACAAAATTATTTATGTAATTATAAAACATTTGTATACAGTCTTGTTTTTTTTATCAGCGAATTATAGGCTAGCCATTTTCATTTAGAAAGCCTTTATTTAATCAAAGAAGCATACATAAAATTGTCAGCAGTGGACAGTTCTGTTACCTTTATCATCTCAGCAATCATTTGTCATACTCAAATGATGCAGCATGCCTTTGCTCTTTAGCACACATGATAATTAGCCTAGGGAATCTCAAATGAAAAATTAGGAGCAACTTAAGTTCTTTGTAGCATCCTTAAGACTTTGTGTTTTAGGACTTAAATGAAATAATGGACATTATAAAAAGCAAAGGCATACAACTTCCAAGCTTACCTTCTAGAACGGCCCAAAACTCCAAACCTGACAATCTCTTCACTCAATGGTTTTCAGCATGTGGTGGTAGTAGTATGAAAATATTTTGTTGTGGGTCATCAGGACTCTTCGAGACTCAAAATTGAGGCTTAGGCAAGCAAATAATCTTATCCCAATTTTTTTCTATTTAAGTTCATTCATAATAAGGTAAATTGTAAGACTTATGAATTCATACTAAAATTATTTATGGCCCTTTATTTTGTTCAATGTCTCCATTTGCTTTATCGGAATTCATTCAGTTTTCTTCATTTATGATGAGAATTTACCTAAAATATGTGGCATTATATAATGCCAACAAAATAAGCTGGAAAAATTAAATTTTGCGCATTATTTGAGTATAAGTAATGAAATAACCTAGTTTTGTACTTAAGTATGAATAAGGTTACTTCTCTGTTCTCATGACAAGTTCATCAGTTCATAAACTACAGCCTGGTCAGGTGGTAATTACTGCATTAAAAGAATCTCCTCAACCATTTTCTTAGCATTCACCTATTAATATTTGGGGATGCATAAGAAAAATTTTCAAATTTAATAATTATCTAGTCCCTATACAAATTAAAATCATTTCACAATGAATTAGTGAACTGTGGAACTTTAAATTACTCCTTACATGAAAGACAGCTCAAGTTGACCTGAAAAAAATCTAAAAACACTTTGATTCATATCAAATAAGTCCAAGAATGGAAGCCACTTTCTTGGCAATAAATATTAGAATACTTAAATGAAATTCATTCATAATCTCATACTTCATAAATTGTGGTAACCTGGTCTGGAAAAAAAACTCCATCAGGAAGCACCAAATAAATATTTGAAAAAAATTAACAGTATTTGAAACCAATAGAAAAAAACATAACTACTGCACCAGCAACCACTATAAACTAAAAACCCAGAATTCTTCTCTGCAACAGATGAATGGGACTACACCTGAAATGATGAATTTGATAAAAATTTTAGTCAAAAGTGCCATTTTGGGACAAAATGCACACTAGTAATTTGGCAGATAAAATTGTATATACACATTTAAATACATAAAGAATTATTAGTATGTACGAGGGTAGGCTGAAAACTAATGCACACAGGCTTGTAGACCACAAACAAAATGGCCTTAAGAAGCACTCCTGGTGGTATGAGGAAGTAACATTCCCCCTCAACATGCATGCGCAGGTTTGAGGTTGTTGCATTCACGGTGCATTTCGAGAAGCGGCAGTATGGAGACGTGTTCTAGTGCTATGTCAACGCGAATTAAACAGCGTTCTGTTATCCAATTTTTAACTGCTAAAAAAGTGACTCCTACCGAGATTCATCTTCGTTTAAAGGCTATTTATGATGACAATGCTGTTGATGGTCTATTGTAAATCGATGGGTACAAAAATTTCGTGGTTGTGAGCCTGGAAAAGCCATAATTATAGATGAAATTTCTTTAACCTGTGTTTTTGGGATGCTCACTGAGTTTAGGTGACCGATTTTCTGGAACGAAGAGCAATTTTAAATTCTTCTCCGTAAATACAGACTAAAACACCTCCGACGTCGAGTTTGTCATGTTAAAGGCAGCCTGTTGCCAATCATCTTGCAACATGATAATGCTTGTCCACACATCTTGCACGCAACTGGAGAGGCTCTGAAAAACCTGAAACTCGAACTGATTCCACACCCTCCTTATTCCCCCTATCTTACACCTTGCGATTTTTCATTTTTTCCTTAACTAAAGAGACACCTCAGATGATAAGGTGAAGGCAGCTGTCAAGTCCCAGATTCGAGAGAAGTCAAAGTCTGTGACAGAATGAAAATACTTTATACACAATGTGGTAGCCTTAAAGGTGACTATATTGAAAAAAAATATAGGAATATGATTTGGAAACTTAAGAATTGTATTTTAATGTACTTTTTGCCTGATCTTGCTATTCGTTTTTGCTCATGCTCTTCAAGCATGAGTGCATTACTTTTCAGCCTACCCTGGTAGTACCTACTTCTGCTTTTTCAGTTCACTGTTACATCTGTAAAATAATTTCTAGTAGTTGGGAAACAATGATAAGCATTTTCATTATTTATAGAGGTACATAGCTGATACGTGCAGTGATAAGGCATCCTATACCTTTGGCTATCTTCGTAGTTCAACTTCAATTACTGCAGTAACTTGTATTTTTCTACAACTTTAGGTCAGAAGATTTTGAGATTTTGATAAATCACTCATTTTCAAGGTGGCATTTGAACTATAGGTCAACAGCCTGGAGTGAGGATCAATCGGGTAATTTGATCCATTTATTTATGAAGAACTACCTAAAGACTAAGCTCAAGTCACTTAATCATACAATGAGTTTCACAACCCATAAGACCACTGTTCAACCAACAGTTTAACCACTGTTCAACTTTAAATTCCGTTAGTGTGAATCGAAAGGAATCTGTTATGGCTACATATTTCAAGATGAGTTCATTGAATTAATCACTTCTCACTATGAATGTGAAACAGTGAAACTCTTACAATGAAAGATTGCAATGAAAATTACGCAGTAAGCCCGGAACAAAATTTATGGATTATATTAATATCGGGAGCAATACCCCAATGGGCTAGACAATTTTGTGAAGGTAATGACACCCTTTTGGTAGAATATTTTTTCTCATTTTCAGTGTGTAAGTACATGAAAAAAAATGGCATGAAAACCGTAATTGTTTCATTTTCTTCTCATGGCGTGCCAAAAGTTTTAATAAAATCATCTTGAAAATTCACGCCCTAAGTTTAGCATCTCAAAGTGTTAAGTAATTCGATTCATGGCAATATTTTCATTAAAAAATGAGGTCTTGATTATTTTAAACTATTGATTACTATAGCGGCTGTTTGTTTAGGATTTTATCTGGTATGTTAGGTGTTCAAGTGGTCTCCTGACAGTAGCTCTGGCAGGCAAGTAGTGAAGGGGTAGGAATTATATGTTCTTTATTTTGTGCCAAAATGAAGTAATTTTTGATCATGCCAATTATTTGCACCCTTGTGAAAATATGCCATATGGCACTCATCATCAAGTGGGGAATCTGGGTATGCATTGCAACGAATGTGATACATGACAAGTTTTTCGTTCTACTTTTCTGACGATTGCTTGAATATGTCTTTAAGTTAAGATTAAGCTTAAAAAACATGTGCTCACATTACAGTGTGTGGTTTATTCATAAGCCTTTGCTTATCGTTAATTTTTAACCTTCCAGTAATGTTTTTAATAGAATATACAGGAAGATTAAAGGAAATTAATTACGAGTGTACATTTAGATATTTATATTAATATGTCTCAGACACCTAACCTATCGTTTAAAATTAAAAAGGTCAAAAAAATTTAGCAGAAAACTTGGGTCTTCAATGGTGTATATATCATGTAATAATTCTTATGTATGTACTGTCTTGCTCTTATCAAATATTGTCTCTATGATACATTTTTTTTCGATGCTAGTATATCTACATTGGACAAAATGTAGCTAAACTGAGAACTTAATATCTCTGAAACAAAAATATGACTTTATGAAGTATTCTAAATCATATTTTTGGCTATTCATCATAGTAAATTGTGTATGCAGTTCCACATGGACACAAGGAATAAATGAGTACTCGGGGAGATATGAAGCTGGGAAGACATGTCCGATTTCCAGGCCATAGTTATGTCTGCTCACAATGACGCAAGTAGACATTTAACCAGTTGCTCATGACCACGAGACATCAGGGACCGATAGGCATCGGGGAAAACACCCTATTTTTATTTAGCAGGTAACCGTAATGGATAATTGAACCTATCTGCAAGGTCTGGTAACCACAAAATCCAGTAACCAAAAATCGCCAGTGTGATAAAGGCTGTATGAGGCTGTATCTTTGTTGAACTATACAGTTGGCAATCATAAATAAATACCATAACAACTTTGAGAGCCCATGAACAAATTCTTTTTTAATAAAAGTGGTTGGTAAATATCAGTCCCTGAGTAAAATACAAACCGGTGTGTTGGATAATGGATGGGGGGTTTGGGGTTGACCCAGTGCTCACTGTGCAAATATAGCAGACATGCCTCATCTATGCCAGTGTAATGACCTTGGCAGGCAAAACCCACAGCAAGATTCAACCTTCCGTTGGTCGTTTGCTTGAGTTAATTACATTTAGAAGGGAAAATAATGTTACCTCCAAATTTTAAAAATTTAGAATGGCCGGTTGAAAAATGCATTTCTAATGCTTTTATCATAAAAACAGAAATTTCATCATATCTGATGGTGCTATTAGTATGCAATATTTTTATTTAAAATTGGACAAATTTCATAATTTTATTACAGCTTTTTATTTGTCTTAAAAAATTAACCCTAAATTAGTTTTTCTTTAATTTAAAATTTGTGAAATGTATGCTAAACTGGTGGCTGAGAGGCAATTTGCCTGGATCAGTTACATCTTCACTGACCAAAGAGTTATTCCTACACTTTGCAAAATTCTTCTTCACGACTTGGAACATGACTTCATACCATATTTTATTAAAATCGTAGCATCTCCAGGGGACAATAGTTTGCACACACATTAGACTTTACACAACAGCATTAAATATTATCCTTTTTTATAGTAATGATATCCTTAGTATTGGAAGTATTTAAATAACAGTTGTATTTGAGTAAAGTTCAGTTAGTACATATTCATTCCATATTTCAGACTGAAATGTTAAAAAAAATAATCTGTTATGAGAAAAATATTAAACTGCTTAGATTGAATTAATGATGCATGAAGGCTGCTCTATAATGGCCACTTTTTCAATTTGCCTTGATTTTCCAAATTGCTAGTCTCATTATCATTAATTACTGAATAAGAACAGCTGTATGACAGAAATTAAACTCTAAATGGAGTTTGAAAATTTTGGTATTGGTGCCAGCATGGAGGTGGATTAATTTGCCATGGCTGAGATTAAGTGAGAAAGGAGATGACTTCGTTCACTCCCATGTTGCTTGCTTTACTTCTTAAATTATGAAATTGTAATTAGATATGAAGAAGAGAGAACTATTGATTTATCAATATCTGTACTTTTTCCAGCAGGAGTTACTCATCTTCCTGAATATATATGGGTGAACGCAAATATCAAGGGTAAAGAAGGAATTGAAATAAGCCTATTGTCCCTGTGGCACACAAATATAGTTGCATGTACCAAAAACATGGATATTTCAAATAAATACCAAATATTTCTCATATATAATATAATTGTAAAATTATGCACATAGGAACAACAGGGACAGTTAATATGAAAAGGAAACCCTAGATTGACTAGATGATTAAGAAGGTATGTGGTGGATGGAAATGGAGGAATACAAATACAGAGCTAAGTACAATTAAGTACATGGGGATAATGACCTAAGGGGGAAAACTAATTGGGCGAAAGAAGCATAGAGAACACAGTGCAAGGACATGTAGGTTATAAAGGAAGGGCAAAATAGATGTGCTGTATAGAGAGATATAGAAAGGTGAAACATCTATCAGGAAGCAAAAAAAGAATATTCATGCACCCTATCAATGATGTCAAGGAGATTATCAATTGAGCCACGAAAGATTCAAGAAAGATTGCATAGAGGATTTACATGGTGAAGATATGAGGATATCAAGCTTAAACATAGAAAGAACATGATGTAGATGGGGATACCTTAGAACCAGGTATAAGTGATTGCAAGATAGAAATGAAATTAATGGAAATGAAATCGATTAAGGCCATGGGGATGGACTCCTGTGAAATTAATTTAAGATTTAGGAAAACGTGGAGAGAAGAGGTTTTTATCGGTAACTTTGTAGCAGTTATGAGAAAGAAATCTGGCTGGAAGATTTCATTAGACCAGTGTTAGTTCCCATTCCAAATATTAGAGAGGTCATACATGAGAACAAATAATTTGACTTCATAAACACATATGGTATTCAGGATCAGCCATAAAAGCAGGGAGGGCTCATGACTTCTCGGGGATAATAATCAGTTTCAGTTCAGGAAAGGGAGAAGTACGTAATTATATGAGTTCTTGAAAGGAATATCAATTGGCAATAATGAATATATAATAGAAGATAAGGGTAGATTGGAGGGATAGGGAACTTATCTGCAACCTGATTCAACATGGTAACGCTGTACCTGTACGAGTCAAACTGATCGGGTGCACAATGTGGTTGGAGAGCTGGGACATCAGTGTCAGAAAGAGGAGTAGGTCAAGGATGTCCATTATCAACCATGCTTTTCAACTTATATAGAGAGGAATTGGTAAATATGGTATGGGAGGAACTGGATGTATGTGTGTGGGTCATTCAGAAAATCAGTTGGTTTTGCTGATGATCAAGGTTTGGTTAGCTGGTCAGCCAAAGGATACCATCATTGCTGAGCACATTAGAAAATAAGTGTGATACACTTGGCATGAATATCAATGAAGGCAAAAAACGATTGAAGTTTTCAAGAAAGAGGAAAGCTAAGTTAAACGTTAAAATAGAAGGACAAATAATAGGTGCCAGTTGAACAGTTTACCTATCTTGGATGTGCTTTGGACCAACATGGTCATAATGGTAAAGATATAAGAACTGTGTTAGGCAAAGAAGCTTTTAAAAGAATGAGGAACCTGATGACAAGGGCATTTAGTAAGGACGGTGAGAAAAGACTAGTGAAAAATTGTGGTGCATAGTTTTATGAAAATCTGAAACTTAGCCTTTGAAGCAAGATTACGCATAGGTTTTTTGGGTGTGGATGTGAAGGAGGATTGAAAAGGTAAATGGATGGAGTGTGGTTTACGTTCCCCCAAAATCTACCTTAAAACAATAAGCTTTGGTTGGACACAAATTGTACCAGATTACCAAATAATAATAATTATCACAACAAGCTTAGGGTAATTAGATAGTGCTTTGACATTTAGCCCTTATCCTATGACATTTTAAATTTCTGGAAAAATTTAAAAAAAGCTCAACTCTTTATAAAGTCCCTATCCCCCTTCAATTTCCTTGATCTTTCCATTTATTAATATTTTAACTCTTTTTAATGTATAAAATAAATAAAAACTCAATAAAAAATTTAAGTCAGCATAACACTGAAATATTAACTAACTATCATTCATGACTGACATGTTTCCTAAACAAAGAAAGAACAAGCTTTTAAAAATGAGCATGACATGCAGCAATATTTAAAGTTTGTTTAACACACATGTATTAGTCAATATTGTTTGATTCATGTGTGGTTAAATAAAACAAAAAATTTTCACGTCCAAATTTTGTCAACTCTCTTCCTCATATGATGTATACTTGAACCAATTATTACCTCATAATGCTCTTTTCTGACTACATTTTCCAACGTCTGCTTTTCATTTGAGAGGATGGCAGTTACATCTTTTGAGTCAATTACTTTTAAATGAGATGTTAACACAGTGATGTGCACTTTAAACAGTTAAAGATTAATATTAAATATAACGGCATGAACTAAATTTGTATAATTGATGATACCCAATCAACCTTTTGAATCTTAATTCATCAAAAAGGGTCGCTGAAATAGCATCCATCTCTTAAAAACATACAAGAATATCAGTTTGCATAGAGCTTTTATAATCTTGTTTAACTTCAATTTTCATTTCAGCAGATTTAAGATTATTTAGTTTAACAAAATGTGGCTCATCAATTCCTAAAATAAACATCCTTCAAAACCAACTTTAAAAACCATATTTCTTATCCAAAACAAATTATATTTTACCAGTAACCAGTTTAGATCAAGAAATACTCTCCCTCAAAAAGTCATTACAAATAATGGTACACATAAAACAAGTATAACCAATCAAAGAAAAATATGTGGCCAGGAACTATGAAGCTTGCATTATATAGGAATCATCAATTATAACCAAAGATAACACAGCCAAATTATTCAAACGTAATTACTTTTACTTCTTATGGAGATAGAAAAAATATGCAACTGAAGAAATACAGACAAAAAGTAAACGTAAAATAATAAAGAAAAAAAGGAATAAGGTTCAAAATTTTAGCTGCCCTAAATTAAAACAGAAATACTTAACTAAAAGATAAAATGAATTCCTGGAAAATGAAATTTGCCTGCACATGGGGCTTATGAGGGAAGGAAAAAAAATTTATTCAAGAATGAAAACATAACTTAGCCATAACTTAAATGACTATAATCCAAGGAAAATAAAAAAGCCCAGGACATGAATTTTAAAATTTTTTTCCAGAAAAATTGAAAGAAAAGAAAATAAATCATGCAACCATAAATCTAAGCATCATCCCCTTTGGATATAATTCCCTGATAAATGTACAAGGCGATGAATTATATTACAAGATATATCTTTAATTAAATTAAGAATTAATTAAACTGAAGCTCAAAATATTCTTAATGCAGAGATTACTTAAACTTACATTAGCAGACCAATACTCACGTTTATCTTTGGCCTTTAATGCATTCATCTTCGTATTATTCTTGTCTCCCTTACGAGGCATTTCATCAGCTGAATAAGCAGGAACAGTAGGAGCTACCTCTGTTAAAATTCCTGCACCAGCTCTTGGCTTTTTTTCTGGGGGAAAAATTTCTCGAGGAGGAGAGGGCCGTCGTGAAGGAATAGGCATGCGGGCATTTTTTTCAGATGTGTTTTTCTTAGCTGCATTTCTAGGAGGTGGTGGCTTGACTTCCTCTTCCAGCCCAGTAGACCGGAATTTGGAATTGAATGTTTTTACTGTCTTAGGGCGAGGTTCACCAAGGGTTCCCTGAGACCGCCGTTCAATAGAAATGGATGGTTTTTGAGCACGCCGAACTTCATGGGCAGCAGGACTAACTTTCTTGGCTTCGGCATTGTTGTCTTCTGAAATGACTTTTTTTTTTGGTATTTTTCCTACAGTCTTTGACACAGCTGATGATACTATCATAATTTTAGCTAAGGTCTCTTTATCTTTTTCAGCTTGAAGAATGCTTTTGGCATCTTTCTTTTTCTCTTCTTTGACCTTTTCCTTAGTTTTACCCCGATCACGATCCTTTTCTTTGTGTTTCTCTTTCGATGGTCCACTTTCTGGTAATCTTGTTTTTTTCTCACTGGGGGCACTAACAGCAAGTTTCGCTTCCCTTATTTTTTTCTTACTTTCCTTCAGTCCCTTACTATTAGCATCACTAGTCTTCACAGAAGATGTATCACTAGAACTTACTTTTGTCTTTTTCTCTGATTCCAGTTCATTAGTTTCTAAAGATTCACTGGCAGTGGCCACTTCAATTTTTATAGTACTTTCATTGGTATTAAGGGAAACAGGGCATGGAGTAACAATGACTGTAGTATCATTTGTCTGGTCAACGCTCACTACATTTTCTTCCGAAGGAGGGACTTTAACGATAACAGCGCCACTAACATTATGATCAATGGAAGGAATTTCATTTGATGGAATTTCAGGAGTAGGTCTTTTCTCAGAGTATACCTTGGCAAGAACTTGCTTCCCATCTCTAATCATTATTTTGTACAAAGGAAGAGGGGCATCCCAAGGAGAATTAGAATCCTCACTTGTTCCACCTCCCTCTTCAGTTCTTTCCTCACCATCTACAACAGGTATGTTTGGAATCTCTTCAGAATCTACAGTCTTTTTCTCCAATGATTTTACACTTACCACCTCTGCTACTGAATTAGCATTGGTTTCACTTGTCCTACTATCAACACTAGTCTCAACCACAACATCCACACTAACAGTATTAACTGCTTCACTTTTATTTGGTACAGGCACATCAACTACTGCAGCAGTATCATGCCCAGTGACAGTTTCCTTTCCAACTTCCACTTCATTTCTTACAACTTCCATCCACTGGATTACCAGATTGTTGGCTAACAATTTTTCATCTGAAAGTAAGCCAAATTTTATGATTAAAACATTTAATGATCCTGCAGATTAAATTTAAAAATACAAAACCATGAATGAGCCACTAATTGTACAGAATTAATGCTATTTCATAATAACACACAAAATACTTACTCTCATCAGAACTTTCTATTGAAAGACCTTTCACAAGTTTTGGGCAGGAGTTGGATCTTAAACGTTCCACATTTACTGGGCAGAGAGCTAAAAGTTGTAATATCTCACAGTTTAAAGGGTGGTTTTTTGCCATTATGGCATCTAAAAGCCACTGATGAGTAAGGTTCCAACCTCCAGCTGCCATAAACCTGAAAATTTTATTTGATTTTATATTAAAAATAAATTTTAGTTAATGCTATCAAATCAAGACTTGGCAATAAAAGTATCACTGCCTCAAACATATTTTATCATACATGCAATGTCTATTTTGATTACAAGAAATACAATTGATTATAAATACAAAATGCCTCATTGGCCAACATATACGCCCAAAACCAAATGGAACTATTTACTACTGAACAATTAATGGGTAAGCAATGGCTAATTTGACACTGACCTAAAGGTCATAATATGTCTCAGCCAAACCCAGATTGTGTGATATTGTAGGTACCATATTCAACAAGGAAATTATAGAATACAGAGGGAAGTAAATAATGCCTTTCCAATGACATTCCATCGTATAATTTTTAAAATAAAGGGATTACCGGAAGGTATTACATTAGCCATTAATCAAAAATGGTAACGAGTTTCATTAATTTATCCAAATTCTACAAATTAGTAATTTTTCCTAGTGAATATTTCTCCAGTGTATTAAACACTGAAATCTTTACACTTCATAAGGAAATTCTCATCATACTAATAACACAATACATACAAAAATATTTAGAAAGATTAACAAAAAATTCAAAGAGTTAAATGAGTATCCTGCATATTAATCCCTCACAAATTCTTCGGCTTCATTCCTGAAAGGTGTCATAAATTGAATGCCAATGCTCCAATATCTAAGCAAATGGATAGGAAAATAAAATACTAAATATATAGACATAGTGCAGCAATTGCAAGCCTTAATCCACCAGATGACGAGAGAATAGTCATATACCAAACATAATAATAGTGATAATTTGATTCTTATGACAAAATGTTGAGGAAATGCAAATTGTGATAACTCGAAGATTCATGTAATTTATCATCATATTAAGACCGCACAAAAATCTAATAAAATAGGTTTTTAAAACTACATGAAACATATTCCAAGAAACTTCAGGAGATGTAGTGACAGTAGCTTGTAACAAAGTCAACCTCGATCTGTGCATTACCATGTAAAAATTTTTGGTCATGGCAAAAGATTTTTACGCTCTGAAATTGTTGCATTGCAATGCACATGAGACATATTAGGGTACATAAATGACAACAAAAGTACAGAACACAAGTACACAACAAAATAAAAAACAATTTTTACAGTTTACTTTATAATGAAATTATAACTTACAATGATTAGGCAATTACATACATTAAAAGCATTAAATTAATTAATTAATATTACTTCTCTATTAAAACGCTAATGGATAATATCACAATTCTTGGAGTAATAGTTTAAAGTATATTGAATTTTAATTTATAATAATAAGGAAACTACATATGCCTTTTGAAATTACTTCTGCCTTATGAAAATGCTAATGTATATTGGTATGATATTTATCATAAATCATGGAGCACTGGCTCCATAAATTTTTATGCTCAAATAAATACATACACAATGTTTGACTTGAATATGGTGTACAGATGCAAGTAGTTACACAGAAAACAATCATCTTGGATCAAGAGTACCATATGTTTACTGATTTTTTGCAAAACACACATACCTTTCCCTAAGATTACGCATGGAGGGCAAGTAACCATTTTAAACCATAACAAATGAGATTTAGTCTAAACAAGTCATTTTTAAATAAATACATTAGATGTACAGATTGGAATTGGTCACCAAACTACACTTGCCTTATTCCACCAAATTTTTGGCCCTGGAAAATCGACAATAGTAGTAGTGTTTATCAAGTGTTATCCTCAAAATTTTTATAGAAAATTTAAGTTCTACAATGAAGTCAAATTTAACCAAATAGTGAAACACAACTGGTATTTAGGTTACATTCTAGGATACTGCCATATAAATATAAAATTCAATTGAAAAATATTACAATTTAGTTTGAATAAAAGTGAAGTTAATCATAAAACTAAATTTTGTAAATATGAAATAGAGGGAGATGAAATTTGTATTCTAAACCCTTCACAATCAGTAACCATTTACTGCAAAAGCTGTAATCATTTTATGTACATAATATGTAGCTATTCTTTGCATTATTAACACTCATGAGTTTTATTTTGAAACATGATCCTCTTTTTCATTTTTCAGTCACTCAAAATTGAAAATTTATAGATAATGAAACTCTTTTTTCATATCCAAGCATTACATTACAGTTTTCAGGAGGCTGCAAATTATAAGATCCATATACAAATGCCATCTTATAAATGTAATGCTGCCTTAAACTACAAATAATCAAAAGTAACATTTTATAGCACATAAAAAAGCAAAATCAAGTTACATCAATTCTAACAAAGAGCTATTATTAGAAATCAATCAAAATCTCTAAGAAATATATACTTAATCATTTGGACCAATAATCACTCATTTTAATGTTTCCATCAACCCATACCTTCTCTTAAATCGTGGTTATTCCAATTACCATACCCTTCATTTTATAGCTATATTCCTTTCCAAAAAAGATGTAATAAAAATAAATTTACAATGGGACAACCAAGGCTTTAATAAATATATAAATTCTTTTTTTGACCTGACTAATGTAAGAGGGATACGAAAAAGAATATAAATGAAGTGTTTGAGGGGCTAAATAGAGTGAACTAATAAAAAATAGTTTTAATATATTCACATGTTTCAAGGCAGTTTCACATGGGTGCTGCCAAAAAAATGGAAAATAAAATTTTGAATCTTGGAGGAAATACACGATTGATTTTCTGAAGATTTTAAAATATTTATATAAAAATCTTGTTCTACAATAGAAAACTGTTCATTGATATGGACCTATTTAATGCCCAATTTAAACCCTATGTATTATTTTTTAAGCAACTAGGAATCAAAGGGGAGTAAACATAGTGCCTTGGAAGACAGTTTACAGCCTAAAAAATTACTTACTAATTCTATTAATAGTAATTCATCTTAAAATTTGAGTATGCAGCACTTCAAAAATATGCACATCATAAAAAGTCAATGGAATTATTCAATTCAACAGATTCAAATAGCATTTTTAATGGTTAGCCAGAATTAAAGATTCATTAACTCATTTTCTTTCACTTCATGAAATAATTCTGTAAATATTAAGTACTCTAGTTAGCAAAAAAAATAGAACTGATTTTTCAATATAACAAGAAATGGAATGGAAACACTCCTTAATGGAGTGATAAGGATCATGAATATTTCAAGGAAAATTCAAGGAATATTTCAAAATTATTAACAGAGATAGATAAGGGTAAATGCTTTTGACTGAAGGAAAACAAATCCCTACTTGAAGAGAATGATTTCATGAAAACATTCTTCTAAAAATTTCTCAGAGCAATTCCCATAGGTGAATATTGCATTGAAAAAATACATCTAACCATTACTCATTTCAGATTAATATTCCCTTGGTGTAATTTTCTTAAACGGTATAATTGGGATGTACTTTTAATGGTTGTACATTTTATTGCATATTACAACATTAGGGGAATATTAACAATTGTTCCTTATCACTTAACCAAAGAAAAGGAAAATATTGAATACATAAATACAGTTGCAGTAATTCGAGATACAAAAAGATACCAGAAAATATTCTGAACTAGGTAACATTTCACACTTGCATAATTTGAAGTAATATAAGGTTTTTTATATTGGGTCATCACTAATAAAATTTCTCACCACCACTCAATGATACATTTTTTTTAACAAAGTGGATCAGAACAACAAAAACTCTTGCATTATTGCTGGGAAAATTAAAAATTTATATTATTAAGAAGTTTGAACAGAGATATTAGTTTTGTAAAAAATACCACAATGTTGACAGGGAAAATTCCATTCCTTTACAGAAGTGAACACCTCTGATTTCTCAGAACAGCAACCTGCCCCCAAGACTTAATGCAAGTGTTAATAGAGAAATGCCTACTTGAATGGTCTAAAAATCTTTATAAATTATAAAAGAAGAGTTATAAAACCAAAATTTTTTTGTTAATCTGTGCTCTACCTTTCAGCACACCAAAATTTTCAGTTGATTTCCTAATACAACTGAAGGATGATAACAAGACAGACCATGGAAAAGGAATATATCTACATAAACAGAATGTGTATTATGGTAGTCATTTGGATAGAATAACCTCACTGGAACTCTTTAAAAAGTTTGCCCATCAAAATTAGGATTTTCCTGAAATTACTGTCATTAACTTGTCAACTGGACACATTCAGTGTAGTCAGAAGTCTCAGTTCTTTATATTCTACTGCATAAGACTGAGAAAGTGTCAGATACAGTAATGAATCCTTTAAGGATGTTTAATATCCCAGGCAACATGAATACTTGAGTATGTATGTATATATATATATATATATATATATATATATATATATATATATATATATATATATATATATATATATATATATATATATATATATATATATTATTTATTTATATTGTAAAAATGAGACGAGATAATACTCTGCTTAAGTTATGAACATCAATGGAAATGATTGAAGCTTTCCATGAGCTTCCCTATTTCAATTCAGTTCTCAACCCTTGTTTCTCTTGGTTTTCCATTTAGGCCTTAGATTATATGAAGAGAGCAGGCCAGGTGCCTCCTCTTTCTAATTTTTAATTCTCTTCCACTACCAAAACTGCTATGATCAGCAGGAGATACCCTTCGTTATTATTTCATGTGATAAATAGATACAGTAAAACCCCTTATTTACACTTTTCAGTGGACCTTGGAAAAAATAAAAAAATTACGAGAAAGTGAACATTGGGGGGAAATAAAAAATATGAACCACGTGAACAAAACAAATCTACAAATATCTTCATTTCTGTGATCAGTCCTTCAAAAGAAATTGTCTTTTTACTTCCGGATTTTCCACTGTTGGGCAAATCTCTCCCAGAGCAGTAAATAAATCAATTTGAGAGCACTTGAGAAACTGAAATGCAATACTAACCGTGATTACGACAAGCATAAGCCCAAATCTAATTTCTTAGGAGAGAAGAACCATCATGTCGATAGGATTACAATTTGAGAAAGCAAATTAAAACCTACTTCAATAATAACACTCATGGTCCTTACAATATGCATGGCATTTACTTAACTTAGATATAACCCAAGAGTAATTACTTAGTGCTGCTTATACATGTATATTTTAGAGAATTGAATTCTAATGCCTATGCTCTCCCTTCTGAAGAATGCTAATTACAAGTTTAAGTGTTCAAATTAATACCACTAATAGCACTGTATGTACTATGCCACCATTTCCAAAATGATTATCTGATGTTAAAAATGTTAGTTGCACTATATATACTTGTCATGCCGTCAATGATGTCTTTCTGAAATTAATCAAAATACAAAATAATAAAAAAATTGAAAAGTGCAAATTGCATTCTAAATAGCTTGGGGGCTAAGAAGAAAAGTTATATATTTGATAACAAAAATATTGGCAAAATTAAATATGTACATCCTCCGCTCTACATACTATGAGTAATAGTTGAAATGATGGAAAGTTGCACGGAACAAAAAAATTAAAAAAGAGGAAACAAATTCAAAATGCAATACGACGCTTTACTTCATGTCTACCTCCCCTGCATACCAGGGCTCTCAATAGACACTTCAAAAGCTTGACTAGAAAACTCCTCTTAAAAAACCATTTCACGATTCATTATGCCCAAGACTACAACGCCACCTGCACTAAAACACTTTAATTGAATTTCCAAGTTTTGAAAAAATATTAAACATAAAGAAGGTCAAAATGGTTTAGACATTACTTGGAATCCTTACCATACTGGAAAACTTTAATGTACCCACTAATTGTTTCCTTAATGTATTCCAAGTGTACCACAGTATGATGGAAATAATAATATATTTTCAATGCCACTAATAACTCATTCCAATTTATACAAGAAATTCAACCTTCACACTGCAAGTGATTTCAAAACTAGCTCCTTAAATAATTCTTTATAAGCTATTCAAGTTATAATAATAAATTTTCACAAATCTAGCTCGCCTACAATGCACATGATCTAACTCTGGAATCACTCCAGCTTCATATTTTTCTAAACGAGGATTAAGTACCTTAAGGTAACAGTGCTTTCAACTTGGTCGTGTCTTTTGTTACTTAATACTCTTCTATTAAATCTTAATTTTTTGCTAGCTTGTCCACATATTTCCCAGTATGTTTCACCCAGAAAAGGAAATGAGTTCGGGTAATGCCCAGCTATTAAGTCTACACTTTACATTTCAGACTGTATACACTATATGTATATACACCAAATATTAAAGAATATAACTGATAATTTTAAAAACATGTCATTTCATCATCAGGATGACAATTTCAATGAAAGAATAATTCCAACAACTTTTAACACTTGTAATGAGTTACTCAGGGTCACTCTGATTTATAAGAAATTACTTAAATATTCTCAAAACATACACGTTTCACACTTAGTATGGAAAAAGTTTTAATTTTGTCAGGACCACTGATTAAGGATCATATAAGGAAAAGAAAAACCTTTTATTATATCAGTATCAAATCAAGTGAAATGACCAAAAATCTCCATGAGATGGTCAATTTCTCTCCAAAACTTTAAGCCCCCAATATACTGAACATAAGTGAATATGAATGTTCAATGCTCTCACAATGTGATTTCAAAGATTTAGAACAGTGAGGATAAGAAGAATGCTAAGTTCCCAATTGCATGTCATTGAAGAACTCAAGTCACAATGCAGCAAAAAACAATACTGATAATAGTACATATGTAATAAGAATTCAACATTTAAGTTAACTCATGATTTGATTTACGTGAACTAAACTCAAAAAAATTTTTTAGGACTTTTATATTGCCAATGTAGGGTGTGAACCCTTACTTATTGCACTTTAAGGATTCCTTTGCCATCTGAGTGGTTTACCTCCTCAGTTGCTTAAGATCTACACAGGTGGAGGCACTCAAATTCATGATCTTAAGGTTAATGGGGCACATCATTTACCAGACTAACCCAATTCATGTGCTTGCATTTTTTTCTGTTTCTTCATTGCTCCTGAAGTGTCTTGCATCTTGGATTCAATGGCATGCTAATATCACAATGTCCTTACTTAATTAATTGCTAAATAAGGGTATCTTGCAATTAAAGCCTTCTTAGAGTGAAACTGTTACATTACAGCTGCAAAGATAAAATTACTTTGATATCGCTAATACTAATACTACTAGTTTACCAAACTTATACCACTAAAGAAGAATCCTTATGCAATGTAAAACGGTTTTTACAATAGAAGAACATAATATAACAAATTTGAATATTTGAAACAATAATTTCTTCCAATAGTTGTTCATAAAGAGCATGAAAACTTAATTAATAGTAATACACTTTCCAAGACAATCAGCCTATAATGCTCTTGTTTATGCTCTCTTTACCACTTGCATTTTAAATGATTATATTTAGGTGGCCAAGATAGCCTCAGAAAAATTTCTTGACACAAATAATGGAGCTAAGTCAGGTTAAAGGAAGGCCAGATTTTGGGTCATCCAATTTCTTTGGCAAGTTTTATTTCAAGTTGAGATTCTGAGTGGGTATTCTTGAGACGCTGTTAGGGATGTGGCTCTTAGCCCATCACTGATAAGATTGAACATTGACAAATTTTTAGGAACATTAGCCAACTCTAAAATAGTATAGTCCCACGAAAAATTGGTCCCAATTTCCAATTGCTACATCAAAAAGCTTGTTAACATTGAGTCATGTGGACATTTTATCTCACTAGAGTGATAGAATTTTAATACAACTGACATCTACTTTATGAAGATAGTGCAAATAAAATTAAACTGGAGAAAGAGGATTATAAGATATTTGAAAGAATTCTAATATATTTGTTTAATTGGAAACAAGTCATCTATTAACGTAGAGATTTGACCATGAACAGTACTTCAATTATGTTGTCTTCCTTATTATTATGACGCTTGTACTACTGTGGACATTCACCTAGCTGAGCAAAACATCGGCTTCAAGTTTCATATTAAATCAATATTGGCTACAGGATTGTCACCTTCCTACTACAGTAATGATCATGGAATTACTCTAGGGAGAACCCTCAGGAGCATGCTCAATCTAATTACTAGAAGGGTGGCAGGGGCGAAAAAAATTCAAGCAAGGGAGAAATTAAATAGGGAAAGGAGATCCATGATGGAGGAAAACAGAGGAATGTTAAATAAACAATGGTTTTGGTCTAACTGAGATCATCAACACTGGTTATTTTAACATTACCACTGGCCTAGAAAGATAATTTCACTTGTACATGATTGCTTCCCTTGGGAACCTAATTGTGGGTCCCCCTTATTATACATATTCTTTAACAACAGGGCATAATGTTTCAGCTTAAGGCTCAGAAGTATCACGTTCATAAGAGTTTCTATGTAAATTAATAGTTAAATATTTATTCAACTCATATTTATAAATGAACAGATAAAGTTAAGTGCGTTGGTGTGGAAGCAATGTTTGAAAAGACATTATCAAAATTATTTGTCTATTTTCTGTTTCAATGTACCATCTTAAGACTCCAATATCTTAAATAGAGGATTAAATTTCAACTTTTGCCACTTATTTTCAGTTCTATTTAATTGTATTGTACCAATGTTGTCTCCGATGATGAAAATGTTTTACAACAGTGAATCCTTCCTTCAGCAGGTCTGCTGCTTCAGGGTAATTCCTAATGTCAAGTCGTCATTCAAATATACAAGTGGTATAAAGAATATTTTTTGACATTTTAAAAATAATGTCAGACTTTTTCTCACAGTCAACATTCCACCTTTTTCTCATTACATCACATTTACAGGCATACTTGGAATTTTCAAGTGCCGATAGGGTTTACGTTTGACCACAAGTGTTTTTACAAAATCCAAATACACACACACAAAACTTAGTGGTAGTTATCTTTTTTTTTAATTAATGAAAGAAAATATTGCATTATAATGTTTTAGAGAGGATTTTGCCATGGCATTTAGTCAATGGTTACCATGAACAGGCAATTCATTATGGTTGAAATATGAGTAGCAGACAATGATATATTGTTTTGTATAGGGGAACTTATAAACATCGAATTAAGAAACTAAAACCTTTTCTATAAGACATTCAAGAAAGATTTGAGCAGTTTCATTTTTTCAGGTACTTTTAAACTGATGCTCAAGTTGTGTTCATTCCGAATGCATGAGAGCATTTTAGGAGTATGAACAGGTATATAAAAATATTCACAAACATTCAACAACATTTATGAGAATTTACAAAGTTTTCTTCAAAGACATAAAAGAGAAGAAATAGTAGAAAATATTTTCTGAGACCTCCTTCACTGCGGTAAGATAAATTTCTCAGTTTGATAATTTTCGATATGTGAAATCAAAATAATTTCCTCTACTACAGACACTAGAGCCAAGACTATTGATTTACCAGATTAAAATCAATACTGTTCAATGGAAAATAGTGTTCTGATATGAAAATATTCATAGAGGTTAAGGTAACTTCATGGAGAATAAATTGGGATCTAAAAAGAAGATATGGTTGAGATATAAAAAGACAATAATACTGATGGTAAGATTGATGACTTGTGTAACAGAGATGGTTACTAATGAAATAATGAAAAATATGCTCCCTTCACATCATTAATTTATCAAACACAATTGACCCTTCATAAATATCAGAGCTTCCAATTATCAGCATTGGCCAAAGTCCTTACATAATCATGCCTTAACTGCATAACAGACCTACATTTAGTTGTCTATTGTAGGTCACTAAGTAAAATGCAAATATTTATATGAACATGGAAGTGGGTGGACAGCACCAAATTTGAATGCAGTCCTGAGGAGGTGCAGGGAAGCCTTGGGGTTAAAGTATTGCCAGCTGAATTACACAAAGCAGCAACCAACCAGGTTTTATTTGTTGTAGTAGATGTAGAAAACCTATTATTACACTGAACAAGTTCCTATTGATTATGAGGGCAAACATATATTGAGAAGTATTCTTGATTGTGATGATGGCAACAAATGTTAATCTTAAAAAATAAATACATTAAAGCGGTCACAACTATAGGAAACATAAATGGAATTCACAAATGATTATTTACACAAATTACCAATTAAAACTATTATGGTACTTCACCTATTATACAATTGGAATAAATGAGGATTTGAGGATTTCTCCAGAATATGCATTTCTAAATTCTCCAAATTTTGTAAGGAGTGAAACAAACATTTACTTGGTTTTTCAGTAATTAGTAACAATTATAAAATAACAAAATCAGCAATTCCAAGATGGGTTTTCAATGCAATAAAATACTTTATCCCCCTAATCTTAGCAATTATTTGTCTTAATCACACCCTTGGGAAGTTTTAGAGGAAACTTCAGAAGTCAGAATGATGAATTGCATATGGTAACTCTGGTTTACAGTAAGTTATAATTTATTTATCATGTTTCAGTCTATGTAACTTCAGTATTATGTTTATGCCAAGGAGTGAAGGAAAAATCAGTATTTCTTCTTGTTATTCCCAATTTCATGATTAGATTAAAATGTATTAAATGCAAAAATTACCTTGTACACATGAATTTCTCACACTTGAAAACATTTTTGTTGTAGCTATACACTCACTTTCATACTTAAACAGTCCTTTTCAGATTCAAGTTGTTAGAACTGTGGATTACGAACATGTTACTCTGTTCTCTTTTTTTACAAAGAAAAACATTGCCTACGCAGATTCCAAAAGCTTTTTCTTCTGTGCTAAATAAACAGCACAAAATTATCAATGCAAATTTCACTTCACTGGTTTCTAACGAGATAAAACCATGCAAAGGGACAAAAAACAAGACAAAATGTGCATTCTGACAACCATTAAGTCTATAGGCATGCCATTTGAAACAAATGTTTTCATACATTAACTTAAGACAAATTAATAAACTGAGGGCTGTCAAGTTTGAAATTTTAGATTGCAACATATACAATCATTGGACTTTAGAAACAAACATTAATGACAGCTAAAAAATGTATTAATTACTTTTAAAAACCTCCACTTGTCCAGCTGTTTCATGGTCATCCAAAATTCCTTGACTTTTCCTGGTTTTCCAGATCTGTAGCAACCCTACAAATGGTTTCCTCATTTCGTTTTTAAACTATAATCCTCTCACATTACCTATTAAATTTTGGGGGAGTTCAGGATTGGAATATCACAGCCTTTAAATAATAAAAATTACTATGACCACCCATGCCATGAAAGGAATCACCGTTTCAGACATTTCTTTTCATATACACTTCATGGTTGCAAAAAACGCTAATTAATATATATTCTGGGGCACAAAAGCTCACGCATTACAGAGCATCTCGCCCGAAAAGAGGGAAAATCACAATGTTCAAATGACCAATTCAAACAGAGATGTTGAGCAACTTGCTACCTAGATAGTACTTTTTCTTGGCCACTAATGCATTTTCAGAAACAGACGACAAGATTATTATGATGTACGAATTAAGCATTCAAATTTTGAATTAAATAGAATTTACATCAGCAAAGGATACTCACATATCTAGAAGATCTGATTTTGTAGCTCTTAAAATCTGTATGTAGATGCATTTGCTCACCAACTTCTTTGAAAACTTAGTCATCAAGCTAAAAATAAGAAGACAAAGTAGATAAGTTTAGATATAAAGTACATTAATGTGAATCATTTAAAAATATTATTAATACAATTACATTTCCAGAACCCTAGGTGTGTACTTGGGTTCCACTCAATACTATAAGGGCAATGCACACCAATAAACATAGGTATTTATTCTTAATCCAATTCTATAACATTCAGTGATTAACTTACAGGGAACTACGAAAGACAAAGATACATTTAAATCAATCATAGTGATCTCACCTTCTTCCCCAAAGTAAGAATGCAAATAAAGCTTATGAAATGGATCAATATATTTATATATGTAGTGACCACATATCTCAAAATGTAGATTAAACATTTTTTACATTCAAAAAGAGGTTTGTTAGGATTTGAACACCGAATACCTCATAATGTTCAGTTTATAATGTCAACATGGGCAAATAAAGGCCACTTCCTCTATTTTCATTAAGAATGTCACTGCTACCATTCTAAAATCCAAACTATTCATAACCTCAGAACTTGCAATAAATATCAGTACTAAAGGGTTTTATAATCATATTCTTGTGAAAATAATATATACAGTAAACTCTTGATTATCCATGGTAATGGTGGCATGGTGAAGAAGAGATAATTGAAAAACATGGATAACCAAAATATGCATAAAATATGGTTGTGATATGAACGAATATATATGGAGACTCTCTTTATTCATTCCTCGCAATTGCCATTCCTTAGCAATGGAAGGTACATTTTCAGTTTTTCAGCCATTTTTATTAGGTCGAAATTATAGTTTCACAAGAACACAGACATCATCAAGTGAATAGCATAACATATTTTCTTCAGAAAGGTAAACAAATCATCTAGCCAAGAAAAAACAATTGATTGATTAAGGACAAATATTGACAAATGATTTCTGATGTGGGTTTATATTTTTTTAATGCTACCAATTTAAAAAATGTAGAGCAGATAGCTACGAGTAATTACGTATTTGTAACATTGTTAATCTATATATTTGCTCTTTGTAAAGGAGAACATGATATTCTCAGGTCTATCATAGGGTGAAGAAAATGATAATGGAAAAATACGAATAGCAAAAAATGTTTCATTTAAACATCAAAATACTACTTTTTGACAACTTTTGATTTTGTGAAATTAAAAACTTTAAAGAAAACCGATGCATTTCAAACTTGTATTTTTAGAAGTATATATATTTCAAATTACTTAATTTACTTTATGATTGTAATTTTATTAAAATTTTGAGATGCTAGGATGAGAATAGCATGGACACTCCTCACGTGAATAATCAAGAGCCTGTATTTACGTACAATTTTTCTAGATATTCCATGAAACGGGTCAATCTAAAATAAAAATTCCAAAAAAATATTTCATTTGGCCATTCATTATACATGATAATTATTCTGTAATTAAGTTCTTCCAAAAACCTATCTTTCTTCTAAAAGGACATTCCCTACATATCAGCAATACCATACAGATTTTCTACACAGCTTAGTTTCATCCACATTGTTTTATAAAATTATGCAATCAAAAATATAAGTAAGCAGAACATCCTTATGTTCATATATAAATCATGATGGAAGATGACTGATTAATCATAGTAAGAAAGAATCATTTTCGGTCCTTCATACACTTTAACTACAGTAATTTGAAAGGGATCACCGCTATGGCTTGAAATCTACATTCAGCTATTAGGAATACGATATGAAGACCATATATATACTTTGCTGATGATTTTTCCATTGTTATTTTATAAATCGAACTATGAAGACAAAAAAATCCCTCCATTTTCGCTTACAGTTAAGACGAAGTGTTAATAGATATCCCATTGATTTTAGAATAGTACTCAGAAAAAATCTAACAGAAACGTTGCAAATATTCCAAAGGCTGGAGTTCATGGTAAAAATAAGGGTACACAATGTCATGAGATTACATAGATATGAATATGTATAGACTGGCTTCTGCAATTATCATGATGTTTATGTGAATCAGCTCATTACAATAGGCCAAGAAGGAAACAGAAACATATTTTCACTGCAGAGAAATATCACAAATTTTTAAAAACTTTCAGGAGATGAAATGAAAAATTTGTAAACAATATATGACAAACCCACAGGCTAAAATGTCATTTTTTTATTTTAAGAGAATTCCAGACAGATATCAGCCTTAAGGAAGCCTAAGGATTTATTTTAGGAGAATTTAAATTAAAAAATCCATACATGTATATCAATGTATTCAACAATGTGAAATCAACAGTGTGTAGCTCATTGATAAGTTATCTCGACGGTGATGGAGAGTCCAAGGAATAATACTCCTATCACAAGGGGATCGACATGGTGCGGGGGCTAACATACTGGCTTCCCACCCTGAGGGCACGGGTTCAAATTCTGCTGGTGTTGAATATTTTTCAGAGGTATCTCGATCCCTACTTGAGGTGCTTTGTGGAGGGCACTTTGAGTGAGTACGCCATCCGTCGGATGGGACGTTAAACTGCGGACCCCTTGGTGCCTTTCCTAAAGAGTAGGCTAATGCCGATGCCGGGTTTCTCTCCACCCTTCATCCTTTCCTGTCCATCCCCTATGGTGCAAATGACCTTAGCTGTCGTATATTTAAATACGCTTAAATAATAAATTGCCGTAGCAATATATTATTTAAGCAAGTTTATTTCATATTTAAGTGGATTATTTATCCACTTACCAAATGGGAAATAATTAATCATGTAAAGCAACTATAAGTCAATGACGATCACGGGCGCAGAAAAATAAGAGTTAATTGATCTGTGGGGCCAGGAGTGATAAATCCCTACATTACATCCTGATTTCACCTAATGCCTCCCTGCCGGACCAACTTAGTCTGGATGGTTTACTGTATAAACCTCACTGTAAAAACATAACTATGTCTGTGCATAACTGTGTCAATATACATTATAACTAATACTCTAACTATAGCCACTGGTTGGTTTGTTGAAACAAAAAGAAGATAGATCAGACCACATTAGACAAGCTACAAGATATTACAGGATTCAGGCTCAAATTTGAGATTGCATTATGGAGAAAGGGAAACATTTTTGTTTTCTTAAAAAATAAGAGCAATCATTATAAACAATAATGCTGTACAAACAATAAGATAAATAATCAGGCTATTAAATTATTTTAGAGAAACTATAACAAAATTTTTAACCCACTTATTTAGTGTGAGGTGGATCAAGATCGTACAGTGGCTATCGTACTGGCTTTCCACCCGGAGGGCGTTTCAAATGCCAGCGGTGTTGAAAATTTTTCAGAGGTATCTCGATCCCTACTTGAGGTGCTTTGTGGAGAGCACTTTGAGTGAGTACACTGTCTGTCGGATGGGTCATTAAGCTGCAGACCCCTTGGCGCCTTTCGCAAAGAAGAGGCTAATGCCGATGCTGGGTTTCTCTCCACCCTTCATCCTTTCCTTTCCTTCCCTAATGGTGGAAATGACCTGTCGGTCGCCTCCCCTAAATACTTCTACTACTTATTTAGTCTGGCCTCAACACTGTAATTCTTTATTCCACCTCTGTTTCAACTAAGCCACCAAAAATATTTTAACAATTTATAAATTAATAATGGGATTCTCTCTTGAGGAAAATATATTGATAGGCAAGACATGGTAATCAGAGCAGGTCATAAGACAAACAAGGTGTATATCTTACCAAAGCCAAAACCTCATAGTTAAACAAAAATTTTTTATGATATGGCATTTATGTTTTCATTTGGAATTGGGTTTTTATGCACACATTAATGTCATTAAGAATTTATAATGCAAAATATTGGCTTTTCCTTTTTTTAGCAATAAAAAAGAATAAACAATAAATAATTATCATTCAATTCATAGTCATGATTAGAATTTTTGCAAGTGTTTATGTAAGTGTCCTTAACTGGCCATCCACCACAACTTACTAGCAGGACAATCCTACCTTGACTGAAATATTAGGGGGTTCCTTTTCTCCTTTCCAAAGAGTACATTTACACTAATTATGAAGAATTGAACTCCATATTGACCTTTATATGAATGAATTTTAACCCAACAAGATGATTTACAGAAATTTACTTCTTACGGGCGTAGTAACCCTTAAAAAACACACAGTATGTGCTGCTTGCATTTTAAGATTGCAGATTTATTCCATGTGATATATTTACTATGCAACAACCTGATCATTGCATTTTGGTTTAGGATAGTAATTCCCATGTCTATTATTTAGTCTGTATGGGTGTGTAAATTAGGATTAAACACAAAAAGTAGTGTTAACTCTAGTAAGTTAAAATAACAACTAGTTGGAAAATTTTCTGTAATGCAAGTGATGTGTGTGACTGAATATGACCTTGCCCTTGTCTATTGCAATTTCAGTATAACATTTTTAATTTAAATAATTCGGAAATTCTCTCTTCCTTGAACAACGATTGACATTGACTAAGGATTTACGATAACATCAGAGGAACTTTGATACAGAGAGTGGTTTTTCACAGTGGTTCATTGATGCAACACGTGTGCAAATGTCAAGATAGATGGGAAGGGTAAGATGGATGGAAATAAAAATACTAGACATGGAGGGAGAGGAGAGAGGATTGTTGCGAGAAATCTGAAGAAGGTAGAAATGATGGATTAAGAACATTGTGATAGCCAGTTGTCGAAAACAGAGATAGATGGGAGAATAATACAAAAGGTAAAAAGAATGGGCATGTTGGACAAAAAGAGGGGATTTATAAAGTATGCCAAATTGAATTTGTGTTCACTGTAGTGAAGGGTATCAGGTTGCATCTTGTTAGGTGAGGCTTAGAAATTTAGCTGAGTTCAGTCTTGTGCCCTAAGAAAACCTACCTTTAAATGGCAGATTGCTTAATAAATAAGGCATACATATTTCATATTCCATTCAACTGACTACAGTGTAAGTACAATTTTACCCATTATTTTAGAAACAACATTGTGCATAACTTGCTTTTGTAGTGGCTGGAGTCTCAGTATCTCATGTAAATGACACTAAGTTAAAGCTTTGACAGAAATCTTAAAATTTAAATAACTAATAGTTATCTTTGACTAACAAAGCCTAAAATGAATATGCCCACCCAACATGTATTCAACCCAGCCAAATGAAAGGAACATTAGTTTTGGTGCTATCAGGACGTTTTTTTATCAACTGAAGTCACTTGACTTATTTAGTCCCAAGATCAAGATGCATTTGTGCATTAACAAAACATGAAATACAAATTATAAATTTCATAAATCTCCCATAGAACCTTGAAATAACCAACATAAAAGAAGTAATTTATCAATTTGCAGATGCATGGAACAATGAACATGAGTGATGTCATTATTCTAAAATTATTGAAAGAGCAAAGAGATGGAAGTGATGATGAGGAGAATTTGCAGTGTATAAGTAACATCACAGATAGTCAACTTATTACTGACCCAGCCCTCTTGCTTTAACAGCAGATACCATGCCTGCTGATTTTATATTACTATTGAATGAACTCATAAAGAATTGAGGAAAAGTAGCTTAAGTGGCTTCATAAATGAGACCTTCAAAGGCTTTAAAACTGGTTGTATATGCTGTAATGAACTTGTTGCTGTTTAATTAATGTTTCTTTCATTCAATAGTTTTCTTTTAATACTTTTTATGGTTGTAATGCAAAGCATAGAGGATCTTATATTCTGTCGTTTTAAGTTTTTTTTCTTATTCTGCAAACAGAATAGTAGAAGAAGTAAGACTGAACCTAAGCTAATAATATAATTTGCTAATAATAGAGGAGATATTTAATTTATAATAGTATTATTATCAAAGTAATGTTTAACTTATAAATATATCATATTGTGGCAAGGTAGGACACTTACATAAATGTAAACATACAGTTTTGCAAAAATTATTTTCACAAATAACCCTTCCAGATTATCAGCATTTATGAACATCTGAGGTGGCTTCAATCCTAATTCCCATATATCATCAAGAATCTACTGCATATGTCATTATTTTCAATGATAAAAATAAAATCAATTACTTCATTTCAGTTGGTGGGGAATAAAACAGAAGGAGTAAGGAATATATTTTTTTAACACACTGCAGATCTTATAAATTATTCAATGATTTCAATGTTCCAAGTTTTGGAGTTTCAAAAATGACCTATTAAGATTCGCAGAATGCCAAGTTAAGCATATCTATTAAGTCTTTGGATTTCACAGTAGTAATGATAATAATAAAAGTGTCTCAACGTAATTTTTAAAGAGAAATATTTATTTTGAAGCATTGCAGAACAAAGAGGAATATTTTTCAAGGAAGTAGAGAATGACTATGTTTAAATTTATCAGCACTTGTTTATAATCGAGTTATAGTGTGGTTGAGTAATCTAATAATGAAGACAGCTAAAGACCAATATAAAGGTAACATGCATTGCAACTTCTATTTCCATTAGCCAAGTAAATGTTTATGTACGCATATTTTAAAAAAGAACATCTGAAGTTTTTTTTATTTAATACATTAGAAGCTGCCGAGTCCGAGTTGAGCCGAGATAAGTATAATTTTCCTTAGAAACAATTCCTAATTGAAGATTAAACAGGGATTATTTTGCCAAACAATAATATTTGAAAGTTGCCCTTCCAACTCTCATACTACCTTGATCAAAAAGTTCTAGGAATAACCACCGTGTGGCGCTCCCATCGTTCCGATTTGAGTTCTGTTTTTTTGTTAAATTGGTACATCTGTTGTTGATATTCCCTTTAAATCTTAGTGTCATAACTTGACATTTGCAAAAGTTACGGTCGGTTTTCGGTATGTCCATCAGTGCTTCCTGCGATTTTTCCATTACTTTCTCTCGGCTGCTAAAACGCGTTCCCCGTAATGGTTTTTTAACTCGATTGAACAGAAAGAAGTCACAGGGAGCCAAATCAGGTGAATTCGGTGGCTGTTGGATGGTATTTGTTGCATTTTTCGTCAAAAAATTACGAATAATGATAGCACTGTGCGACGGTGCGTTATCATGGTGCAAAATCCACGAGTTTTCTGCCCACATTTCTGGTCTCTTTCGGCGAATTGCTTCACGCAAACGTCTCATAACGCCCAAATAATACTCTTTGTTTACTGTCTGGCCTTCTGGCAAAAATTCATGATGCACTACACCGTTGTAATCCATGAAAACCGTCAGCATTGCCTTCTTTTTTGACTGAAAACGACGTGGTTTTTTTGGTCTCGGCTCATTTGGTGAACGCCATTCACTTGCCTGGTGTCTGGATTGCGTGTCGTACTCATAAACCCACGTCTCATCTCCAGTAATGATCCTTTTGATGAATGTGGGATCGGATTCAGCCTCGCAAATCATGTCTTTTGCGACGTCAACACGGTCTCTTTTTTGCATGAAATTGAGGTCTTTCGGCACCAACTTTGCTGCTACACGACGGAAACCCAAATCATTAACCACAATGTCTTGGGCGGATCCATAGGCAATGTTCAAGTCCTCCGCTATTTCTCTGATGGTTAATTTGCGGTTATTGACCAACATTTCTTTTACTTTATCAATTTTTTCACCGACTTTCGATGTCGATGGTCTGCCACTGCGTTCATCATCTTCGATTGACTCACGACCACTTCTGAACCGCTCGTGCCACTGGTAAACGACCGTTTTTTTTAGAGAATCGTTGCCGAAACACTTTTCCAACATTTCCAACGTCCGTGCACCACTAAATCCGTTTTTACGCAAAATTTAATACAAGTTCGTTGTTGCAAATTTAAATCCATTTCTGATATTGTAAAAAATCACCAACACACACAGAGATAGATGTACTCTTGGCTACGTAACTTTTGCAAATGTCAAGTTATGACACTAAGATTTAAAGGGAATATCAACAACAGATGTACCAATTTAACAAAAAAAACAGAACTCAAATCGGAACGATGGGAGCGCCACACGGTGGTTATTCCGGGAACTTTTTGATCAAGGTAGTATTTGCCTATCACAGCTGTGATAATTTGTTCCACTTTAGCCCTATGACAAAGGTGGCTTTAAAAAAATTAAAATATAAAAACTAACTAACTTATTGTTTTTTTTATGCCTCTTCAATATATCCAAAACTCAATGTGGGGATAAACTTAGCAGTCATTTTGATGAACACGACACACCATGCCATCTTAAATGGTAAATGATGGTCATCAATTTGGCAAAATTCATGTATACAGATGAGTTGAAACTTAAAAGCTCCTTGAAAAGCATATAACACTGCAAACTATATTTATTAATTAGTTCTTTTTTTATAGAGATAGATACGCTAATGCATAATATAATGCCTCATTGACATGGTAATTTCAAACCCACCATTGCCACAGCACCTCTTTCAATTTCCTGTCACCAAAACATTCGTAGTTAACTCCAGTTTTTTCAAAGAAATGATATTTCTACAACAAAATAATTGTGCATGCAAAATGGCAGCTATTTTGACATTCTAAGTAAACAGCACCACAATAATCAATTTAAGGGTTAGTTTGATGGTCGAGGGTAGAGACCACCAAATACTAAGCTCAAAGGTATGTGAAATTCATACATCAGGGTAGGGGGGCCTGTTTCTTTCCTTGAGCCACCTGCAGTTTCTCAGGAAAATCTGGTACCCACAAATTCCAAAGAAACTGCGGGAGTTGCCGCAACAGTAACTTTTAACGGAGTCATCCACTAATATGCATTTCAATGCAAAAATTTCTGAGTGTAAAAATCATTCCCAAGGCGAATGATTTTTACACTCTGAAATTGCTGCATTGATCTGGTACCCAAAAAAATCACCTCGGGTGAAGCTGGGGGTGTCCAGAAGCATCACCCGGGATCAAATCTGGGTCCTCTAGTCAGTTGCCCAGAGCTATATCACCCGAGTACCATCATGTCCACCATTTTTGGCAACAACAAGACCTGATTTTAATCAATGTGATTTCTATCTACTTCGATGATCTATGTGCATAATTAAAGAAAACTGACCTAAGTACATTTCCGTTCAAGTGAGAGTAAATGGGAAAATTTGAAAATTAGAGAGACAAAAGTTAACAGCTATCTGATAGGCTTCTGCTTACATGTGACTCTGAAATTGGACTTCTCTCAATGTAGAGCATTCCAAACTTATGAATTGCTCGAGCCAAATTCAGTCACTAATGATGAAATATACCTCTCACACATTTCTCAAACTTAACCTCACTGTTGCCATTATTTCCCCCTCAAAAAATGTTATTGGGCCAGGTAATACAAACACGCTAACAGAAGAGTGCTAATTCCAAATATGTTCTGTGCGCTTAATTTTATTTACTTTAGAGGAAGATAAGTTATGTATGACTATTGCAATTAGTTATTTGAATTTGTCCAACACACATTGAGATTTGGCAACACACACTAATGCTCACTTCAAAGTCAAGTGGGGTTGCTCCACTTAGCTTACAGGAATGGGTTTTACATGAATATCCAACAGGCCCCTTTGTTTATTAGTTCTTGATGTATCCTTGGCATTCAAGGAAATATTTGTTGTTTTATGGAATATGTAATCATGCTCCATTTATTATTCTACAATGATTTTTTTAATTTTATGTTCAATGATTATGAGGTAAAAGCTTTGTAAGCATCTGGAGAAATAGGATACTTAAGTACGGTATTAGCTCTTTTCTGAATTTCTTTTAGTTGATTATGCCACAAGTAATTTGTCAATCAAAGTGGCTGTAACAAAAAACAATTTTCCTCATACAAACGTTCAAATGAACATTATATTTGTTACACTAAAGAATGAAAGATTTAATATATTTTTATATATTATGCAGAAATAATCATTTTGGTACTTAAGTTTTTTGGAATTTTGGCCCTTCAACTGAGACATCGACCAAGATCATTCCAGTCCAAAAGATGCGAACTGTGATACACATGGGAAAAATAATTACAACTTCCCCATGGATAACCTAGATGATATAACTGGACAGGTTAGGACAACATTATTCTACTGATAGCCGACATGGGGTAGCCACACATCCTTTTCTTTATAACCAAGATATCCTTATAGGCTGATTAAGTTGGCAAGTTGCTTGTCATTAATTACTCAAAATATTATATTTCCCATGAGGTTCTCCTATATTTCTGAATTCTTTTGTATCAAGCTGACCACACACTGGCTCTTTCCTGCAATAATTATCTTTGGTCACTGAAAAAATCTTATCTGACTGTATGGCACGTTGTTTTCCTTGAAAAAGTGATCTTATTCCTTGTATTCCTTCAAAATTGCCGCATATCATCACATACGTACATATACATACAGATTTCTAATGCTTTTGAGTATCAACAACAGCTTAATAACAGTTATATAATCAGTTTGGCAAATACCACAACTTTCATTAATTAAAAAACCATAAAAAACCTTTTCACTCATTCCCATGCAGATAAGTAGCCCATGATTTATGAGATCACTTTTTGCACATCTGAGATAAGATGAACTGATTTAGAGTATGGAATCATGAAGCACATGATATTGTATTATTAATGCAATTGAGATATGGATTTGTTTTATTATATGAACTGAGCCAAATACTCCACCCTGCATGGATTTGATAGTACAGCCACAATATGTATGCTCATAAATGTCATAAGGAATGATTTGAAAGCTTCAACTCTCACTAATCAAAGTTATAGAATATTTAGAATGTTCAACAAATAACCAACGTGGCATTGAAGCAAAAATTTTCATTACTTTTCCAGTATAAAATGCAGGTGCATACTGCCTGACCTCTCAGTAAAATTAATGCATTTCTTCACAAAAGCGATATATTCACATTTGAAACAATGTCAACTGATGCATTGCTTATTTAAAAAGAATCCTTGTTTGAATGCCATTAAAAAATGATACTACCTTGATCAAAAAGTTCCCGGAATAACCACCGTGTGGCGCTCCCATCGTTCCGATTTGAGTTCTGTTTTTTTTGTTAAATTGGTACATCTGTTGTTGATATTCCCTTTAAATCTTAGTGTCATAACTTGACATTTGCAAAAGTTACGTAGCCAAGAGTACATCTATCTCTGTGTGTGTTGGCGATTTTTTACAATAACAGAAATGGATTTAAATTTGCAACAACGAACTTGTATTAAATTTTGCGTAAAAACGGATTTAGTGGTGCACGGACGTTGGAAATGTTGGAAAAGTGTTTCGGCAACGATTCTCTAAAAAAAACGGTCGTTTACCAGTGGCACGAGCGGTTCAGAAGTGGTCGTGAGTCAATCGAAGATGATGAACGCAGTGGCAGACCATCGACATCGAAAGTCGGTGAAAAAATTGATAAAGTAAAAGAAATGTTGGTCAATAACCGCAAATTAACCATCAGAGAAATAGCGGAGGACTTGAACATTGCCTATGGATCCGCCCAAGACATTGTGGTTAATGATTTGGGTTTCCGTCGTGTAGCAGCAAAGTTGGTGCCGAAAGACCTCAATTTCATGCAAAAAAGAGACCGTGTTGACGTCGCAAAAGACATGATTTGCGAGGCTGAATCCGATCCCACATTCATCAAAAGGATCATTACTGGAGATGAGACGTGGGTTTATGAGTACGACACGCAATCCAGACATCAGGCAAGTGAATGGCGTTCACCAAATGAGCCGAGACCAAAAAAACCACGTCGTTTTCAGTCAAAAAAGAAGGCAATGCTGACGGTTTTCATGGATTACAACGGTGTAGTGCATCATGAATTTTTGCCAGAAGGCCAGACAGTAAACAAAGAGTATTATTTGGGCGTTATGAGACGTTTGCGTGAAGCAATTCGCCGAAAGAGACCAGAAATGTGGGCAGAAAACTCGTGGATTTTGCACCATGATAACGCACCGTCGCACAGTGCTATCATTATTCGTAATTTTTTGACGAAAAATGCAACAAATACCATCCAACAGCCACCGAATTCATCTGATTTGGCTCCCTGTGACTTCTTTCTGTTCAATCGAGTTAAAAAACCATTACGGGGAACGCGTTTTAGCAGCCGAGAGAAAGTAATGGAAAAATCGCAGGAAGCACTGATGGACATACCGAAAACCGACCGTAACTTTTGCAAATGTCAAGTTATGACACTAAGATTTAAAGGGAATATCAACAACAGATGTACCAATTTAACAAAAAAAACAGAACTCAAATCGGAACGATGGGAGCGCCACACGGTGGTTATTCCGGGAACTTTTTGATCAAGGTAGTATACTGACTGATATTGTCACACCAGCTTTATAAATGTTCCAAACTTTATCCAAATAATGCTTCAATTAGTAATAAAAATCACATAAGTACATGTACAGCAAACTCCTGATTATCCATGATGCTTGATGATGCACATAACTGAAAAACTCAAGTTTACTGAAATATGAGAAAAATACGATATAACAGAGAAAATACAGAAACTCTTCTTTTCCAATCTTCGTAATTACCCTTTCTTAGAATGGTAGGCACATTTTTTCAATTTTTCAGCCTTTTTTATAAGGATGGAATTATAGATTTAAAAGAACACAGACCTAACATCAAGTGAATAGCAGAACTTAACTTCAACAGAAAGCTAAACCAATCAATCATGTAACCAGAAAAAACAAATGAATGGCAAAGGATGAATATTGTCGAAGGATCACTCATACAGATTCATATTCATCATATGATAAATAATAAAATTATGCACTGTAGAGTTAATTATGTGTTTGCTGCATAGTAAAGGTTTGAATTTGCTCCCTGAAGGATAATATGGAATTCTCAGGGGTAATAATGCAAATGAAATAATAATGGGAAACTAAGGATAATACAAAAATGTTTAAGTTAAAATATTAACTATTATTGACAACTTTTGATTTTGTGAAAGTAAAAACTCACTAAACCCTGGTATTTCTAAGTTGCACTGTTGGAAGAGAATAGCACATACACTCAGCAAAATGGCCAATTTATAGTTTACGTTAAGAAATATAGAACACCACTTAAGGTATCCAAAGAAAATTTTCAGAGCGATCTTTCTCCCTTGTAACATTGTTATCATGAAATGAGTAATGGAGTTAATTTTGAATTGGCTTCATAACAATTTTATGCAAAGCAAATTATATTATACATCAACTGTCATAGGGGTAATTTATTCTGTACTAAAGAAAAATGAAATTTTGATGATGAAATCCATCTAACACAACAGAATAGCAAAGAATTATAACATACAATGGACAGAAATATAAGTGAAAAGATTAAATGAATTCAAAAACATTCTTCAAAAAAAAAACTTTGTTTCATCTATTACTGACATTCATCCTCTCATGCGATCAAATTAGTAGTATTTTAATCACAGAATGAACTGAAGAGTCCAAAACCTTTTGATTGGCTAAGTTAGAGAATCTTCTGTGCATTAAAAACCTCAAGTTTCAGAAAATATTAAAACCTAATATTTCAGAAAATATTATCATTTTGCAAAAACACTAACTTCAGAGACTTGACATCAGCTACCAACATTAAATTTTTACACCTATATTCAATATAATATTTCTTTTACGATGTATAACTGCAAAGTAAAGTTACTGAACACAAAACAGAGAAAGAAAGAACAGACCGAGAAGAAAAAACAAAAAGTTAATGTTGCACAAAAATTGACTGAACCACAAATGAGTTATTTGCCTAACATTGTGAATTGGAGTAATTATACAGGTACCTGTAAAAGCACTAATAGACTGTGAAGAATGACTAGCACCTAGAGAATGATCAATTTTTGCTCAATGATTAACTTGTTTTTCATCATGCATAGTCAAGTGCATATTCAAGTTTGACTGTAAACACTGTGTTGATTAGGGAAGATTAAAAGCGAAGATAAAAAGAATGCAATGAAAAGAAACAATGATTAATTAGTGGATAACATCGAAGATCTTTGTCAAGCAAAATCAACTTTTTGCTCATAACAATGACAATGGCAAAATTTTTTCGAGTATCATTAGAAATGAAAATTTCTAGTTTTCTGGGATGAGATTCATTATTTTACAAGGGTTAATAGCATTGACATGTTCAATTGAGGTTCCCATGTGACTTTAATCCCAAAGCAACAATTACAATTTCAGTGTAAAAATCATTCACCTTGACGGGGACCCAGATCCCTCGATCTGTGTTCAAATCCCAGCCAAGGCGAATAATTTTTACTCTCTGAAATTGTTGCATTGAAATGCACATTAGCGGATGACTCCATTAAAAGTTACTGTTGCAGCATCTCCCGCAGTTTCTTTGGAATTTGTCAAGGTATAAACAGTGTTTAAAAGTTGGCTTTAACCTCATGGACTGTGGCGCGTCGCACACGACTACAAATGCCTGTGACATTGTATGTACAGTATTTCGCCACAACATCTTGTACCTTGAAAAGCCCCAAAATTTCACAGTTTAAAAGGACGCCTCAATAGCTTAACTGGCTAAAGCACTCGACCAATTATTGAGGGATCTGGGTTCGAATCCTAGTCAAGGGGAATGATTTTCACACACTGAAATTGTTGCATTGAAATGAACATTAGTGGATGACTCCATTAAAAGTTACTGTTGCGGTATCTCCCGCATTTTCAGGAACTGTAAAATTTTACTTTTTGCTTAGCAACACACAGGAAATATGCTATGACCTTTCCTTTTATAACTTAGCAGATACTAGAAATTAACAACCAAGGAGTATGTACATATTTTCTAACCAATGAAACATTTTGTTCAGCACAAAAAATGGCATTTTCACTACCCCTACACAGGGAATCTGGAAAGTAGTTTATCCCAGTAATCTTTCCAGCAATCACCGTATATGGGATGATACATTGTGTTTGGTTCTCTGGCTATTTCCTAAGCACTCACGCTGAGCAATGTGCCAGAACAAAAGCATAAATCTACAGCAGTGTGCATCAAGGTCTTCAGAGGAGGCTCTAGAAGTTGTGAATAAAGATATTGTTATAATAGGAGAGCTACCTGGGAGCATAATGTCAGCTTAAAAAATTCCAACTACAGTGGTACTTATGAACCACTTTTTTTGCACTTTTTCCAATTGTTCTCTAAATAAGAACTTAATCTCGAGATAATGTGAAGCTTTCCTACTGTAGCATATCACAGGCTACTTAATGTGAGTAAAAATGTAAAATTTTTCATATGCACACACTTTAAATGTCATTGAATGCACAGAGCATGAGCATTTCCCACAGCACACATCACTAATCAAAGGTTCATTTTCAAAATGAGGCCAAAGAAAACTAAGAGAGAAGAGGATAAGAATATTACAATAAAAGTTATGAGACTATGAAAACATGAGAAAGAAGTTAAACAAATTATCTGAAAAATCCATTGTTTTATCTCATAGAAATAGTTTTGGGAGAAATGGTAACTTTACTTCTAGTCTGGATCAAGAACATGCCAATGAAAGGAGTGTGTATCCCAGCAAATGAGTGTGTATCCCAGCAAATGATGTTTGCAGGTTTAAGTTCTTTACTAAGGCCTTGCAGAAAACTTCCCATCCATTGGAAGTAGCAAAGACATCGGTGAAGAGGTTTAAGTTAACAAAGGATCGTTTGAGAAGTCTAAGAATGAAACTGGTATCCAGAGCATTGTTAGACATGGAAACTGTTCTCTCAATGTTGAGAATGAGGGAGCTGACAAATCTCAAGGAATTTCAGGAACTGATAGCACCTTGAATACAGACCAGAATAAGTTTTCAAATGTGATGAGATGGCTTTTCTTGAAAAATGTACTAAAAGAACATTCATCGATTAAGGAATAAATGATACTGACAGAACACAAGTCCATGAAGGAGTGATAAACTATGCTTTTGGGACTAATACCAGTGGTGACCTGAGCATAACCTCTGTTGCTTAATCACGCTGAAAATTCTTGGTTCTTTAATAAATGAAGAATGTTATGCTAATAGGCACAAACTTTAAGGGTTTTGTGAAGAGCCTGGGTAACCACTTACTGGATGACAGAGGTCTTTGTTCACATCATACAATGGATTTATGAATGAATTAACCATCAGGGACCACTTACTGGATGACAGAGGTCTTTGTTCACATCATACAATGGATTTATGAATGAATTAACCATCAGGGAACTCTAGAAGAAACAGTCTTCCATGTTTGTGTCTCCTTAGTTAGACATGGGAAGGACGATCTATAAGAACATCATAAATTGCCGAAACTAATGCAACTGCCATAAATACAGCATTCAATGAAGTCAATGCAGCATGCATGGTGGAGTTGACAAAGAAATACTATATTGAGCTTACCACTGAAGAGCTTCAGGAGTAAGGAAGAGAGCAAAAAAACAAACAGAAAAAGAATGCATCTTAAGAGTATGAAACGGCATACAAAATATCACAACAAAAGGGACCAACTGCATAAAAACTCTTAAAACATGCAATGTAAAAAATCTTGCAGCACTGGGGAGAATTTGAAGAATTGATCGACCAAGGTTATCTACATCAAACTATTGTTTCCAAAGCAACATATAACTTCAATGAAAATCACTTTAAAAACATGTTACAGAGATGACAAAGAAGTATTGACAATAACTGTTCAAAAACCAATAATAAGTAAATTGATTTTTTACGTAGTAGAAGATGATGTACATAAAAGCAAGTAAAATGAATGCTTTCACATGCACAAATATGTATAACATAATTGTAAAAAAAGTAATTGTTATTTTTTCAAAAGTTCTATAAATAAGAATTGATTGATTTATCGAAATGTAAAATGTGTGATTAGGTTGAAATATGGACGGAGGACAAGAACAAATTATGTTTATAAGTAGTAGTATGTTTATATGTTGTCTCTATCCTTGAAGTTTTTGTCCACCTTGAAAGGAGGATGAATTCTCCAGTGTAGTAAAAATAATTGTTGTTCATCCTCGGCAATTGACACATGGAATTTTTCAGGGTTTTCTCATCTTTAGATGGCAACAATGGTTTTACTACAGTAGCCCAAACAAATGGAAGTCATGTTCAGTCAAGAAGCATTATGGAGCTAAGTATATGGCTGTACAGAGGAGGAGAGAAGACTTTCCAATCAATTTTTTTTCTTATCAGGTGTGTAGTGACTAATTTGGGGTCTTGGTTTGTCATACAAAAGAAGAATATCCTCCACAGATATTTATGTGCCAGCTCGCTAAAGGCAATCTTTAAGGCTTTAGAGGATGTTGCCATATTGAGAGAATTTATAGTGCACCCTTGACTCAAACGAAATCAGTCCAGAAACAACCTCCACAACCCAAAAGACTGTGTCATAACTTTTCCTGCCAATCGCATAGTTTTGAACTTATTCTTCCTCAGTGACACATGATGCCATTCCATCAACTGCTTCTTGGACTCCAGTTCAAAACAATAAACCCATCTTGTCTTCTGTCACAATTTTTGCCAAAACACTTCCCATTCTTCATTGGAATGTGGCAACAGATGAGGTCATTTTTCCACTTAGCATCTTTATTCTGGTCAGTCAACCTTTTTGGTGCCCACCATGCAAACATTTTTGAGTAGCTCAATGTATCATCAGTAGACAATTCATGTTGCGACCTCGTGAACATCATGAATGATCTCATCTACTCGCTGAATATTATATAGTCACTGCAAATACCAGCTGCTCCATTTAACATCAGTCAATTGTATTTGCCCTTTACCTTCTGCAGAGCAATGAACCCATCTTATAATAAGGCTGGCATACACTGCTGCATACCCATAAATCCTCCTCAGCCTTTTGCATTAGAGTGCTTTACAATATGACACTGTCTTATACGTGCAGTGTTGCCACCTGCTGACTTTGGAAGCTGTTATTGTAGTCTATTGCAGACTATTTCTGTCTATATTTGCTGCAGAAAGTTAGTCAGAGGTTTTCCACAAAATTCAAAATTTTCAATTACCAATATATTTCAGTAGAAGAAAAATAGGAGGCATTAATGATTGACTTTCATGACTGACTCATAAATGGAGTGATAATAATGAGGTGAAGAATTCTCTACTATGATTATTAGAAGTTGACAGAATAAAATACATTCATGATAAGTGACAGAAAAGTAGCAATTAGATGATTTGGGTGCATTGCATTAAAATTTTGAGGATAAGAAAAGATGCTTCTATGATCCTCGGGTATCAGACAGAAAAGAAAATGTAACAAATCCATAATGTAGAGCAGATCAAGTAGTGTTCCTATATTCACTTGGCTGTAATCATGGAAAAGGTCAATTCCTATCACTCAGCTATTGACATCTATGAACAAGACAGTACGGGCTTGTCTATTGATATCAATTAATAAGGCATAGTAACGGCATCACTCATTAATACAACATGAAAAATTCACTGATACACTATAAAAAGAAATTGTGCATCTATGGATGACATTGAATCGGTAGAACATTTTGAACATCTGAAAGCAGGAGAGCATTTTAAATCTTACCGCAAAAGATAGTTCAGTCTAAGCCAATTAACTTCAGGGCAAACAGTCCACAGGTTTGCTTAAAATATCAGTAATTACAGCAAGTTCATAAGAAACTATTTCAGATCAAAGGAAAATAATATTGGGTTCTGATTTGCCTAACTGAGTTGCTGTAAATTTATGAAGCTAATACTTTCTAGGTGAATACATCTACGTTTTTTACTGATACGCCAGCTTTAGAAGACTTGACATTTACAGCCAATTTATTCAATTTAAGCTAAATGATAATGAAATTAGGATTCTTATGAATCACTGATAAAATCCAATGGGAAGACATTCGTTCCTCTTGGAAGCAAGAAATTGGTTAAGGATATATTCGGGTTGAGTTGTTTATTAACAGAAAGACTATACATGCATTCATCATCACCATCAGTATTTCAATTCTAAGATTGGCTTATGGCAGCCATCCATTCTTCTCTGTTCAGTATTAATTCCCTCTCATGCACTGACAGTTTTTCTGTTTACTTCATTCTTAATATGTCCTAAGTACTTATCTCAGTATTGGTGCTCCTTGATGGATCTTAACTTAAATTTTCCCTCCTATGTTGTCTCTAACTAATCTATCATGCCTCAAATATGTCCAGCAACTCTAGTTCTTTGCCATTGTGCTCCCCATATGGTCCATCACTCTTGAGCTCATGTTATATAACACTATTGACGCAGACTAAAAGTTTTCAATAACACTACCGTTTTTGATTATTATTACTACATTTCGTATAAAACATGCAGGCAAGTTTCAATAGAAAAGGAGGAAACCATATTGTTAGGAAGTATTTGTGAGAAGTAATCATCATACAGCCATTGTAAGGCTAAGGTAGCCAAACATTTCCTTTAAACAGGAAAATAAACTTGATGGATCTTCTGTATTCTCTCTTCCAGCTAAAATAAGGAAGGACTAGGGTTAAATGTTGTAAAAAAACTTACTTTTGAAAATACCATTTAATTCATCATTTCAGGCATTTAATAACCTAACCTAGACAATGTTTTAACATGTCAATACATTTTTTTCTTTGATTCATAAACCATCAACATGGAAAATCTTATTTTCAATGTACTTTGAATGACAATATTTTAACTATGAAATTCCAGCTTTGCTTCTGGTAAATGAAATTTGCTGAAATGGTTACTCTGTTTCATAAAATCCTTTTCTCACTTTCAGATGCTTTTAATTCACACAATTGATCACAACAGGAACAGGTTAGATATTCAATAACAGAGCTCCAATAAGTAATTATAAGCTTAATTTCTTATTAAAAAATACCCTAATTACCTGAATATAGATGTAAAAGGTTTTAGTGCCCTAACATCCCCTTGCCTCTATCCCTACGGTGTCTTGTAAATTATAACATATTGTAAGATGTAAATTAGAGCCTACTTAACTGTGAAGCATAGTCACACAGGCCATAATTAATTTAGATCTATGACAAAGTTAAATTTTGGAATCAGAAGTTAAAACACCAACTATTAATAAATTACAATGGGAATACCGGCTGTTCTGATGAATCAAATATGACTATAATAATACCTGCACAAAATGCAAACTTTTTGGATTAAACCTAATCATGTGGTATGCCTTGCTTATTCATGTATTCCTGTGTAAGGAGTACTGTTAAATGGAATGCCGTACCATTTAAAACTAGGGATACTAAGAGATCTTACTCTTAGTACTTAAATAGTGCATATTAACAATGTAAAAGGTTGACTATTATGCTTCCATTAGGTTATGTTAGGTTTACAATCAATTTCAGTAATGTCAAAATCACATAACTTCATGAGCCTAAAAACATTTAATCTGGCATTACTGTCATCTTTTGAAAAATCAAATCTAAACGTATCACACAAAATTTACTTTTTTTACTAGGAGAGAGAATGTTGATGTACTATGAGCTTTAACACCAAGAGCCAACACATGCATATACAAAACAAATATAAAATAGGGCAGGCCCATACATCTTGGATCATGTATTTTATCATTTCATATAAGACAATAACAATGCAAGATTTTCAGAAGGGAAAAATTATTGAATTGGGGGAGGTCCTTGGCTTTGAACATCCAACTACATTTATCCCACTTTTACCATTGGAAATCAACCATTTTCCAAAAGCTCACATCATGAACTTTTAGTTTGTATCCTAATTTAATTCAATATTTCATAACAAAAAAGTGAATATTTCTGGGGTTCTATTAAATCTCCAGGCAGGCCATTATTTGAGCATGTTAAAATCCTTCCTCACTGCCATATATCCTACATTGTTTTTGCCTAGTGGAATAAAATTCTCTATCCTTAAACAGAGAAAAGATCTATCTTCATGATAAAAAACTAACTTGTTCTATCCATAGTCCTGACCATTCTGCTTCCCAAATTTAGAATTAACTTTCAAAATCAATTAAATCTATTATTTCTTCCACTACATTTAAAATGGAAATTTGTGAACTGTTATAAGGCAAGTTGTATTTCTAGGTGGGTGAGTTCTTTAATGAAGAGCTCAAAATGTGGATCTTCAGCTACCAGGAACGGCAATATTGTTTATTATCTTCTTGACTCTTTATCTTCATATTTCATATGAGTATTTTTTCCTTTGGTTCCATGTCAATAGTCCAATACTGAAAAGTTTTCTGTCTTCTGACCATTTTGAACGGTGAAGAATAATTATTACCATTTTATGGAGCATCACTACATAATCTGATTCAGTAGAATCAAAATGAGAAGTATAACTAGTTGTTTTGAGTTCCCACAAGATATACCTTTGATATTTCATCCAATGGATCAAGGGACATTGATTTTTCGCAAGGGTTATTAGAAATCAATGTTTTCAATGAATTGCATGGCTACTAGAAACACGTTAACTTCCCAGCCACTAAAATAAAATTCCACTTCCAATAAAATTATTCAAAACAAAAAATTCAAATAAATGCTCTCAAAAGTTTCCTTTGTCAACAGTGGATTAACTCAGTTATCTCTACATTCGTCCATAGAACCCTGCATTGGCAATTGGAAATCAACAGCCACCAGGTAAGTCATGTTGCTAAATAAAAAAATAGCAGTAATAATATATTTTATCAACATCAACAATTTATACATTTAAAAATATTAAACTGTGAATGGTAACTTTTAAGTATTTCAGACAACAGTGTTGACAGTGTATGGTGCACATTGGATGTGAAATTTGCTAAAGAAAACTAGGGCTGATTTTTACCAAGCTCTCATAAATTTACATGAAAACTTGGAAAGACTAATTAACCTATAATATGAAAATGATAATCATATGAAAAAAAGATGAAGTATATGGGATTAAACCATTAAAAAATAGCTACGTACACATTACCCAAGTTTTGATATACTCTTGTGTTAATTGAAAATTATTTTTTATTGAAATTGAATACTAAGACATATAAGTAGTAGTTGGCCAGGCCTTCAAAGACAGAAAAGAATAGTTGAGGAAAACACTCTATGGGGTTAATGTGCCAATTCCTGAATAGCACATTTCACCTAATCTGGTGTATTCCTTGGCTCCTCATTTAACATACATTAGTGAAGGTTTTATGTTTAAGATTACTTGCAAAGTAAAAAGCTGCAGTAGAGAACAATGTTTCCACTCTCATCATCATTTTCCAATAAAATTGTTAACAATACATTATTTAATTTCTTATCCAAGTAGTTTTTTTAAGAATTACATTTTATTTTTGGATTTCAGCATTTCAATTATGGCATGCCCATCTAATACACAAGACAGCGAAAAAACTTTAATTAATCTACTAAAAAAATTTTATTTTAAATTTTTTTTGGCTCAAGCAGATTTATTCTATGCGGCCATACATCAATAACAGAGGGAGAATGAGCAATACTGTAATGAATTGACATTGTTATTTGAAATCATCATAATGGTATATCAAACTATAGATTGGTTTATAGCAGCCCTCCTGACTTGTCCAGTTCCCTGTCAATCTCTTTATTCCCTCATAGCCTTGCCATCTAGCATTCCTTCATCCTTGCACCAACATCCTAAGTCTCACACTAATAGTAAAGTACGATATAGCTTTAAACTAATCACTTCCTCTGCTTGAGTAAGGCAGCAAAATCTAAGTGGCAATGGACAACAGCTCAACTAAGAAAGCTCATAGAGGCAAAAAGAGAATATATGATCCATAAAATGAAACGGAAAAAAACTTAACAATAGTAGCAGAGGAAACTGTTACAAGAGTGAAAGAGGTCAAGGATTCATAGTTAGAAACCTGCTTCAAGTAAATCAATGACAATATGAAGGAGGGAAAACAGCATAGATATTGCTGTTGAAACGAAACAGAAAAACCATATTAAAATGGTGAAAAGACAATTCAAAGAGAGAAAAAACAATACATCACAACATCCAAGATGCTAACGGTTAGTTACTTATAGAAGATGAAGGCATTGGGAAAAGGAGGAAGGAATAATTTGAATTCCTCTACCAAGGGTCAAAACTTCTTGGAGGCTTATCTAAAGAAGTAATCTTGATAGAAGAAGATGAACAAGACCTGCATATACTGAGAACAAAATTCAACAGAACCATGAAAAACTTATAGAACAATGAAGTAAAAGAAGTTGACAAAATGAACTAAGCAATAATCAAGGCAATCTGAATTAAAACGAAGGATACCCTAAAGGAACTATCAATAATAGCTAAAACAATGGAAAACCATAGATGAACTTTGATAAGAATGAGATGACTGCAACAATGAAGAAACCAAAAATAGATAAATACAATAAACACAGCACATTGAGTCTACTTTCTTACACATTGAAAATATTTAGACAAGTAGCTGAAGAATAGAAGGATAATAGAAGAAAGCATTGTGGGAAATCAATTTGGACTCGGGGAAAACCGAGGGACAAATGAGAGAATACCCATCTAGATGGCACTAGCTGATAAACGGCACGCGCAAACAAAAGCAATTATATGAGGCATTTGTGGACTTAGAGAAGGAATTCAACAAGGATGAATGGAACAAAGATTTTAGATACCAGGAGAACCTGGATTGGACCACAACGATCAGGATAATCTATCATCTCTACAAGAATCAGGAAACAACCATGCAAATGCCAAACTGAAGGAAGAATAAAAAATGACTTATATGAAACTCACGGGCGTTTTGGGTCAGAAGGACCATCAGCTGGAGAATAAACTGATTCATCTTCAACTGATGAAGGAGTCAGGCTAGTTTTGTTTGCATAACTCCAAAAACCTTTATCCTGATTCAATTCTTTAAACCATGTCTTTCTAATGTATTTCCTTTCCGCCCTTCTACAATGCTTGCATCTCAGTCCCCTAGTATTTATCTTTTTATTAGAGGGCTGATATTGTAATACCCTACCTCCATTGCATCATCATAGCAGTTGTCGGTATGCAAACTTTTACCACTATGGTAACTGTGGGTTTAGTTTCTATATTCACAACCATAATCCTTTAATTTTTTTACAGGAAGCTCATCACATGCACTGCAACACTTCACAATATTATGCCCACTCCCCCAGCAATTCCATGCATGGATCCTGCATGAAAGATCCTAAAAATGACACTCCAAATTATTTTCCCTTGCGTATTTTAGTTCACTTACAAACAAGATTTTGAACCTCATCCTACACAACTCCACCTTTATATTTGCTAAGCTACCATATCTCAGGAGTAACTGGACATTTCAAGTTCCAACCCTAGGTTGATTGACACATAATGGTGATGTACTCTCTGGGATTAGTTTACTTCTAGAATATTTTAAGTTTAGAGGGTTCCATCATGTCTGTTAATCAATTCAATAAAGAGAAATTGGCTGACCTGCTACTACTTGGAACGGTAATGTTGTGGTTCCTGTTACCTTAATTGATATGAGAAATATTTTAAATAAATAAATGTGGAAAAGCCAAGTGGTTTAATTTTAAGTTCAATATGAAGAATTTCCACCAAGTGATGCCAAAAACTGTTTTATTTATGATGGACATGATTTAATGCCCAGGGATATAACCACGGAATACCAGGCAATCTAACAATAAGTTGAAATATAAAATGCCAATATTTCATTTCTAAAATATAATCCTCAATAAGGGGTGGCATACATTGATATTAACTATAGAGTTCAATGGGGGAAATGGTATGAATTGATATCCTTAAAATTTCATTAAATCATCAGTCACAATACAATCATAATATTCAATGTGAATGTTACATCATTTGAGTCACTTTGGATGGTATGCATTGCTATAAATGGAAGATACAACGCAATTTTACCCAATATATGCAACACTATCATTTCATATCCTCAATCCCTGGAATCCCTATGCCAGGGAATGGTGAAAAGAAATTAAGCCTTTAGACAACAATATCTCTTTTGTTTTTCTTGTTACTACGATATTTAACTGATTTCAGTACCAATGCTTGTAATTGCAAAATGTACTTCAACATTTGGTTAAAGCCATCAATACTGCATTTTCTGCCACATCAAAAGGTGACAGAGGAGTTAAAATTCCATTTGCCATTGATTTTTTTACTTGAAATTTCTAAATAATAGATAACCTCTGTAGGATTCATCATAATATAAACTCTTGCGTTTTCTTCAGTTTAGTAGCCATTCTTCTTTACCAATTAGTATTGGAATACATTAAGGTAACGAATATCACTTCCTTGCCATTTATAGAGATACTTATGTGCCATTATACTATTTGCCTCAAAATATAGAAGGGATTGATTAATCCATTTAATTACTAGAATTGAAAGAAATAAAAGTGCTTGCTTAATTCCTTGCAGCAATTTTGTATTAATATTTCATATGGATTGTCCTGAGAATAGCTGATATTAAGAGGCAAGTTCAGGTTGGCCACTCATTTTATGGATTCCCATTCCTGACTTTTCCTAATCTCTTCCTGATTTTACTAGTGTTCTGTTTAAGTTTTTTGTGGGTCATTTCTATTGGCTTCACAAGGCAAGCCATTGCATCAAGAATTTCCAATTCCCATAATGAATTCGATGCTTGATCTTTTTCTCACCTTCACTAAATTTTGAAGAAATTTAGTTTTTCTTCACTTTTCCCGACTCAATGGACACCAAGAGTTTTTCAGAATAAACATTAGGATGATAGAAACGATTGGCTGCAAACAACCAATCATCAGAAAAATACTGAATGATGATTTTGCTGAAAAGCTTTGTATTTTTATAATCAATTCCCAGCAATATTAATTCAGAGTATCATTAAAAAAAGGAACATGAAAAGAAGCAGATTATTGAGAATTAATAGAATATTCTTATTAATAGTGAAGTCATAACATACCAAATAAGGATCTTTTGGATCTGGACCTCAGCCTTCGTGACTAGAACAGAGGTAAGTATATGCATTGATACATACAGCCTCTATCTACTAAATAACAACCTTTGTTAACATATTATATGAATGGGATTGTAACAAACTGAAGAGTGAAAAATAATTCAGTTATATTCTCAAGACTAGTATTGAAGAATGCAGTTACTACTGAATATCTGTTAAGGTATTGGCCCCAGCCAGAGTGAATTTGTCTATCTGCTGCCATACAACTAGAGAGTATAAAAAACTTTAATTTCTCATTGTAAACAAGAGCAATGTTGAAACACTGAATCAAATAAAATTACTTTAGTTATGAAACATTGGGGCCAGGAGGAGGTAGAATAAAAGCAGACATAGGTTCCATACTTCAACTGTGATGATCTTATCCCCCATCAACATGTGGCACAGGAATATCAAAATGGTAAAACATGGTTTGGTAATACGGACATGAGCTCTATGTGCCTGTGGCATCTATACAAGGCCCCCTTACCCAAATCTTCTATCATGCACATTGAGTCAATAAAAATCAAAAGGCATTTTTAATGAAACCAAATGAATGAAATGTATCAATGAACAGATATCATTTTCTTGTTTTCCTGAATATGCCATTAACTTGGTTCATTGTTCATACAGAAATGTCGCAGTGTTTGTATGCTGTTTGAAAAGTTGTAACTTTTGACCTTATTGCTACTAACTTGATATATTGCCTGATACACTAAGATAATTAATTCATCAATGAATCCTAAATTCTCCTTAATGTTTGAATGAATCAGTGACAATTAATATAATCAGCATTTTTTACTACAATTGTCAATATAATGGCAATCACTTTCTAAAAATATAGTGTTTGTCAATTTCCTCCGGGTAATACTGCTAATTCATTGATTACTTGTATTTATTTTCATTGAATCCCTCTCTGCAACCTGTAAGATGCACTTGATGGCTAATAAAGATCAGCCATAAGAAAATTCAGAAAAATCAACCAACCTATATTGCATTAGCCCATCCTGTAAAATCTATCATCACACAAAAGAGGATACAGAAACATAAACAGCTCTATATTTTGAACAGGAAAAAGCTTTTGACAAAAAAGAACTGGAATATGATACTAAATGTCTTTAAATTGTAATGAACAACAACTACAGGCAATTGACAAATGTTCCAAATAAGGAGCAGGCACCAGTAACAAGATTACATGAAAGCAAGGAAGAATCTAAAATAAAGAAAGAAGGAGGGTAGGGATGCTCATTATTGAGCTGGATAATTAATAAGTACATTGGGAAGGCAAGTGAGAGGTAAAATATTAATACAACAAGAAAGAATATGCATGCTGTACTTAGTTGATGGCATAGTTGTCCTTTCAGAGAAGAAAGGAGACCTGACAAGAATAACATCCCCTATGGCAAGGGGGACAAAAAATTAACCCAAAATAAACAAGATTAAAACTAAATTATTCAGGAATTCACCTGCTCTTGAAGTAGAAAACTTAATCTGTAAGTGCCACTACGAGTAGACACGCACGAGCAAGTGGAAGAGTTCTACTAAGGCAGCAAAATCACTTGCCATGGGGGAAGAAAAAAATATAGTAAACAATAAGAATGGCAAAGACACTATCATAAGAAACAACCATCAGCAACCACAAAATTTTAAGTTCAAAGTGGAAATTTCAATGGCAAATATAAATAGCAAATATACAAGGTTCATTCAATAAAATTTACATACAGAGTGTATAAATTTCTATGGATGTTAGATGCAGTAAAGAAAAGAGGATGTGATGCAATGGAAATGAGGTGGTAAAAAAGAATGGTGAGAATAACAAATTAGAAGTACTTCAAAAAGTTTGTGAAAAGAGAATTTCACGAAGGACACTTACAAAAAGAAAAGTGAAACTAATTGGACAACCTGAGGCATGATGGCTTACTGAAGTCCAAAACCAAAGGAGAGATAAGAGGGAAGAATTACCGAGGAAGGCTATGATGTACTAGAAACTGGAGGTAGAAAAAATCAGGAGGAATAAAGATATTGGGAGGAAACAAGATAGTTTTGAGAACTACTGCAAACCTATCCTTCGATTGATAACCCATTATGATGATGGTGCCACAACAGGTGGTGTAGGATATTAGCAGGTTACTGCTCAGAGGGCCCATGTTCAAATGCAAGTGTTCTTTTTACTCCTCCAGATAAATCCAAGCTATGAGTGATTTCTGGGTAGCACAACTCTAGAAAATCACATGGAACAGAACTGGCCCCCAAAACCTAAATATGCGATTTTCTCAAACCTTTAGGCTTAAAATTAGTACCAGGTGAGCCAGGGTGAAGACTGATTTGAAGCCATGACTTCAGGAAGGACTTTCAGTTAAGGAATGTATTTGACAATAAGCTTATAACTGCTTGCAAGAATGTGAAACCTCAAACAACACAACAGGAAAGAATCCAGAAAATCTAAAAACTTTAATGCAATATTCTGAAACTCCACAGGGGGAAGCATCTCAAGGGAATTGAGTTTAAAAGCTAACATCTTAACTAGCCAAGTCCTAAATTTCAGTGATATTTTATATTTCATTATGATTAACTTTGGGCTCAATCCCCCATCATCTCAATATCAATAAGTAATGACACCAGGAAATTATAAATTAAAGCACAACACCTGGATGCAAAGCTCTTGAGACAACATTCATACATCCAAAGTGCAGAAACCAAAGATAGGAATTATGCTTTCAGAGAGAGAGAATGAAGCAACGGAATTAATGAATATTTGAATACCAAGAAGTAATGGTTTTTCATAAATCCATTGAACACCCTGCTAATTTCATGCACTATGTGGAATTTGTTTTATTTTGACACTATTCACCATGGAACAATTCCACCAAGTTACATTAAAATTGGAGCAACACTTCTCAATTATGGAAATTTCCACAAATCGTATTCTCTATGCTAAGAAAAACCTCCAACATAACATTTATTAAAAAAGTAATGTGCTCCCTCCATTTCAGAGGCTGGCATGCATTGTGAGGAAATTCAGTTTAATGAAGATATTCAGTTTCATGGATTACAGGGGTCTAGTGTTCATTTCACAACTATATAAAATATTTATAAAATAAATTAATGCATATTAAGATTAATTATTAACCTGACAATAGGATAAACTTCTCTTTCAACAAAACCCACCCAATTCTTCCCAGTAAAAACTATAAACCTTGCGTAAAATTAAAACGCTTGCGTTTATTTGTCCTCTCAAACAGCTATTATACCGGTACAGGCAATTTAAGTTTTCCTTCAATCCCCAGATTACAGGGAGATCAAAAGTCAAGTATTATATCTCAATTACTGGAATCAACAATTCATTAATATTTCGTCACCTTGAGTTTTCTAATTTCATAATTCATATCAGCATAAACGGCTGATACGAAATTATGATGAGCTGGACAGTTGATGCAGAGGTTATCAAGGGTTAAAATTTCACACGCAATTCATTATCACGGTCCCAAATTTTAGAATAAACCACAATTTTATTTCAACGATTACAAATTTAAGAAAATAGTATGTTAATAATAGTCGAGGATTGACACCGCTACCATCATACATAACCTCTCGCGCCCTTGAGGCGTTTTTTGGGATAATTTAAATGTAGAAGAACCCTTACTTTTTCATGTTTCAAGAATGTATAACTTCCTAACTTAATTGAACATGACATAAGGAGAGCAAACATATTGCACTATGAACACAAAAAAAAACTAAAATTGCTCGACAAGTTAAAAATATCAATTGGCCTCCAGGAAACAAATGCAGATTCGTTTCAAACTAGATGACACGCTAGTCCCTACTTGAATATTAATTATGCGAAACGCGGAGGAGAATCCAATAGGAGTCATTTTGTTTTGTCATGAAAGCATACTGCCCAAACCAATTCCGCACAATAACAAGTTTTCACACAATAACACAATTTTCCTGCTAAATTACGTAACAGCATATTAGTCATAATACAAATTTGTAGAATAAACACTTAAACACTCCTAAAAGCTGTTAAACACTCATAAGCCAACACAAAGAATTAAACAAAATTATTTATACGATTAGACATACGAGCTGAAAGTAAACTATGGCTAAACGAATTAACGGTTGATACAATTTATCAATTGGAGGAATTAATAATCCTACCTTACGAGCCTGCTAACTTCCTCTCTGCTTTTTATTCCCCCGTCAGGTGCTAATAAGACACTCAAGCATTTGAGTAATTGCAGGGGATCTATTCTTGGCTGAAAAAGTGTGAAAATTTGTTAAAACCACGATTCAGCTAAAAGCTGCGATTCAAATAAAATTTGAAATACAAGACAACTATTTACAAAAAACAATACATTAGTTTTCAAACAATGCAACACTGCTACGACCACTCCATCTTGTGGACAAAATAATAACTACATCATCGACGGGTCGCGATGACCGACGCCACCACGTCCGCCATTTTCATTTCTAGAAATCGATCAATGAATGCAATAATTACCATTTTGAAATCCAAAGCTACCAGACCCCGAACAGGACAAAATCACATTAAGAGATGCACGACCTGAGTTTTTCGTACACGAGAACACCTCCAGATATAATCTTCGATCTGCAATCACAAGTTATTCTCTTTCCAAAGATTGGCAAAAACAAGATGTCGGTCAACCACGCTACGTTATCATTTTTCGAAGAAGTGGACACCGATTACACAATTACTCACAATATAAAATAGTCAATATTTCATAAATCACTGCCTTTTATGTACAAGGCTTTCCGTTATTGCTTTTCTTTTATCTAATGAGCTACAGCTCTATATAAGGCTGGTCAGTGAATTTCCAGTTTCAGATTTTAGTTTTTCACTATAATAATAATACTTAAAGTGAAACAGCAATTTCATTCGTACCATGGTTAATCAAACTTTTTCTAGAAGTCTTCCATTAGGAAGTTATGTAATAATTACAAATAAATTTATAGTTAATACGCAGGTGAGTTTAACGACCCAAACAGCACGGCAGTTCCCTGCTTCGTTCAGCTCCACCCTTCTACGCGGTACGTGATTCCCGGAATGACGTCACTCGTTTTTCCAACTAAATGAGTCAATGTAGACACTTTACACACTTACGCCCCAAAATGATTCCTTTATCAAAGACTAAAAGGTTTTTATTTTCCATCCTTAATTTAATGTCACGAAAAAATTCAATGATTATTCAATTAAATTGCTTATGTAGACGAGTTCAAAAATGAATGGCATACTTGTATTTACTAATGCTCGTTGACAAATAATTAATTACATTTTCGATACAACAATTTTCCCCAAGGTCAAAAATTAAAGCAAGGACAGTATTTCGGATTTCTTAACTTTCATATACTTCTTCCCAACCCTAGAATACTCTCCTAGCATAAAGAGTTGATATGGATTTATTTTAATTCAGATGTATGAATAATCATCATATTTTTAACCTTATTTTTTTTATACATCAATTGTGGGACATTTTTGTTACAAGTGAAACTTTATATATTTTCATAAATAGTTCTTTTAGAGACACTTATTTCACACCAAATCAAGCACAATTTAAAAAATGAGAATATTAGTAATCTCTAAAGATTATCTGATATAAATATATTTTTGATCGATCATTAATGATTTTATAAAATTGCTTAATCAGGATTATCAAGACTATCACTTTCATAAATATTGTTTTCCTGTATTGTTAGTTGGCAGCTTGATCACGGAATGAATCGATGCAGGATGGAACCGACGACAGCGCTGTTCAGGATAGACCGAGGCTTGGAATGCCAAGAATTCACAATTCTTGGATAGGACCCAAACCGATACCATGGCGCTTATGACTTGGTGCGATCTCTCACATCAAATTTGTGTTAAACTGCTTGATCATTATGTCACTTAGTGGAATATTAAGAGGTGTATGAGGTTGGAGTTGTAAACTTGTTAAATGAAAATTAATTCCTAGGTGGGAGACAAAGCAAATGGCCTGCCTGGAATCATATCAAACGCCAGACCATAATTGAAATTGATACTCACATTGGCTTTTTTAAAACCTACCCGTCAATTATTCTATTGTTGCGGAACTTTCGCTTCTCTGTATTGTTTCGATATCATAAATGTTATAAAATTCGGGTGATAGGGGTGATTCCCTACCGTTTCTTAGTTATTTTAATTTTTTGGAACATGCTAGAAAGTTATGATTAAGAAGTAAAAATAGAACCCTTCTAGGATTTTATGCCTGTAATGCGCGAATGATCAGGTATTTAGGTCAAGCCAAGTTGCTAGCTTTATGAGGCATTTTTAATTTTTTAGCATTCATTGCAGAATTACGGTAACTTTATAGATTGTATGCTGTATATTCCTGACGTTTCATCGTATCCATAAGGAATTTCTTCTTCAGTCACAAAACGTAGTGAAATATCTTTTTACAAATCTTCCAATTAACTCTATGAGTTTTTATGGGTATATTGTGATAGAAAATGGAGATGTATAATGCATTGGTCGTTCCACCGCCCTTTAACGTATAAAAATACTAGATCTGATTTGAAAGATTGGAGGATCTTCATGTATTAGGGTCATTCAAAGAGATGGGTAAATTTTCAAAATGTTATAATCCTCAGAAGTTATCGATTTTCTGGTATTATTCTGTTTTTTATTTAGCTTTTTTTCTGGACTGCCAAGCCGTGACGGAACGCAAAACTGAATGAGAAATTTTTCAATATGTTTCTTGTTATTGTATATTTAGGTTGGGAAATTGCTTTTGCAATATAAAACCATAAATTAGGAGATAACCCTTGTCTATAGTTATGAATATTAATGTTCATTTTTTCAACTAATGACCTCCTCCGCAACAATAATTCCTTTAAGAAGTGATAAGTATTGTGCATTACAAAAATTATTTCTTCCAAGTTGTTAGAACAGAGCCTGACAGTAGTATACACTTGGAAAATATTAATGGCTTTTCATTGAGTTCGAATATTTTTTGTTTTCTTGAGGACATGCTTTCATTTTTTTGACGGAAACGAGGCTGTGAAAAAGAACAATACTCTAGTATCTACGCAAGAATTCGATGATTATTATCTCCGATTGCTTAAAAATATCTTATCTCATTTCCATAAATCAAATCTATATATGGGGCTATTTATAGATAACTCGCGACACCCGAATGTGTACATATAACATAAAAGTAACCAGCAGTTCTCATATTGATAACCCTTTAGATCAGATCCGAGTAGTTACCGTTTGGCCTTCCCATTTGCTGATATGCCCCCCTTAATATCGTGTTTACACTAATGATGTACCGAGCGTTGTACGTACTCATGTAGGCGAAAAACGCTTTGAAAGAAATTTATGGTTTTCATCGTTACCGTCCGTTAACTCCACCAACTTACGATTACAAATTCTCGTAGAGCAGCAGCACATTTAGAACAATATATGTAATGTCGGAACTCTCCTTTTCTTGGTACTTCATGTAAACTTTAATGCTCCTTCGTTTTTACACTTGGTAACTATTTTAAAGCATTATTCTATCCCCAGCTTTTGTTGATTTCGGTATTAATTGCGTTGTGTGCTCTTTTTCCTTTCCTCCAGATATTTTTTAATTACTTTGCCTCCAACCTTTCCATTGCTTTAATTACGCATTAACTTATCTAATTTATTCAGCCTCCTCATTCCGTTCATTTTTCCCACTTAAACACGTGCGTGATTCACTGCTACACCCGGGATCACACTGCCGAGCGGTTAAGGTTAGATTTTGTTTGTTTGGGTGCCAAAGACCGACGGCACTCCAGCTGATCATTTCTGCGAGGAGTATTTCCCCCTCGCAGCGGGCGAGTAACGGCAGTGGGTGGTAATGTCAGTAGTCGTTAGATGAGGTGACTGACAGCTGATGTCATCTGTGTCAAAAGGAGTAGGACAGTAATGCGATAATGGTAGGATGTTCCGAAATTGGAGGTAGAGTGATGAGCAACCCAGCATCAGCGTTACTATTAAGGGGTGAAGGCTACACAATCCAACGTCCCATGTGACGGATGGCTCACAAGTGTTCTCCACTAAGCATCCCTTCTAGGAATCGGGATCCCATTGAAAAATCATGCCACCACCGAGATTAGATCCCAGGCCCTTGTGGTGGGAAGCCAGCACAATGACACTGAGCAATCCAAGATCGTGGGGGATAGGGATTGGAACACAACATTAAGGACTAACACAGGAATGGTGGGGAAGGTGGAATCAAGAAGATAAGCTTAAGAAGTTTCCTTGTCGTGGTATTGGACACTTTTTTACGCATGTGATCGCCTCGATTCTACCCTCCTCACCATTCATGTGTTTGCCCTGTCTGTGTGCTCCTGTCCCTTATATCTATACCCATGTGAATGAATGTGTAGGCCATTTGGCAGGTTTTCGTATTTGAATGTATGTGTGCATGTATATGTACATATATATATATATAATACCAACTTTAATCACAAAAACTGCAAACCCTCGGTAAAATAGATGCGAGTTATATTCTACAATAAGACATCAAGAGTAGAAAAAAATAATTGACTTTATTAAAATATGTTATAGAATCAAACTGGAAAAAATTTAATCTGATTGTTGCTTATTCTTTTAGTTAGTCTGCTAAAATAATTTGAAATAAATCTTTCATAGATTTTCAATGCCAAACTTCATTTTAATGTAGTCCCATTACTATTCACATATGATATAATAGTTATTAAGACAGTCCCAATCAAACACCAAGCCAGAAAATGGCATTTAAAAATAAAGAAACATCTCCTTTCCAATAAAAAATGGAAACTTTTATTTCATAAAGAATATTTTGAATTAATAATAGCCCAAAATATAATGTAAAGCCTATTGAATAGTCACTTCTTGTAGGATATGTGTTCTTACATGGAAATGAGACATAAAGGTATGTAACATTACCATTACCAGAATGAAAAATCATACAACTAGTTTGCATCTTCCCTCTAAGTAATCCTACAATCTGCCTGTATTCATTCCTTCATAGTTCTTTACAATAAAATTTCCTATTGATAAGCAGAATGCTTGGAATTCTATTTTTCTTTCCTTCCATAGTCCTTTCAATTATATTCTTTGTGTTATAATTTTGCTTTAGAATGCATCAAATTATAGTCGGCCTTATCAGCAGTGTTTTCTATTGACTTTCTCTTTATTTACACTTGAGAGTTATTCAATTCTTAATTTGTTGTTCCTCGATGTTATTAAAATAACAACTCCTGTATTTTCTCTACTGTTACTATCACCTCAAAATATGGTCAGATCTAATAATAAATTCTCAGTAAAATTTAATTTCCACACTGCAGAAATCAGTTCATATTCTAAATTAGAAATATTTTTATGGCCTTCACCCAGGACACTGACAACAGGTGAATGTCATGTACCCACTTGCCAAAATGCTTCACTTTTACTATAACATGCATTTGATTCGGCAACATACTATTTCAACTCCAAAAGAACATTTTGTCTGCCTTTGGAAGTGACACATTGACTGAAAAATATATAGGTGATATTTTGCTAAAATAATTACGCATAGAAGAGGTGTTTCCTCATAATAGCTGTCATTTTGAAGAGTCTCTCTCATATCTATCAATTGATGCCGTATGCCTTGATTGGTATTTAATATCTTAATTGCTATTTGTACCTTGACCAATAAGATTAAGGTACTATTACATTTAAAATTGTTTAAGTTGCCATCATTAATACTTCTAATGTTGAAATGTTCATACAATGGAATTAAAATCTTAAAATTAGAAATATAGAGAAAATTCTTGTCCCATTTACCTGGTCTTCAAATTTATTAATGGGAATAACCCTTTTTATATAAATAAACAAAAACATATTTGTCCATATTGCAATTTTTAGCACACACTTCTCCTGAGAAATCAACTTATTTTCTCATGGAATAGGAAATTTAAAGCTTCTTTCCTTGGGGAACTTTGTACACTAGCTATTTATGAAACTATGGAATTCAGTGAGATATGCTATGTGACATCACCACTACACATCAGGAACCAGAGATCTCCAAGGAGTAGAAGCAAATATACTTTACACTAACAGGCTTCACTTCGGGGAATTGTTTGATGCCCATGTTTAATGAGCTCGTAATTTTTCACAGACTTTTTTTCTCAGTACAATGTGTTTCACTGACTTATGGCATCATCAGGTACAAGTTACACACACAACTGTTGAATATATACTCTTCAGACTGAGAAGATGGGAAATTGGAAGGTAGAGGGGTGTGGGCGGGTTTTCTGGGACTCCAAAGTCAGTGGACTTGACTTGTTCAGTTAAAGGAAGAAAGGATGGTGGTGGGGATCGAGATGGCGCGGGGGCTAATGTACTGGCTTCCCACTCAGAGGGTGTGGGTTCAAATCCCGGTGGTATTGAATATTTTTCAGAGGTATCTTGATCCCTACTTGAGGTGCTTTGTGGAGGGCACTTTGAGTGATTACGCCGTCCGTCAGATGGGACGTTAAACTGCGGACCCCTTGGCGCCTTTCGTAAAGAGTAGGCTAATGCCGACGCCGGGTTTCTCTCCACCCTTCATCCTTTCCTGTCCATCCCCTATGGCGCAAATGACCTCAGCAATCGGTCGCCTCCCCTAAAAACTACTACTACTAGGGGTGGTGCTGCCTTGGTTATGACCAAGCATTGGGTCTGGTCCAGGCTTATAGAGGGGGGCTAGGAGCAGTACTGTATTGTAACCCATTGTACATTGAAATAAAGTCTGTGGAAAATTAAAAACTTATTTCATATGGATATCAAACAATTCCACGAAGTGAAGCCTGAAAGTGTCAAGTATAAAAAAACATTTGTTTAACAATTATAAAGAACATTATTGTTAGGGGAAAAATCGTATAAAGCATAGCTGAGAATTTATGTACATATAATATATATTTAAAGAACATTTTTCAATCACAACACACGAAGGACACTTTCAGATGGTACAAATATAGGTTTTCAAATATTTAGTATATTCAAAAAGATAAATGAAAGAATGTAGACAAAGAATCAATTTTAAATTACATCCAAGATTAAAAGATGAAAACATAAATAAGGTGCTTGTTACAAGCCAGATGATGATACAGAATGATAACTGTTATTCGTAGTCATTAGCGGACCTTGTAATACGAGATGACAAAATTCACCAAATGGGCATCATAAACAACTTTTGAACACACTTCAATTGGCTAACACTAATAAATTCAAGTAAATTAAAGCTTTCTAAAATTTTTCAGGTATTTTAATAACATTTTTTAAGGGAACGAGGTGGGATAGAAAATAGGTCAAGATTATCGCAGCTGTTGGCATCTTTCATTATCTGACTTATAGGTGAGTAAGTTCAATTTTGAGTGTGATAGTCAATATCATTCACAAGGAGGAGGGAGTTGATGACAGGGACGTTGAGTAAAGATATTAAGAAGAGACTCGTAAAAACTTTGATATGGAACATAGCTATGTACGTATATTTATATTATTTATATATTCCATGGCGGAAACGTGGTCATTGAAGCAGGAGGATAGATTTAGATAGGAGGCTTTTGAAATGTGGGTGTGGAGAAGAATAGAGAAGGTGAAATTGAAGAAAACAAATGAGGAAGTGCTTGGCATGGTGGGCGAAGAGGGGTTTGTTGGGAGAAATCCTATGGAGGCAGGAAAAGTGGATGAAGGGGGATGTTGAATATTGACCAGCAGCGGGATGTTGAAGACTGTAATTGAGGGGAGAATGTTAGGCAAACGAGGAAAGGGAAGGAGCAGGATAGGGATTCTGGATGGGATGAAGGGAGGAAGAAAGTACTCAGAGCTGAAGAGGGACCTGATGTAGAGTAGGATGTTGTGTTTTGCTAGGGGTCACAAATTATCTAATTAGTAATTATGTCCATCCAAAAACCTACCTTAACCAGTAGATTACCTAATGATAATAATAATCCAATATCAAAGACAGCTTCATGCCTTGTTATGAGAAGATACTCTGAAAGATATTGCACTTAGGAGTTATAAGGAATCAATCATATTATGCAGTCTTTTACAAAGAAAAGTTACGCTATTAATTTACCAGTGCTTATTATGCAAGGATGGAATTTTTGTGAAGATACATTTCACGATGACCATAGGAAAAGGGTAAATAGGAAAACTGAATTTAAATGTCAATTTAAACAAGAATATTCTCTCAATACATTTGATTGGATGAATATGGAGTTTGTAGAAAGGTGACCCAACAATTTAGTATTTATCAGAAAATTCACCTTACTAACGAGTGAAACTGAACTTAAATTTCTCTATATGGATTAGTTATTACAGTATCACAAGGAAAATCGAAAAGTTGTATGATTTAAATAGAATTTGGTTCTGTTGATGAAATATTAACTTTGAGTCAAACACAACTCCTACATCCTTCATAATTATTAATCGGGCCGCAGGATAATGGCAGTCTATATTCATATAGTTGTGTGTTCCTTTTCCAGCTGAATGTTACAAAATAACATTTATTTAATTTGAAAAGGCTTCATTCTATTTCAACATGAGAACCCTTGTGATCTCAATTTCCCTTTCCTCTCAAAGGAAATAGAATTGAAGTTTCTCACAGAATGTTGCCTGGTCAATAGAATTCATTTTCATGGGCAACATTAAGTATTCATCCCAAGGGTCAGAGGAGTGACAACCTTTTTTGTTGTTAAAAATTTGATGTTTAACTGTGAGAGTGAATCCACATAACAGTATGCAAATTTCCACTTCAAAATTTATTAATAATTACAACCTTGGGTATTTGTGAAATGTGATGAAATAATTGACTCCGTCATTCCACACACTTTGTGTGGAATTACTAAGTCAATTATTTCATTACATTTCAATATGTTATGCAAATTCCATAAAGTTACGCCTGAGACAACAAATTTTACTTAGCTATAATATTTGATCGTTGTTAACATAGGATGTCTGCCAGTTCAATAGCTCTATGAATTGTGAACTTCCACCAATAGCATCAATGGGAGGTCCTAACTTAGATTATTATTAAAGGGAGAGAAGACCCTATATAAAAATACATAACAGTACATGAATCTTACTTTGAATACTTAAAAAAAACCATCATGAATGTGTTCCAATTATACTAAGAACGCAATGCAAATCATAGTTGTATTAAAAATTTAAATTCCACATATTACAATGAATTGTTAATTGTTGTCACCACATGATGAGCATAGTTCTAAATCATATCCCTGGATGAGTTAATGAAATCGAAATGACATTTTTCCGTGTCACATAGCCCAAGAGATGGGCAAGTTTATAAAATACTTCTAACAGAGAAATACAAATGGATGATATTAGGTTACCTGTTAAAAATGATTAATGTAGAATGCTGGAAATATGAGAAGCAATCTTCCCAATCACAAGCAATCTGACAACCTATACCGTTTTCTCCTAAACAACTTCATGCATGGCAATGACTTCAGCATACATAACATGGCAAGTGAATGGAAAAATGAGTCAAATACCAAGGCATACATTATGAACTTAGGCAGACGCATGCAACTAAACATACAAGTTAACCTTTGCCATCATAGGCAAAAGCTCATTGAAAGAGATTGTCAAGTGCATCCCGAACTACTTTGTAAAAGCATATGCTCTTGTGGCATGCATACAGTACGCTCTAAAAGTTCTATTTTCTTACTTTATCTGCAACTTTTTTCAAAGCATGGAAGCCACATATTCAGAGTTGTGATAACTCAATGGCCAATTCCTTCCCTAGTTGCAGACTCGTGATGGAACTAACATATATCATAGAGGAGAATACTTCCATAATAGTAATCATTAAACTTTTCATTCTTCACAGTATTAAATTGAAATATCAAGGTATGAAATAAAACATAAACGCAGCAGGAATATAAGTGCAAACTTTATAACACATAGCTTACATGTATTACAACCAAAATATTTACATGATTAAGCCATTTGCGGTGGTTAAATTTCATTTAAAAATACATTAGCGCAGCTGGAAATTGTACCTTTATTTGATAAGCAATTTTCTTCATAATGCTATCCATAAGTATGGTTAACTGTTGGCCAGAGTTATATCTGGTCCTGAATCGTAGCAGAAAATTTCGTATTAATGAAATATGAAATACCCGTAAGGAATTACACAGCCAATAATTAATTCACTATTTTTGACATTATGCGACAAACCTTTCTTCTTGACACCTTATCCAATCATACGTGAGTCGGCGGTAAAAAAATGAAGAAGATTGACCTTTTTCTAAATGAGAACCTTCTGAGAAAGGAAAACTTTGGGGCAATACTGAATCTAGTCTTCACTATCGGGAAGAACACGACGGTCGACGTGCAGAAACGAAGTCAAACTTAGCATACCATTTCCATAACTTGCGGTGATAAGGTGCAATTCTCTTCAGATGCTTCGGGAAATGAATCAATCCAAATTTAAGTCGACGGGGTTAATGGTTGGATTGCGCGTTCTCATTAGAACCACCCAAACAGGCTTGTTATTCATACCAATGATTTTGTTTCACTTAAGATTTACTAAGTACAATATGCAATAACCACATCGCAAGAAAATTGAAACAAGAAATTCTCCACAAAATACTGGATTAAAAGTAGCTCACTCTAAGATGTGAGACATCAAGTATAAACCACGTTGTTTACAAACCTCATCCTTACAATAACATTTGTTATATAGGCCCGAAGTACCATAGTAAGCTATCACCTACAGCACCTTCCAGGGACCTTGCCGGACACTTCTTGCTACACATATGATACTAATGATAAGTAGTGCTCATTCTTCGACAACGGATTCAGTGCGCGATAATGAAATATTCCAGTAAGAATAAATAAACCACCTTTCTATAATAATATATAAAAAAGTTGAGGACATGGAGAAAAAACCCGTGTTGTTGGAAGGATCCCTTAACGTTATTTCGGACAGTCGGTGACCTTCCATCAGGGAGAGTAAAGAGCTTGACAGCGAGGAAATGACAATACCGTATCCATGTTCAAATGAACACTTCACTTGACATCGTGAAGTGTCACCCAAGTATGCAAGTACTCTCTCCGTTGATGTTCACCGGCTGACCGAAATAACGTCACAGGAGCCTTCAATTTCTTTTCATTGGCAACAGGAATTTGCCTAACTTCGCATTCACAGCCAATTGCTCACACGTCTTCTTTCAACCTACGAAATATTTTCACTGCGACCTAACGCAGCCATTTTGAATGTAGTCACAATTCGACACAATGAAAGTCGAAATGCGTAGTGGAGTTTTCCTTCATCGTCCTTATACAACTCCATGTTAATAATAATTATTTTTCCTTTGAACCGGAAAAATGGGAACACCGTGCGATTGGCAAGTTAAAAAACAAAGAGTCGCAGAAAGAGGACGTTATTTGTTGGAAACATCACAGTGGAATGATTGCAAGTTCATCGTCGGGACAGAACCTCATCAAGAGGTGAAAAAAATACCATTGTTTATATCGCATAAATGTTTATTTAATCAAAGAGAATGTGTTTTTGAGTGTTAAATTTCATTCAATTCACAGTCTTTCCAATGCCATAAACTCTTCTTAGCAATTGCCAGCCCCGTTTTTGAAGCAATGTTTTTTGGTGGAATGGCTGAGAAAGATGTACCAATACCTATTCTCGATGTCCAGCCGGAGGCTTTCAGGGCACTTCTTGAGTTTGTATTAAAGTTATTTATTAAACTACGGAGGACTAAATTTCACTCACAATTTTTTGAAAGATGGTCAACCAATCAAAGATAAGTTTACCGTCACTTAGTGAACTTAACTAATGTGAACCCAAGCGTCACTCTTTAAAGAAATCAGTGTGGCACCTTAATGTGCATTACCATGTAAACAGTTGGGACTCCCTCACATTTTTAATTAGACTCATGTGCCTAATTTCTTTATTTAAAAAAAGGTAATTTGAAAAGGCAACCTTAACTGGTAATGCCCTTCAATGTATATGGTAATTCATAATAGCACGTTTCTTTTTATACATTGTTAATAAAATGGCATATATACTTGCCATTTGAACACAATGTACATGATGTTTGACTCGCCATTGCTAATATGCAACACCGCTTAAACATTTTTCTTATATTTGCAGGTACATATACACGGATGGGATTAACTTGCAATCATTTGATCAAGCATGTGAGCTTTGTTATGCTGCTAAGAAGTATATGTTGCCATATTTGGTCGAAGAATGTACGAAATTCCTGTGGAGGGATCTTCACCCCAAAAACGCCTGTCGTGCATATGAATTTGCTAAACTCTTTGAAGAGCCTGTGCTTATGGAAAAGTGCTTACAGGTATGATGGCATGGGATGACATTTTTTGCTGCAAAAATGTACGCTAATGAAACTTATGTTCTAAGTTTGTTTCAATATTTCAGAAATATTATCATTTCATTTCAGATAATGTGTACAGAAACTCAGGCAGTGGTATCAGATCCTAGCTTTGAGGAGGCCGAACATTCAACATTGATTGCTTTACTTGAACAAGAAAATCTCAGCCTTCCCTCAGAACTTCAATTATTTGAGGCAGTAACTCGATGGGCTGGGCGAGAATGTCAGCGACGAGCTCTAGTACCTTCAGGAGAAAATCTACGGACGGTACTTGGGCCTGAACCTTTAAGACTCTTGCGTCTATTGACTTTGACACCTACCCAATTGGCTAGTGGACCTGCTGTTTCTCCTCTCCTGACAAGAGATGAAGCATTTTCTATACTCCTAGAAGCTTCTGCTCCAGGTGGAGCAGCCCTGCCCGAAGGTTTATGTAGAAACCGTGTGTCACGTTGCCATGGTGACAGAAGAGGGAGTGGGGGTCATCGAATGTCCACCTATTATCCTTCGCGACTGTCAGCATTTGGGTCAGTTAGCCCTCCTCCCGAAACACCAGAGGTGAAAGGCTTGCCCGTTTTTTAATATACTTATATCAATTTATGTGATCTTAATTTCAAGCATATCATCTATCAATAATTTCTGTTTGGTGTTCAGTATTGTGATCACTTTGTATGAAGAAGTGATATTTTTTATACAAGTTGATTCAATGACCAGAGATTCTCTACACCTACTTTAGTATTGGTAGAAATGCTTGTTAAATGACTCATTGTAATTTGTGAGCATGATTTTATTATTAAAAAGTGAATAGTCTCCCTTTGATTCACAGAACATAATGTCATCATTGGTAAGACGTGTGTCCCCTTCTACTTGCTGGAGGAACATCATACCTGATAGACCATATTTCCATGCTAACAGCAGTATGGATGCAGCAGTAACATTCACAGTAAATCGAAACATATGTGTCCTGGGAGTTTTAGTAAGTAGGAAATTATTTAATGGAGTATTAACATGTACATTTATTAGATTTTTTTATTTATTGACAATGCAATGCTATCGATACTATTTCTTTGTAATGGTGGCAGTAGGGTTATGTTCTCACCTGCCAACTCGGAGGTTGTGGGTTCAATTCCCTCATGGCTTTGATGCTGTACGTAGGGGTTAGGTGGAAGAAGGGACTATATAGTCTCAATCTTGCCCCAGTATATTAAAGACATAAACTAAAATAACTAGGTTGTAAAGTTGTGACTTCTTAGGCAAAGTTTAGAAAAAAAGTATTTTCCAGTCAGTCCATCCAAAACCTACTTCAAATGGAATAATAATAATCCTCCCTATAATTTAACACCTTGGCTCAGGATCGCATTTTGTTCCTTTACTGAAAATGTGACAAAAGGAACAGCAATGCATGCTAAAAATAAAATAATGCAGAGAATAAAGGAACTCAAAAAGGGGGTATTTCACATTTTTGGACAAGTAAGCAAGGTTAAAAAAAAAGGAGAAATAACTCAAAGTAAATATTAAGTCCCCATAAATCAAATATTTTCTCAGAAGGAGATGCTCACTTTTTGCAAATAATATGATAAGAATATTTAAATAATGTTGTATGATACAGAATTATGTAGAGAACTTACTTGAAATTGATTTTCTAGTCCCCATGTTCCTGTACATGCATGTGAGAATGTGCTCTCCTCCCTGAATCCGCCGCAGGAAACCATCCCTCGGGTCACTTCTTCCATCTGCTCAAAACTCTCGTATGTCTCTCTTGTTGCTCATGTGATCTAATGCTCCAGAGTTGATGACTCTACTCCTAAATTTAGGCAAGATTTATTGCAATCTACACATAGTGCTTTATACAGTAGTCTTTTATCATTTTATTGTTTTTGCTTCTTCCCTTCAGCAGTTGTCATGTGATTTTGGGCAAAGTTTACCTCTCCACAGCTGTGACACCAAATATACATGAATTTGTCCTCATTGAGCAGGTTTTCACTTCTGTCATAGTCATGCTATTTACTGTCTTGGCTGAATTCCCTCCCTTTTGATTGTCCCATGTTCTCTAATTTGCTGACTTTTCTCAATTTCCATGTAGTTTTTTGTACTTAACGAGATGTTTACTCTTCTCCATTCAACTTTAATGTCTTCTCTTTTTATGTTATAACGATTTTACCTTCCATTTTTTTAGTTTTCTTATCTGTCTATGATTTAAATCAATTCCTCATAGAAACTCTATCAGATGATAAACAACAAGTCTGAAAAAACATGTCTGAAAATATTAACTACATTTCTTGATTTTCTTATTCAGCTCTTGAACTAGCTCATGTAATCATCTTTTTGTGTTTCCAATGCCTCCTTTGCTGTTAAACATTCTGCAATTATTTTGAGAATCAATTGTTCAAATCTGTTATTTATGTACCTTTCACAGTATGATTTGTTTTGGCGCATTTCCATGCTTTCTTGGTTGCAGTTTCTTGTTCTTCATTCTCAATGCCTCAGCCCTCAATAGCCTCGGAGCCACTGGACTGCAAACACAAAGCCTTCAATTTTATTCTCCAATTGTATGATAGCTGTTCAAAAGCGAAAGTTTTTGTCCCGCAATATACGTGCAAAATTTTACGTTTGTGTTTTGTTTTTAGTTTAATATATAACTTAAATGTAGGAAAAGTTTGATCGATCTAACTCTGGTATTACCTCTTTCCTATTCAGTAAATGGACCATATCATAGGGGTCTATATACTGACAATTCTTGATGGCTGTATCAATTAAAAAGCCATATTACAAAGCAAAAGGCTGGATGCTGTTCCATGATAATGCATGTCCAATCATCTTAAATGTTGTTGGTGATTATCTCATGAAAATCAATGTTAAATGGTGTCTAATCCTGTGTACAGTCTAAATCTAGCACCATGTGATTTTTTTTCTTTTCCCTAATGTGAAGAAACACTTAAGAGGAAAAGCATTTTTAATCGTCAAAAGCAGGTATATGTGAACTGAAAATGTTTCAATCTGCAGTAGCAATCACTGATGCAATCCTGGAGTCATATCAATGAAACTTCTGCTTATTATACATTGCATAACAAGATAATGATGCAGCAACATTTTGTGCCATGAAGTATGCAAAACCAATGCATGATCACCCATTATTGAGCAGTTCTTGTAGAAAAAATTATGTGTTCTTTATGTGGTAATTCATCATCTTCTCTGCTGATCGTAATCATGAAAACTGATGCTGACAGTCTATTTACTACCTGACATTACTTGATATTTCATATCTATTTATACTGTTATTTCCAATTGAGTTTGCCTCTTCAAATAATCACCGTCAACCAGTCAATGTTTTTCTTTCAACACTCTCCATAATCTCTCATTAAAGTACTGCTCCTGAGCCCATAGTCTGACACCAGGGTAATAATTTCTTTTCTTTATTCAGGAACAAGAAAATACTGGCCTTTTTGATTTATAGATGTCACTCAGTCTGAACTTTATTTCTTCATTTGAAATTGACAAAAAGATGTGATAGATGAATATAGCAACATTAACAAGGACAAAATTTTACTCTGTATACCATATAATGGAAGTTTCATGCATGAATACCAAACTTTTGGCTTCTCACTCCAAGGGGCTGGTTTCAAATCCTGGAGTTTTTTTTCAGGGGTATGCCAATCCCTTCTTGGGGACTGTGTAAAGAACTTCTCATGTGAGTACACTGCCTGTTGGATGGAATGCTAAATTTTGGACCTCTTTGCACCTATTGTCATGAGGAGGCTAATGCTGGTTTCTCTCAACCCTCCCTACATTCCTTGAACTTCCTACCCATACCAAGTTACTTACTTATCCCTGATTGTACGAATGATCTCTTGGTTGCCTCCCTTAATAATAACTAACTTATGTGTATTTGTGGGTACTTATTACATTAAGAATATAATTCTTTGCAGAATATTGTTTAAAAAGTGCTGTTTTAATAGGTAATTTCCATGCATGATTTAATGTGTCCATAATATAAAATATGTAATGAAGTCACTTAGTGCATCAAAATATATTTAGTTTCATATTACATATTTTATATTAACCCTAAATAATAAATTAGCCATTTGAAATTGAACTTTTGTTTTATTTTCGATGAATTCCAATGGTTTTAATCCAGTTAAGTTCCAGGATTAATATTTTAGACTCAAGTGATATTAACATCAAGGAGGATTTCACTGCTATATTTTTCCCTCGAGTTTGTTCTAATCCAAGGTAAATTTACTCTTTAAACAAATGGGGATGATTAACTGACCAATCAAAAGTGATGACTGTTATGAAAAAAAAATTAATTTTGGAAGAGGATTGTAGTGGATGCATTCACATACATGTAAATCTGTGTTTCTACGAAGGTAAATGACCCCTCAATTTTGGGTCTTTAGTACTGTGGTATGGATTTTCTATAGTGCATTTCTGGAAAAGCAGTCATTTACTCAAGGGGCCTCCGAAATGTAAACTGTGTCTGTTTAGAAAGAGAAGTTAGTTAAGTGCCAACGTATGTGTGCGATTTAATCATCTTTCCAAATGAAATGATCTTAGGGAGAAAAGCCCAGCTCTTTTATTGTGAAAATTTGCTCCATACAAGTAAAATTTAAAGTTTTTTTCTTTTAGGTCCCTACACAAGTAAGTGAGCGACATCATAGTGGGGACAGTGGCCCATCCACCTCCAGTGAACACCATGTCTCAGAATCTAGTTACAGAGCATCAGAATTTTCAAACAACCCATTGCTACTCACTGATGGGCCAGCTATGATATTTCCTTCTTCAGTGAGACTGAACCCATCTGCTCCAAAGAATGATGGACCAGGAGGTGGGTTATCAACAGCCAATGGAGGAAATCATGAGAGTATGGGAAATGAAAATAGTGTTCGAGGTAGAATGGGTGGGGTTTCAGGTGAATACACAGAGCTTGTATATGCACACTTAACTGATGGTGATGGCTGTCGCCTCACATACACTCACCTTTCAGCTCGTGTGCAGCCTGATTCAATGATGGAAATATCATTCAACCGGCCAGTGCCAATAGCTCGTGCCAGAACTTATAAAATTGTTGTTGTTTTCAATCGAACTGGTTGGTATCCTATGGGAGAATGTGCTAAACATGTCCAGTGTGACGATGTGTTATTCAATTTTTGTGTTGGAGAAAGTGGGTGCTGTTTGCGAGATGGGCTGATAAGGTCCATCATTTTCACCTTCTAACTGTCATTGTTTTTGCTCATCAAAGTTGAATCTCAGTCAGCTTCCTTGTGTGTGTTTGAGGTTGTTTTAGTGGTTTAATGATTCAAAATGAGTGTCATATATAAGCCAAATATATTCAATGAAAGTAAGTCCAATGCCAATGGAGAAAAATTATTCAATTTACGTCTCATTTTTATAAATGGGAAGTGTAAGAATATGTGTTGTTGGTTTGAAATGTCATTTAGCCATCCCAAATGTAAAAGTTTTATGAATAATTATTTATTGTAAATTTGTTGTATTTATGAGCTCAAAATCATATTAATTGCATAATAAATAATCTTGAAAGAGTAAGGGAATATTTATTTCTGCTTGAAGACACATCAGATATAGATGATGCAAGTAGAGGGAGAAAGAAGATATTATATACATAGTGACTAACCTGTTGCAAGATTCTTCATTTATACTGAAAGTCCACTGGATTACAGTTATTGTAGATTATCTGATTAACTTATTCTTCTATGTATGAAATGTTCCCAATTATTCTTTTGTATTTAGCTTACTGTTGTTTCCAAGATTTTTCCCTACCCCCAAAAACCATTGTCAGTGAGCATAATTCTTCGTTTTTTATTGTGCTCCAGAAGAAGTTTTGTTTCCCTATTCTCTACATTGCAGCCTCTCTCTCCATCGACTCTCTATTTGGTATTATCCTGTACTCTGTGGAATGAAGGCACCATCTCCTCTTCCCACTTATCTGTACCTCAGGTGAACCTCATGCTCCTATTCCCCACTGCTTGAGAGATAAGTGCACCCTGTCCCTGCCTGGGAGCATGTTACACTCATCCTTTTATGTGGTGATGTAAATGTTAGCCTCATGTCTATATTTAATTTCTACCATCAGAATATGAGGAGCATTCAGAGCAAACTATCGGTACTTGCTGCACACACAACTGAGCTCCATTCTGCCCAATTGATTGTGGTAATGTGTACTGATATCTTCTATAGCCCTCACATTTAGCTCTCATACCCTTTTTTGGCATGGGAACTAACACTGATCTGATAACATCTTCTGGCCTAATTCCTCCCTCATAAAATTTCCATTAAATTAGTCCATAAAAACTCTTCCTTTCACAGTTTCCCAAACCCTTAAGTAGTTCTGTGTGGATGTTACCAATTCTCGACTTTATTTCATTTCAATGTCCTTTTTATCTCACAATCAAGTTGCCTGGTCATAAGATATCCCCCTAAAATTGCTGGCATCTTTACTAAAAGATCCTCTATGTTTTCTTTCTTTCTTGAATTTTTCTTTGTTCAATTAATAATTTACCCATCATATCATGAATAGTATACATGAAGTATCCCTTCTTACTTTCTAGGTCTTTCACTTCTTTACAGTACACACATTTCTCCCTGCCTTGGTAAACTCTCTATATACTCACATTGCTTTTTCACCATGATTCTTTTGTAGAAACAACCACAATTATTTCCTCTTAATTGATCACATACACCGTCAACTTCTTCCTCCCTATGATGGCGTGGAGACCTAAACAATGAACAAGTTTACTGTCAGCTTTCTGTTCTACTGATAATATTCCATCACTTGCCTGTCCTATACATACTGCCAAACCACTCTGACTCTTTACCTTCTACTGTCTATTTCTCTATAAATATCTCTCCAATAATCCTTACTATCCTTCCATCTCACCTTGCACAGTCCTCAAATGCTTTTGATTTTTCCATCTTCTGTTTTATATTTTATGATTTTCCTACCCTCAATGTTGTCCTAACATTCCAAGTATGAACTTATTCTAGCTTGATTAGTCATCATCTTGGCTGCTGCTGTTGATTCCCCTTTGCAGGGATTTCTTGTAATGGTGACTGTGGAAGCCTTGCCTTGCCTGCTGCTGGGCATGACATAAGGCTCAATGGGCCTGGTCTTGTAGTTGCCAGAACTCATATTCATAATTATCTCCATCATAAGTTCGTGGGATAAATAATTGAGATGATTTCCTTTACTTCCTCAGTAGTGCGTTTAACATGACACTGTCATTCAAGTGGCAATCCTACTGGGGTCAGATACCTTTTCAGTCACTTCACTGAGGAACAGATGTCTTGCATAGACTACCTTAACCTTGGGCCCTAACTGTCGTGGGCAACTCTATCAGGAGCAATTATCTCATTGCTCACACCTGCACAGCTCTAGAGGTTATCAGAATTCACAAGCCTTTCTCCCTCATCAAGGTTGTGGCCAGTAAGGAGGAGCCTGATATATAGAAAGCATTGATTCTTTCTGCTAAATATTTTATTGGTACATTTACATGAAAAAAACAAAATGGGATTCTGAAAACAAAAACTATCGACATATTCATACGGTATATATACAAATGAATATATGTATACATATACACGTGTGTTATATATGTGTGTGTATGTATACATCCAAAACAAAAATAAGAAACTAAGCTGTAAATTAAAAACATAGTATTTATTGACACCTAAACTTTCAAAAAGGGCAGATGTTAGGGGTCCCCAGGTAACTAACTACATGCAAATAGCCACAATTTTAAATCTTATTGGATTTAACGGAATAATTTTAAATAAATTACAAAATTCAGAAAGAATATGTGGCATTTATGCTTTATGTATCACCAACCTGAAATGTTCAAAGCCTGAGCTCTCAACCAAATTCTCCTGAGTCCACCTGCTGTTAAAAATTTGCTACCTGAGGGCCTTCAGTCAATGCATCTGTATGCATGTACATACGTATTTGTTCGAAGGTGTACTAAATGCATTCGATCCAATGCAGTACCTCATTGCACCCTGATTAATGTAGTGTTTCTAATGAAATAAATGTATGTAATAAGAAACACATGATGAGTATAATTCTGATATCACAATTCCTTGTCAGTATTAAAAAATACTGAACAATGAAATCATTCTTTAAAACCTCAGATTTATGGACAGAAATCAAGAAATGTGCCTCCTAGCTTAAAATGTGCATTGTTTTGAAATAAATCATTTTTAAATTTTCAATTAAGGCTTGTCTGCAAAGATAGCCTTTATATCTCTGAACTCTGACAAGAAATTGGCCAAGCCAATAGCATCCACAAAGGGACATGAATTATTTATGATGGCTCTTTTACTTGAATAATGAATCAGATTTTATTTGCAGTGAACACAGGTATTCCTGCATATTTTACCTCTAATCTTTGATACATATGTGCTAAACAGTAGCAAATAGTGTGCACTCTGTCTTAATACCAGTATGTAATTGTCATAACACCTGAAGAATCCATTGGTGTTTCCATGATACTTGATTGACGAGCAAGTCTCCCCCTTAAAGATCGACGTCTGTTCGGTGGCATGGAACCCAAGGGTGTACGCTCAGTTGGTCCATCTGTCACTGAGGGCATTGAATTACCTTCCGAATTCGAGAATTCACTTTCTTGCTGTCCATGTGGCACAGACCTTTCAGATTCACGCCTTGTGCTAGAGATGGCTTGGCTAGCTGCAGAGAATTCTTCAAATTCTGTACCCTCATTAGCATTTAAGTCTTCATATGAACTAGCTGGGGAGGTAGGCCTTTGGATTGAAAATTGAATAATTTCAATTTATTACAGGATTACTTTTCCTAATTTGCCAAAATGAGAAAAACTTGGACATTTCAAAATATAATGCATTGAGTTTAATTCTTTAGATGAGTTTTACAAGATTCTTTATCAAGTTTTATATACATAACATACATATATCCAGTGGCTTGAGACCACAAAAAGTCTTAAATATATTATGTAAATTAAAGAGGCCTTGAAGTACACTCTTGAAGACAGAAATTGTATTTAACTTTTAAATGAAATCCTTTGTTATATGCTAATATGCAGTAAAGATGTGATTATGGTTTTTAAAAATGTTTATGATGGGCATCAGAATTGAATGTACTAGTAAAAGACACAATTTGAAACTGTATTTATTCACATTTCTTCAAAAGTTAGTAAAGCTCAGTCACTAATGAGACATAGCAGTTTAAAGCATCTTTTAAAATTGTTGGAAAGTTTGGGCAAGTTCCTCAACTAAAACTACCTCACAGATAAAATTAATTCTAGCGTTAACTGCAATGCAAATATGGGATTTTACTGACTACATTAGTAAAACTTTTAACTATAGGGTTTTACAGAAGAACATTTTCAAATTTAACAATACTTTTGAAGCATTAAAGCATAACATTTTTGAACAGAAAATCTGATTTTGGGATTTCTACATATTCTGTAAACAAGCCCTTAATTTCACAGCTACTACCAAAATTTGCTGCTAATATAAAATCTGTTCCAACACATTTAAAAGCATCAGAGTGATTTCAGGGCATTGGAGACCCAATCCAACAGAATTGCAGTAAATTTTAATCTGGTTTTAGCATACAATGAAATTTAACTTTGAAATATGTGCTCTAAAAGTAAAAAGATTTTTCCAATCTATGAATTAGAATTGTTTACAGCAGCATGCGTTGAATAGTTTAGATCATTCAGAAAACTAAGGCTGCTCTTCACTATGATCCTGATACATATGCCCTTTCTGGCTGGATGAGCATATTCTATAAGGGTCACTTGCCTTATTAGAAAAGTGAGAACATACAATGAACATTTTATTAATATTTTCCTAAATTGATACATTAGTGTACATTTTAATAGAATTTATCCATTTTGGAATATATTTTCCAGCTGGAAAGGTCATCAAACAAGCACTGAATATTTCATACATACACCAATATTTAACTGGGAAAAATGTACTCACAGGCCCATTTTACCCAATGATGATTTTACCCAACCTCTGCTGGGTAATATACTCACACCTCCTATATACAAGTTAGTGACTTTTTCACAAAATGCATAGTTAAGTGCTCACCACATATTTATTAAATAAAGGAATCCAACACCATCAATCTATAATTTTATTTCTGAACTGTTAAACTCAAGTACCTACTTATTGTCATTGAATACAGTGAACAACATATTTGTCTACTTCAAGCAGTTTACCATAACAAAGCACAGGAATTGGCTTGACTGCTAGCAGTTCCAAAAGAAAACGAGCCAGTTAAATACATGTACCAATAGAGTAAGATAGGGATTATGCAATAATATCAAGCATTTATACATATAACATCATTTTGAAGCATAAAATACATGCACAAATATGGATTTACCAAAATTACTTCATTTTACCTGATGGGAATACACCTGATGCATTCCTTCCAGTTCCAGTCTTTTCCAAATTCCTCTCCTTCTTCAACTGTCTGAGGAAGCCTATGATGAAGTGTTTCCGGCAGGCGGAGGCCTGATAAACCTCCAACCACTGACACAACACCCAAAATCACCAATGGCAAAACCAACATTTCTGATCCCTAAAATTAAATCACCATTGTTGTTTATGCCAAAGACAAACAAAGTATCACTTATGGAGAAAAATATAGTTTTTGACAAAAGCTGAAGTGAAAAATATTTGACCACTAAATTTAATATGATTAATGAAATTTTTTCAACTTTTACAATTTTATAATTATGTACATAACACAGAATAAATATAAGAAAGTTAGTTTTAAGTTAGTAATTTTGCATCAATTTTATTTATTATTTAAGTTAGCTTATATAACTGCCATCAGTGCAAGATTGAGCATTACAAAATGCCTTTTACTCCCAGAAGAAACAGTGGGCAAAGGTAAAAATTGTGCGGAATAAACTTCTTTAAATATGAAATGGCTGGGTCCAACCATCCAAAAACTTCGTTTTTGTTTAAAGTTGTGTCAAAATCACTAACTTCTTTTTAACATTTAACAATCAGTAGTATACAAGTACATATACACACTATACTGACCAGGTATACAATGAAAGGGATAATAACAAGGCCAAGACCCGCAATATAGGCACTGGCGCCAATCCCTATTCCTCTCAGTTGAGTTGGGTACAGCTCTCCAGCAAAAGGGTAAATGATGAGGAATGATGCTGATATAGCAGATTTTGCCAGTAGAAATAACAAGAGTGTTGCGGTTACTGCATCTATGAGAAAGAGATAATATTTTAATGAAGGCATTTCATTAATATTCTACAGAATTAGGGCAGGAGAGATAACAGCAGCAAGTAATAATCAACAGTACTCTATTTGCCGACCCCCTGCTCATTTTGGAATACTTAATAGAATCCACATTATGCCAGGAGTGAAAGTCACTAGACACAATGGTAGGCACCTACCTACTACAGATGCTGAGAGGAAGACAGAAAACAGTATTGTGTGGGCTGCATCCAGGGTAGTAAGGACTGAGAATGTCTTTTCAACAAATGAAAGTGATTTTCTTCCATGAGTGCAAGTCTTTTAAAAATCTTTCCCATTTTCAATGTACCATTAATAAGAAATTATAGAACCTAGGGGAATCAACATTCCCTAATTAGATAATAGAGCAATAAAAACAAGGCCAACAAAAGAGTTCGTCGCATTCATTGCATGCTCATTGAAAATAATGCTGACCTACATGACTTTCAAATAACTCTGCATTGGACATTCCATGCCAATCTGGAGCACATGCAGATGGGTGGATAGATAGTAAGTTTCACAGCTGATGAATCAACTGATTGGTTTATGCAGATGGCCATTGTCATAAAGAAATTTCATGAGTGTTAAATGAAGAACACAAGGTATTTTCCAGTGTTCTTGAAGTTCCACAAGAACAGTGGAAAAATACTTCTTTATTCTTGTGTTCTTCATTTAACACTCATGAACTTTCACACAGTTGAGCCAGTAACCATTGAATACAATTTCATGAGAATATGCTTGGATGATATGAAATTGAATACTAAAGTGAAGTGAGAATACCACATCTTGCTAAAAGTTGTTGATGTATTGGTAAAACTTGTGGGGGAAAAGTGATATATGTATATATATATATATATATATATATATATATATATATATATATATATGTGTGTGTATATATATATGTATATATATATATATATATATATATATATATATATATATATATATATATATATATATACATATATATATATATGTATATATATATATATAAATGAGTATGTAATTCCCCATGAACTTTATTTAAGGTACAATGCATTTCACCGACTAGCGGCATCATCAAGAAAAAAACCCTGACCTGACTTTGCCATCCCAAAAAACCTCAATCCCCCACCTTCAACTTTCCCCACCTCTCCTCTGTCCGAAGGGTATGTATTCAACAGCTGTACGTATAACTTGTACCTGATGATACTGCCAGTTGGTGAAATGCATTATACCTAAAAATAAAGTCAGTGGAAAATTACAAACTGACATTTACAAGGTTTTTATTCCGAGGGAGTGAGAACAAATAATGGTCTACAATCACAAGTAGCATTTAGACAGCTTGCCAAAGAATGAAATTTTCATCTGATCACCAGCAGCCCTAACTCAACACAAAGCTATGGAGAAAGGGTGGAAAATGAATGGATAATTAAAAAATTTTTAACCAAAGAGATAAACCCTAATCTGGCCAATAAACTTTTAAGCCTACCTCACTGGAAACCTACAGAGTTGATAATAGCAGGTAAAATATGAACCAAGAACCCAAGAGTAAAACATCAACAAAAGCTCCATATTCTGAAGTACAAGGTCTGTCCCAAAAGAAGTAGGACTAAGTAAATTAAAAAAAATTTATTGCCAGAATGGATACATTCACTCAAAAGTGTTTGAAATCACCCCCTTTTGTGTCCACACAATGCTGCCAGTGGGTTTTCCATGCCTCGTATGCCTTCTAGAAGGCGACACCCAGAATACTGCTAAGTTCTCTCTCGCATCATGGCCTGTTTCAATGTTTACACTGAGCCATGGTGATGTCTTTTCAGCACGGATTTGAGGTGGGGGAAAAGGAAGTCTGGTAAAGTATTGCCTAAAAAATTTGGATCCTCACTCACATGGTCAAGAAGCTCTTGCATACGAGTTTCCTTTTGTTCATCTGAGAGCACTCGCGGCACCAACTTTGCACTCACCTTTCTCATGCCCATGTTTTCCGTCACAATTTGATGTACATCAATTCTAGGGATGCCAAGTTCATCAGAAACCATGCAAACACTTAATCTGCGATCCGTGTCCAACAAAACCTTTACTCTTGCAAGATTTTTGTCACTTTTTGAGGTTGAAGAGCGTTCTAAACGTTCGGCATCTTCAACATCTTCTCCAACCTCACAAAAAAACTTGTGCCACTCAAAAACACCCAACCTACCCATGGCATTATAAGCAGCCTTGAGCATGTCATGAATCTCATTCCTGGTTTTGCCCAGTTTCATGCAACATTTGATGGTGTAGCGTATTACCAATAACCGGTTCATGACAGAGCATAACGATGCCACCTTAGAGTGTTTTTGCAAATGAACGATCCACTCTTTGCAAAGGCTGGGAGCCAACTGCCACTGGCCTCCAGCCTTTCCTGAGACTCCCTTCCCTCAAACCCAGCCAGAAAAACCGCTGCCCAAACAGTAACTGAGAAAGGGTAAGTCGGTCAGTTGCCCGTGACACTACTTTAGAGGGAACGTAGACAAATTCTGCTAATTGTGGCAAACAATTTCATTGGTGTTCAAATTCAAAGAAAAAATTATAATTCAAAAGCTAAATTATTTACCATATAATTGTATTCATTTTACTATTCAACAAGTAAATATAACCTACAGCTTCAAAAATACCAACTCTACAATTATATAATCTACAAAATTTGACTGAGAAGGTTTCACATTTAACCACAAGGGAACAAATTGCTAACAACTGTAATCTTCAGTATGATACAGGATGGGGAAACTCTGTAAAAACATTTTTTAGGGAATTATTACGGAGTCTCACCTTCTGGAAGAAGAACTGTTACAATACTGCTGACTCCACTCAAGACCATACAAACACAAAGAGGCCATCTCCTACCCCAACGATCCATGACAAACCAACATGCTAAATAACTTGGCACTTCGACCAATGAGGATAGCAAGAAGCTTACATATTGATCACTACCAAGAGATGGACCATAGTAACTCAATCCCACGTACACCATCTCATTGGCAAACCTATGTGAATTAAAAAATATAAATAAAAAATTAATTGACATAATAATATTTGATACATATATTCATACGCATAAACAATAATATTTCATAATACATTTTTGATTGAACATAAAAGATTAAATAATGCCTCCCAGGTCTAGTTAATAAATAGATAGAATGTATGCATAATTTTAATGGAAATTAACATTCCTAAAAAGTACTTGTGGAATGATTTGGTGAAGAATAAACTGCCTGAAGAGTATATTATGAGTAATTACTTTCATAATAGTGAATAATTTATGAACATATGGCTGCTTAAATTTTCTCTTTTGTTTTGACTTTATCTGGATGCATGTAGTATGTAATTTAGCAATGATCTATCTGTTTTATGATAACATTGAGAATATTCAGAAGAGTCTTGAATCAAAAATGGACCTCTCATATGCTGTATGAATAAACAAACCACCACATAGGCCATGAGTCCATGGTGGATATTTTGGTCATCACAGGCACTCAGAATATTATATTGCCATTATTTTTAATTGATTATAGAGCTTGTGGAAGAAAGGATTAAAACTTGTGGACAGGTGACTACTTTTTAATCCAAACTTTCTTTGAAATTAATCCTTGGTGAATAACAGAGGACAATGTACATAACCTAGTTCACTTAACCAATTAACAATTGCCCTAACGAGGAATGTGCATTATTCACTAAGAAAGTTGTGGCTTAATTCTATATACTGTGGACTTTCTTCAGGACCGATCAAGTATTCACCTTATGTGGCTAATTTTGAAAACTGACAACACTCATTATCTTTTTGGAGATATTAGTTATAAAATAAGAGATTAAAAGCACAAGAAAATGTGACTAACCAGTTCAAGGTAATTAGAGCTGTCTTAAGCCTCATATTTGGTGTTCTGCATAGTGACATAACTCCAGGCCCTTTCTTGAGACGAGATTCTTCACTCTGAGATCTTTGAATTGTCATTTTTTGTTTGAGCCTTTGAGTAAATCCAGCAGGTAGTTGAGTTCCATTCACTTGAGCTAGAGTTTCAAGGATAGCAGATGCCTCCTCAAAACGCCCTTTTGCAAGTAACCATCGTGGAGACTCAGGAAGGAACCTTAATTAAAAACCAACCAAAAAGCCTTTGATTATAACTTACATTACTTCCTCAGGACAGACTTTTAATGCCATTCATTTTTTGTAAGTAATCATTCTTACTATTAAGAGATATGACACCTCAATACCATATTACTTGGCACACTGATATCCTGAGTCTATCTTAAATTAATGTTTATTGATGGTGACATATTTTTTTTGAATCAAAGTCTTTTTATTTCATAATGATATGTGCTAGCCCTTGAAAATGTTTAGTGTGGGTGTATCCACCGACAACCAAATAAAAATTCACAATTACTTTTGAAAGACTTCAATGAAATAACCACTTATGCATCCATATCCTTTCATATTAAGTACATATGTATGTCATTAATATGGTAATCTTAAGAAATTAGATAGAAAACTTTAATTTTTTTAACCATTTTATAGAATTTGATTGGATTGAATTAATTTTATCATAAATTTATTAGTTACTTACCACCAGTATCCAAAATATAGGAGAAAGGGTGTGGAAGTAACCAGTGCCAATTGAACCCAGTTACGCACCATGTAAGTTATCCCTGCAAGCACTATCATACCCAGAGTATAGAACAGACAGGTCATCACAGTTACAAAGGATCTGTAGTTGGGACCAACTAACTCCAGTGCTGTTCAGTTTAAGCATGATGAAATACAAGAGAATTGTGCATTAAATTGAGAAAATAATATTGATATCATTTTGTATAGCACACAACATTACCATGAAAAGAATATGCTAGAGCACTTTCTAAGCCAATAAAATTTTACAAATTTTGCTTCAATGGTTATTAGCTTAGGTGAAATGCATACAAGATGCTAAAAGAGACTTAAGAATCGAATGAAAATAAGGGTGCCCATTCATTCTCAGATCTTCAATAATTTTAATAGTAACAGTAATGAGTCTCTAATTAATGGCACAAGATAGGCGGGTAAATTAGTAAGGGGAAGAGGTACCCAAACAAAAGGTTTCTCAGCAAAAGAGAACATTAATTTGGAATCACATCATACAAGTCAATGTTCAGTCTGCCAGTATCCCAAACATTTTTATTACTACTAACATGTGGAATGTTTGAATGGTTTATCAAGCTTAAAGAGCATGTATGTGCATTATCATGATCCCAAGACATAAAAAATTTCTTTTGGACATGAACTCAAACAGGTACCTACTTTCCTTCAGTGACGCTTCTTTCTTACACTCAGCGAAATGAGAGTAAATTTGCAGCATATTCACCTTCACCTGCACAATGGAAACTTATCCAGTACTCAAATGCAAGAAGTTAATAGAAAATATCATACATTTATAATGAGAAAAGTTTTATGCACAGAACAATTGAGCATCATGGAGTTTACACTTGCCCACTTTGACTGATGAAAACAGGAGTATTCACAAAATTAATCAAGATTGGAAATGCAAAGCAGTTGCATATAAATGTATAAACTGGGAATTTTAGTAAATAACAAATACCAGAGAGGCATTGATTATTTAAAATTCGTTTCCTTCTACATGCTCTGTAGGTTCCATCAGTCAAAGTTGAAAAGGTGACATCCACAATGCATCTGCATCCCAAATTAGCAGGGCTGGAATTAGTACTTCTGTAGTCTTCAACCGAAGGTGTCTGGGCTCATAGCCCAGTATTATTATTATGGTATTATTCATGATCATAAATGGCCTTTTGTGTAGTCATATTGTTTTAAGTAATGAATAATATACAATGGCCTTTTCCAGAAATGGGGTAAACTACATTCATCCTCCCTATTGAGGTTGTTTGGGTGTTTTACTATTTCTGTTGTAACTCATCTTATTTTGGGGTAGCCTAATTTTTCTTTTGCCAAAGGCATGGTTGTGTCTGGAGAAATATTGTGATATGGACCATAATGAAGAGCATTTCAAACACCTGAAAATTTCATGTGTTTGTTTTCTAGGGCTCTTGATGGTCTTTTATTCTGAATTCAATTGGTTGACCAGATTCCCCTACATGGTAGTCTCCACAGCTGCAAGGAATGCAATGCACTCCTCTCATGTAAAATTTTGGAATGGAATATTTTACTCCCGGAAGATGGTTAATTTTCTCAAAATATGCTGTATCATGGGTGAATATTGTTGCTTCTTTTATATTATAAGATTTAACATTCCTCACTAAAGAATGAGGAACTCTAAGAAAAGTATTCCCTTTTGAATGTTTCCTTTTTTGTTCGTTAGGCAAGGAGCATTATTTCCAAAGAAACACTCTGAAATTGTTGCGTGTAGCATTATTATGATGAAAAAGGCTGCATGTGAATGTATTTATATACCCACATATGTGTGATGGGTAAAAGAGAAAAATTATAAAATCTTCAACCCTTAATGCATTTAGTGCCACATTTAGCAGCTTCATTTAGCCCAAGAGCATTCATTGGAGAGTGGATGTAGAGGAAAACAAAATAATTTTAATGAAAACTACGTACCTTAGTAGCAATTATAGTATCTTGTCCATGAATTATAATTCTCAGTAATTAGCTTTGCTGTACTTTCAAACATTTAGTCTCACTGAAAATTGTATTGTGATCAATGAAAGTACAGAATAGGATATTCTATATGATACTCATTATATACATCTTCCATACTCCTGTACATCTTCATTTTGACTATTAATTACACCCATTCAAATTTGCCCATCAATGCCTCCAAGCCATACCATTCTTGCTTGGAATTGGGGAGAAAAACTAAGTAATGTGGGGATACAAGTGTTAGAATTTAGATAAATCCAGCCCTGCCTTTAAGGTTGATTGAACATGCTACCAAAGCAGAGTTGGTGATGGATAATCCATACCCCCCACTGTTGTCCAATCAGGGGGAAAGGCTTCCATCTCTGGTCCAACACTGTTCTCCTGCCACAGACCGAGGCAACATCAAAGCAGAAAATACTGGCTGAATCAAATTTTCCAATGGATGAGTAAAAACCCAAGGACTATGTACACCTCTGACACAGAGAACATGTCAAAGAGTGCTTCAGGGCTAAAAATGTGGAGAAATAAGTCAGAAATAAACTGAAACTGAATAGGTCCATAGAGAGCACTGCTCACAGATGATGAAGGGGGCTCACAGATGATGAAGGGAATCTGGTAAATGGCCGGGATGGTAAGTCCAACGATGAATCTGCATGCTGCCCAGGACCAGAAATTTGGAGCACCTGCAGTCATTATGCCACCCAGCAAAAGAGTGCCAAGGCAGGAAAAAAAGGAAATTCTCCTTCCTACCCTGAAACATAAAGACAGAAATGTTACTGAAAATCAGCAACCAAATAAATCCCTCTAAAAACGTTTGAATAATAAAACCTGTTTACAATTTTCCTCATTTAAATAGGTGTAATAGAAAAAACTATGTAAAAATAATTTACTAATAACAAACAAACAGTCTTGTATCTTATGCTTAGATTTAAGTTCCATAGAACAAAAAAATGAGCAATTGAAATAACAACAATATACTCAAAACTAATCTAAAAACAAACCGTTTTGCTAAAACCTAATATTCATAATTAAAAACCAAATTTTACAAGTAATTTAAAATAAATTAAACAAATCATAGCAGTCAGTCCCACATTGTCAGATAATTTTGATAATTACTATAAGAGTAAAGAACTTCAAAAAGAGAGCAGCTCCCGGTGTTGGCTGAACAATCAATCCCTTAAGGTCATCAGAGAGAGTAAGTAAGAAGATTTAATTTTATTATTAAGTAATTTGTGCGAAAAGGATATTCCAAGATGTTTTCCAGATGTTTATTGAAAGAGAAGGAAGATTTAGACTGTGATGTAATTCTTCCAGACTCTTATGGCTGTTCCTAATTTTAATAAATAGTTGAGTACCATAATACCTTTGTTTTGAATGGCATCCTATTTAAGGATATGCCTTTTGCAATAAGGTAAATAAAGAAGTAATTTCAAATCCAACTAAGTCCCAAATAATATTATGGAACAACAGTGAATGTGCAATATTTATAATTGTTACGTCCCTCTATTTTATCCTCTATACATAAAAAAGTATTTATTTGAAATAAATTAGATTTTCAAAATTAAAATATAATACACTAATATTTCAATGCTCAATGATAGTGGTGAGCGAATGAAGAAAAGAAATTACCTATCATTGAGTAAACCAAATACATAAACTCCAATTGGTCCGCCTGAGTTCAAAGCAGCCAGTCCAATAGTTGGGTATATTGCATGATCACAAACCAAATCAAACTGAAAAAATATATGCATACATACATTTCATTAAAAAAATTAAAAATTGAGAAAATCATTCACAACAAGAGATGGAGTCAAAATGAATAAATATTGGCTATATTCAGGGGGCATGCATTGAAAATTATTATTTTAATTTTTGAGATTCCACTAGCAAGATTTAATCAAATTACTGCCACAAATTTCATCAATCAGTAGGTAGGCCATTTACTCAGCAATCATTAATCATGAATAGGTATGTTGATATGACAGAGCTGCTAGGTACCTACATATTATTTTTAGTGCTTCATTCCAGAGTATACTTGATATCAAGGAAATATGATAATGGACTAAGAGAAAAATATGATTTTATGAACATTAATGCAGCAACCCACTAGATACAAATCATGATATAATTATAATACATAATAATCCAGTATTTATGTGAAAAAAACATTTCAGTAACTACAAAATGATAAAATTGATCAAAATAATTACAAAATGACTACAGGAAGTTCTGGTGCAAGCACTACCCATTAGAGAATATGAAATAACAGTTTTATCCTTAGTAATTTTGCAGATGGGTAAATATTAGAGTTAGATCTTATCCATCACAATCATGACATGTCAACAAATAACTTTCAAGCCAATTATTTGGGCAAGATTAATTATTATACTGGTGAGTATAAGTTCAGCAAAAATGGCAAGCTCCATAATTTGATCAATTCAGCTCTATTGGGGATCAGAAATATCTTCATAAGTTTTCAGAGGCAAAGGGTTGCTTGCAAGCCAAAATGATCGATCCTTCAAACAAACATTTGGGAAAGGAACCTTTAAGGTTTTAAAAGGTGCAATTTATTTCTGATGATGGGAATAAAATTGTGGAAATGCAATGTTTCCTAGCCCACGGTCAAGTATTTTGGATATCCAAGGCTCTAATACAAGTTAGGTTAAAGTAATAGTTGATCAGAAAATTCATCTTGTTACTATTTATAGACAAATTCCTTTGATTGTATAAGAGCCATTCATAAGGCACTAAATGGAGACCTATCAAGAGACCCTATTCCTTTGATACAACACCAAGTTTCCTGCATGTAAATATGCTTTCATTTGAATCAACACAAAGTTAGCATGACTAAAATTGGGCACAATATTTCACAATAATAGACCATTTCCCTGGCTGAAAGACAATTCTACTGGAGTTAGCATCAAATGATGATTTCATTCCTGCCACTTTCACTATAGTGCAGTACTAATGCATAGAATTTATAAATACACAAAATTCAATCTATTTCACCCTCTGATCTGGTGCAAACACAAATTGTATATATCCCTTGAGGGAGGGTTATTAGCTCCATCTGGAGAAGGAGTGAGTCTGCAAAATATTATAACGCTATCTGTTTGATTGTTGGGCCTCAGCTAAATATTTATCCAGTCTTTATAAGTGAATTGAAGGCAGTTTTTACCCAGCTTAATCTTATAGTTTCCACTCATTTCAATTGAATAAAAATGTAAAACATGATGATAGCAGAAGTATAGTAACACTGATAGGAAAAGTAATGACATCCTATTAAAAGATGGAAGTGCTAGATATGCTTGCTTGTGGACAACCCCATACTTCCATAAGATCTGGTTGATGAGAGCATACAGATTCCCCATAATTATGGTAAAAAATAAAAGGTGCTGAAATCAGGACAAGTTTAAGTGAAAAAGTAACCAGATACTACGGGAAAATAAAATTGAAAAAATAGAATTACAAATTTGGATCAAAGTTCAAACCTTATTGAGAGTTCAATTGATTGCACTGGATATCAGTGAAAAAATCAGGCACTCACGGATATATGCATTAGTGATGCAGAAGGACTTTTGTCCTCAGCTACTCAAGAAATAAGCTATGATATTAGGGACAATGACATAAAAAACAAGGGATAAAACAATGGCAGATAACCCCATGAATATTGCAGGAAGCTTGTTTGGCCTAGGGTATACTCCAACACAAATTATAAATATCAAAATTTACATAGATTATCAATTTTATCCATTGACAGAATCGTAGTCACTTACTTTGAAAAGCAAATTGATGGAAAGTAATATGAATAAGTTAAGAGTAGGCCATTAAAAATAATGAAACCCCGACATGGACTCCTGATTCATTATTTGTTTCTTTACCCAAGCATATTTACTGAAAATAAAAAGGTTGTTCAGAATTGTTAATATTAACTTGAAAAAGTATTAACCAGCTATTTTTATAAAGCCATGTCATTAGAATGTGGAGATAAAGCATGAAGCTAGCCAAAAATGACATTCTGCTTTTGAATATCCTAAAAAGTAACTTCTAACATTCCTTACATCAATAACAATTGATGAAAAAATGGACTCGGAGAAGTATTCCCAACCCCAATCCGGTCTACATGGAGCTTTCCGCCATTTAGGAGAAGGGCGCAACATCATTAGTGGCACACCAGCAACTTCTGCCTCATGAGTGAAGTTGACATTGTAGCGCCAGCAGCTACTGAGCTCCATACTTTCAACAGCTGATTCAGGTAGCATAGTAGTGGTTTGAGTGGCAAGAGGAACTACCAGGGTTGAATAAAAGTTGGATGGAGTGGTGCTCGCTGGTGACCATGCTGCAGAAGAATCTGATATCTTCAAAACTTGCTAGGTAATACAAGTGTGAGAGAAAATTAACACTCATGTCTCCATTATATATATTCAAAAGTCTACTGTTTATGGTAGCCTTTTAAATGGACACAGTCTGTACCCTTCTACATTCCTCAACCTTCCATAACAAGACAAAACCTGACACTCCACACTACATTACACTGTTCTTCATGCATTCATATTAGCAAAAATATTACTGAGATAGGACCACAAAAGAAACATTAAATTCAACTTACACGTTTATAAATTATAGTCAATGTAAACTGAACAATCTTATGGAATTACAATTGGAAAAAAGAGAGCTATAACCAACACTTTCAATCATGGCTTCAGTGTGTACCCATCAATATTACCATAATGGATAGGGTGTTATATGGTTGGTTGCAAAAATTCAAGCACTAGTTGATTTTCACCCAGTGGGAACTCAGATAAAAAATGAACAACTGTGCAGAGATGAAGAGGGAGCAATGTTGAGAATAGTGTTTAAGCTTTTGTGGAAACTGGAAACCTTTTCAAGTTAGTTGCCCAAGGTACCACAACTATGCAGTGCTGAATAGATCACTGATTCTTACAATACTTCCCTTTCCATTCACTCTGCAAAATCCCATTCTCAAGGAGGGCTGGCTTGCCAGAATGACAATAGGGAAAAGCCCACTATAACTACTCTTATCGCAAGCTGATTGAATTTCCTTGATACATCTAACAAGCATCTATGGCTTGGAAACAGGCAGCTTTCTATGGCAACACTTTATAGATATAATACAGAATTTTACAGATATTTTAAGCTTAAATTGAAGAAATATCGGTGAAAATCCAGTTAAATGATGAACCAAAATTGTCTTCACAGAAATGAAATTGCTCTCTTGAAATTATGAGTTTAATACATTATCTAGTCATAAAAATTACAATAATCACATTACAATGGGTCTAAACCTCATGCTTAATACTCAATTGATGGATTTTTAGAAATAGTTAACTACATTGCCCTCAAATTGGTTTATTATAGAAATCAATGCTTTCAAACTCAAGTGGTTTTTTTTACAATTCTTTTGCAGGTATCCCATACAATAAGGGGGTAACTCTTTGATGTTCTGAGGAGAAACACAATCATCTTCATCAATATATTGCACTCCTTACCAATACCTCCTTTAAAATTTTCTTGTGCTCGTGAGGCTCTTTAGAATTCAATTCTCTTCCATGGTCTTGAGCCAGTTAATTCACATATCCATCAACCTTAAGTATTAATGACTGGCCTAGAGCCCAAGACCAAATTTTTTATTCATGTCATGCAATTCTAGTGCCATCACGTTAGATGTTAGCAAAATGCTATTCATTAAAACAGTAAACGTGATATTACAGCATAAGTAGGTACACCACGTATTAAAATGAGTACCATCCACATCTCTCCCGCTGGAATTGCCAATAAAAACAAGAGTAGATATCTTACATGGGTTCAGGTTCCTCTGTTATCTCATCCATTATTGGAAGGCACCAGGGAAGATGATTCATTCTTCTGCAGGCATGGGAATGGCTGGAGATAGAGATTAAGTAGGTGGAGAAGTGATGAAATCTGTATTGTGAATGATCAAGCCTTAGTTGGGGATTCAGCCAATAGATTTATTAAGGAATTGTGTATCATCAATCACTACTTAATACATTATACAGACAGTGTAATATAATGAGAAAAGATCATGAGAAAATGAAGGTAATGAACTTCTACAGAAATTGGAAAGCTAAATTATATGTTAATTTGATAGTCAAAAACCAGAGCTTATTTGCCCAGTCGTCTAGATTAAAATGAGTAAAGTTGCAATTAAAGTGAAGAGATGAATTAGGCAAAGAAACTTTTTCAAAATGAGAAGGAGCAGATGACATGGGCATTAAGTATAGATGTGATGAAAAGAATAGTGAAAACTTTGACATGGAGTGAGGGTATATATGGCTCTGAAATAGGGTGTTTGAGCAATGGGACAAGGGTAGATTGAAGATTTTTGAGATGTGGGTGAGGACAAGAATGGAAAATGGACAGAAAGGAAAACAAACAAAGAAGTGATATGCATTAAAGGATGTTGTTGGGAGGAATGAGGAGAAGGCAAGAAAAGTGAATACAGATTCTGGAGAAATAAGCATGTTGAATGGATGGAAGGTAGAAGAAAGCATAAGTAATTTAAACTGGTTTTATTTAAAATTTATTTTGGAGTACTTAGGCAGATTTGTAACAGAGATTCATTCTTGGGCCTATCAAAAACCTGCATTTACCAGTAAAATATTGTTTAAAAAAATGATCATATCTGTTGTCTTCACTTCTGGCCCATAGATATTTCTTGAAGTACTTCTTTCAAGTAAGCCACATAAAATTAAAGTCTTCCTATGTCCTCAGACTTGAATGCATCTACTTTAAGAACTAGGAATATCCTTGCTAGAATCAATTTTACCTCAAAAACTGAGTTTCCCATTATGATGTTTATCATAATGGGTATCAAAATGCCTCTATGAAAACTGAATATTTATAAGAGGGACTGTTCAATGAAAGGGCACAGTGGTCAATTGTGTGGAGAGCTGGGCTACTGCTTAGAGATAGGTCCTGGCTTTGTTGCCAGGTGATGACTCTTGACACCCTCAGTTTCACCTAAGCAATCATATCAAGGTTGCAATGAGCAATCAAGGTTGATATGACTGCTTGATAACTGTAGTTATGTTTAATTAAAAGCATCATCAACCCCAAGCATGAAAAATAATGGTATTCTACAAGTCATGAAAAACACTAATTTTGAGTTTTTAGAACATTTTGTACCACCGATAAACGTTGCAAAATTCACGATACTTTTTTAACAGACCTCGGATGTCCATTTACCTCTGTAAATACCACTCACGTCAAAAGTGATTTCAAAAATTAGATTTAAATGGGAAAGTACACAATATAGTAAAATCAACTTAAGGCAAACTTAAAATTTGGTCATTCTCACAACGTTTTCAAAAACTGACGTCAAGAACTAACTGTCACGGAATCCTGTCCAATACTTCGCTAGCAGCTATCTTCATCCATTAATCTTAGTGCAACTTAAATTAATATTGTGCTACATGCTATGTTTCTGCCATTACCAAAAAAATACGAAATTTTAATTTCATTCCGCTAAAAATACAGCGAACCGATAACGCTGAAGTTATATTTCGTCAAATATTAATAATAAATGAATGCCAAATGATAATCGCATGAAGTGATAGTATTGTAGATTATCATGTTATCAAAGTATTTCTAAATTTAGGCGTATATATGAGTTTAATGTTACGGATCGGAGAGACGATAGTCAGTAACTTTAGAGCTACTGACTAGACGTACAAAACAAGCAGTATCTTCGGCAAATACCTAAAGAGGGTATGATTGATCACATAGTCTTCTCTTTTGAATTATTACGGTTCGTCCTTTTACCGCCTGTTGCAAGTGGATAAAAATCAGCCGCATCAACTCCCTGAATGCTCGTGTCATTTATAATTTTTAAGTATGTTATATGACGACCACATAGCAATGCGTTTGTTGATGCTATTTGAGCTACATGTATGCCATCATGCCACAGCCTCGGTGGTCATACGCATCCAGAAATGGCATCGCCGACTTTTACGGAATAACTTCTAAAGGCATTTCACATTGCCGATGCTAACATCCTTAAGCAAATATCAACGGGCACCATCATTAGGGAATAATCCCACAGGAGTAGTAGTTTGTAAGAAAAATTAGGAAGCATTAGAACTTGAACTCATTGATTCTGATAATGAGTTCTTACCTGCATACCCAAAAAAGGCTCTCCATGTTTTATCCATACGTACGGAAGACGAGCAATAAAGAATGCGTAATCTGCTGGCCACTATTCTTCATTCCCATTTTCTGTCCAGTCAGTAAACCTTCGTCCTCATTCATGGATCATACATTAGTAAGAGGTGATTGGGTGAGCGTAGAGCGGTGTGTAAAGCAATATCGTAAAAGATTTTTCAACAAGATAGATGCAAGCAGGCTAAAATACGTTAGTGAGCAATTGTTTCAAAGCTACTAATTAAAATTTGTTTCTGACCCTCCTTCCCATATTTAATGCTGCTTCTAAACAATTATTTTTAAGTCTTCAAATAAATTTTCTGGCTATCCAAATATACAAATTTAATATTGATATCGAAAGATAAGAACCTACCTCTCTTGACTATATTAAATAAATAATCATATCATAAGTCGTGTACTTAAAAGTTAGGTTGCATTAATAATAAAGTATAATTACATCAAATAAATGTAAACACAATGTACAAGGAATTAAAAGATAAAAATAAAATAACATGTTCCACATAAAAAATACTGCCATAAATAGGTATAATTATAAAGCCTCAAACTTATTTAAACATTCAATAAAATGTGAAAGGCACATTATAACGGTCTCATGCTGGATATTGGTTTGTTTGAGGAAAAAGAGAGGGGAATGATACGTCTGTTGAGGCATTCACACCCTGTTTCAGTAATCGCATCACAATATTCCGAGCGCTCTCTAGCCCACACTCTCTCACTCACCTTGAGTCCACCCTCACCCCAAGAGCCTGACTCGCTGAAGCCAACCAAACCTACAGGCAACCATTATTATTTCCACACTCAGCTTCTTTCTTATGCAGTTACCTCAGTTCGCTCCCCTTCCACGAGCGCGCTAATTGGTAATTGGATTATTCTGTTTCAATACGGACGAGTCCCGTTGAAAGTGGGTTATGATATGGTAGGGAAAACCTGTGGTTTGCACATTGAAAAGACTGAGATCTCCATCTGCTTAGTCAAATTAGACAGCGTGTAAAAATGGTCAAATTTTCATTTGACTCACTCTTTCTTTCTTATTTGTCGTAGCGCACAATATAATACGACACCATGGCGCCGTGCAAACTTTTCTTAGCCCTTTAAAAACACTATATCCGATCAAGATTGTCAACCGATTTTAGGATGTTGCTAGGGTTAGAATTTTCATAAGGCCCTGACAATACTGACGGGATATTTTATACTATGTAATACGTACCTAAACGGTAGGCTAGGCAGCACTGATACAGCTATTTCGACGCCTACATATGGCATTCTGTGGTTATAACTTTCACGTAGTCACTAAGACACATCACAAATTGCTGACAAATGTATGAGGTGTGTCCAAAAAGTAGTATTACCCATTTTTTCCCGGATTGACGGATGGTCGAGCGACGAATTCTTTGGCTGAAATCGATTGAAGGGAGCCTCATGAAACGCTGGAGACCGGTGATAGTTGGTTCCCAGCCTTTGCGGAGCGCGGATTGTTAGTTTGCGAAACTTCTATAACGTGACCTCCTTATGCTCCGCCATGAACCGGTTATTGGAACAGCGCTACGCCATCAAATTTTGTGTGAGACCGGGTAAAACCGGGAATGAGACTAATGACATGCTCAAGGTAGCTTATGGTGATAACGTCATGGGCAGATAGGGTGTCTTTGAGTGGGACATGTTGTTTCGGGAGGTTAGAGAGGATGTTGAAAACGCCGAACGTTTAGGATGCCCTTCAACCTCAAAAATGACGCAAATCTTGCAAGAGGGAAGGTTTTGTTGGACACGGATCGCAGATTAAGTGATCGCATGGTTTTTGATGAACTTGGGATCCATAAAAGTGATATGCATCAACTTGTGACCGATAACATGGGCATGAGAAAGATGCGTGCGAAGTTGGTACCGTAAATGCTCTTCGGACGAACAAAAGGAAAAAAGGAAACTCGCACGCGGATCTGCCAAAACCTTCTCTACCATGTGAGTGAGGATCCAAATGTTTTAGACAGTGCCCCACCAGACATCTTCCTCTTCCCCCGCCTCAAATGAGTGCTGAAAGGACGTCACCACAGCTCGGTGGAAACGTTACAATGGCCGTAACGAGGGAGCTTAGCATCATTCCGGGCGCCGCCTTCCAGAAGGCGTACGAGGCGTGGAAAACCCGCTGGCAGCGGTGTGTGGACGCACAGGGGTGCTACTTCAAAGACTTTTGAGTGAATTGATCAATTCTGGCAATAATTTATTTTTAATCAACTCACCCCCATTACTTTTGGGGCGGATCTTGTATGTGCACTCAGCCCATTTGATTACATAATCCATGGCCAATTGGATTTTCCACAATAGGTTTGAGATCTGCCCTTACTTGAAATACAGACCTACTGCAAAAGATGTAAAAGTGCGGCGTGCATAAAATAAAGACCTCTTCCAAAGATAGACTTCATCTGCCCAACACGCGGCGGGAGTGTTAGTGTGTATAAAAAGCGTACTCCTGCGACAAAGTTAAGACTGCAAGATGGGTGCTTTCTTGTAAGGAACATTAAAGAATATAAACGAAAAATATCACACAAGACAACAGATTGGTTCACCATCATATATTTCGTTGGCTTACGGAAACAAAACCATATTTAAACAAAACCTACTCAGCTGATAGCTATAGAATCTTACCAAAATTAATAAGCGGAGCTGAAATAAAATTAATAGGGACAAAGGATATGCGAAGACCAATTTATATTTGCTATGAGGCGGCCGAGTCTGAACTTAATTGACGATACAGGTTAAGAAACCATGGATCGATGATTGAAGGCGAATACCACCCGTAAAATAATCGTTAATGAAACCAATTGGCTGTGACAGCTACATTCACAGCCATTGAGCCACAGCCATATTGAGAGCAATCCATGAAAAATAATTGCCGACACTTGAAAATTCCTTACTCTTTTGGCCTTAAAATAAAATCAAACTAGATTTTAAACGTTTTGAAATGAATGCAATGAAGTCTCGTCCTCAGCTCCTCCCCATGGCCAAGCGGATTGTAGTATCCTCGCGTTTATGCAATTTACATAGCAAAGAAGGTTTTCACTGCTGCATCATTGACTACAAAGGCGTTAGACGCTGATTACACGCATGCAATCTCAATTTTTTAGGTTGATTTTGCGATTCAACCAGTGTAACAGGGGAAAAAAGCGGTAGAGAAGGAAATCGTCGGTCAAACTCAGTTATTATGCCTCCATAGTTCAGTCTGCCAATAGAGTGTGATCGCTAATGCATTATGTGCGAAAGGTTGGGCTATTCTACATAGAAATAGTGGAACAAATGATACATATTTCTGTAATGATTTTACTTTAGCGGCTAGTCATCGCATTTCTTCCACTTTACATCGTCTTACGATCCTGTAGAACTATGAAGTTCTTAACGAATATGCCAGCTATCATCTGAATTTTTTTAGATTCACGGGTTTCTGCGATTGATCCAAAATGGTTGCTAGTCGACCATAGCTACTTAGTCAACGTAAGACTTAATCCATGATGTTTTGAATGTTTAACATTATGAATCATTTGACTCTGGACGAAAAATGACGCACAGAAAAATAAATCGTATTTGTTTTTCTTTATGGCGAAATCAGAGTGAAGGGTCGTGGGACAATTGTTTTTTATTAATTATGTCCATTTGCACAAGCATGAAACATTGCTATTCGAAAAAAAACTTTCACGTGACTAGAGGAAATAAATGAAGGCTGAAAGAATCCAACGCGAAGGATTTATTTTGGTTTTGGAATTTAGAAACTGGAAAAAAGAGAGTAAAGATAAATTTTGGACGTTTCGGGCAGTGAACCTTCAATCCGTTAGCAAAAGAAAGACATGATCTGTTCTTTTCGGAAGCATAAATGGAGGGGGAGAGGTAATAATTAGGAGGAGACAGAACTGCGTGGGTGAAAAAGAAGGGGGCAAGCTAAAGTGGAGGGATATTAGCTCGGGAGGTGACGAAGAGAATAATAATGCAATGCAGGTTTCCGACAATGTTTCGCGAAGTAGTGAGAAATGTAATTTACTGAGAAATATTGAAACCTGGCAGATGAATAGCCTTTTACGGCTAAATTATTGGGACGTGTATTTCCGTGTTTTTCAGCAATGTTAGTGATGGATTGGAAGGGGAGAAGGAGGAATGGAAACGAAAAAACAACTGTCAAATGCAATATTGTGGCATTGAGCGTGCATTGGGATGAGGAACTGTGCGGAAAAGGCTCATTGCGGTTATTGATGGGATGACGGACGGGGTAAAAGTTTCACCCATGTAAAATTAAGGAAACTTATTATGTGCAAAAAAATTGCAATTTCCTGCTGGATGTCTCCCAATCCGGTATCCATTCTGGATTCATGCCCACATGCTTATACCATAAGTATATACACGCAAGTAGAGAATTAATGCTCATCTATGTACATAATTTCATGGCTTACTTCCCGTTGCTGCGACGGTTGGTTGGACTTGAGGGCTGAATTTTCCGGCGGGGCGGTCAGCAGGCGGCGGATATGAGGAGGAAGGGGCGGTTGTGCCGATAAAAGCTCTGGAACCTTGCACCAAATCTGTTCCGGAACGTCCGCCATGAAGAGCTGATTGAAAGCACAAAATCCACACGGAACGCAGGCAGGAAGACAAACCAACCAAAGCAACAGCTTCTGATAGCGACCGAACTCCCCCACGGTCGGAAGAATGTCGTCAAGATCCATTGGACCATCATCATCCCGTTCCTTTCTCCCTTTCTGTGTGACGAGAGAGAGAGAGTTCTTGATCGATCATAAAGAATAGCGACGACAAATAAGGTGGGCTGAAAAACTTTTTTAAAAAATTTGGGTGACTTACTTTCTATATTACAAGGAAATCATTAGACATTTAATTTAGATACTCCAGAATGGAGCAAACATAAAACTTAAATTTTAGACAGATTTTGCGTGTATCAATTGGCCAATCGCTAACCTTGTTGAAACTTTCAATAAAATAAGAATAAAAAAGTTTAATAAAAGTATACTATTAGTCCACACTCAGGAAAAATATTCACCGTATTCGCCATTGATCCCAATTCGCGAAATCGGCGATCGATTTAGGTAGAACTAATTTTTCTCCAATGTTTTCACCATCTAATAGCCGGGACCTGATCAATATTCTGTAGGGCATAATTCGAAGAATATGTACTTAGTGTGTGGGTTATTAATATCCAATCACCAATCAGTAGGTTGAAACTTATTATACACAGCATACATTTCTAATGAATTTGAATAAGCATGCTCAGCCATTGATAGGCACTTATTGTGTTTGTCTTATATGTAAATGTATATACTAATTCATTACTTAAAAGGATATGATAACTTATAGAAACAAATTTATTTGAGAAATCTGATATATTACAAATTTAAATATTTTCCTGAGATTAAATTTTTCTTTATGATGCCAACAGTTTGTTTAAACATGTCAAAAACTTAAATGGAATTTCGTTGTGAAAGTTGTGCCTAAACACACACAGCAGGTCATTACAACTCTGACTCAGATTGCAAAGGGAGACAATTGTTCATTACACCTACATTCTACTCGACACATTTTGATTAAAATGCCACAACGCACTACGGAATAAATGACGATTCGCGGATTAGGTAAGCGAATCACCGTAAACTGACCGGTTGAGAGTGGTCTTCTTCCGCGAGGCCCGCTTCCGCTCTTTCCGTCCCCATGGCGCGCGCCTACTGCGGCCTCACCCCCTGGAGGGGCCACAGACCAGAGGGCTCTCTTCCCCGAGGCGCACTCAAGGAACACCAAGACGACCCCTCTTCTGCGCCAGCCGTGCCGAATTTCTGAAAGCTTTGGAACTTCTATCTGCGAAACAAAACATTGAATAAGGGACCCCACATAATATTCCGAACACGTTCTTGGCCCACGAATAGTGATAAAGGAAGTTTCTTTTGGGATTCCAAAAACGGCGAAGAGTGTGACGGAGGCCAGTTTAGAAGCAATACACCCACACTTAAATCACCCATCAACTTACCTGAGGGTCGGCCTGGTTAGACAGGTGACAAAATAGCCGAATTTATATTTAAATCTAGCCATTGCATGGATCTCGTCACGTGATAAGATAACAGTAGTATTAATTAGGAAAGTCGACCGATAGAGAAGACCATTTGCGATAAGTGGATAATTTGGGATAGGTGGGTAATTTGGAAGGGGTAGCGTTTTTCATGGTATGAGAGAAAGGTGGAAGGAAACCAAGCGGCGGATTCGGTCAACTAAGAACGAAAGACGCCGAGGAGTCCACGTTTTAACGTCCCATCCGACGGACGGCAAATCCCAATTAAATTGGTATCCAGATATCACCCCAAGTAGGGATAAAGGTACCACTGTATAAACCTGCCACCGCCGGGTGGGACAGATGAGAAGCCATCACTCTAGTCACCACACCAGTCCCATTCCCGATTAGGTGCTCACTCATTACCAAAGTGACACATAAAATGAACTTGGCCATTCGACATTAAAATAATACCAAAGGTAATTAGTTTTAGTGTCGTTGTCTTGAACAAGGAACTAACTTAAGAGTATTCATTCAGCAGTCTCATTTCCCTGAATGATGATGGGAAATATCCACATTTTAGAGAGATTTTTTTCAGAATGTTGAGCAGCTCTTCCTTATAGCAGCATCGAGATTCCGGAATAAAGGTTGCTTTGGTATTCTGAATCGGAGGTGACAGAGGATTTAGAATTCAGTGAAGAGTACTAGAACAGTAGGCTGTAAATGACCGGTCGGCTCGGTAGAGGGGTCCCCTACCACTCAGGCGCACTTTGTTTCAGTCGCCTCCGGGCATGCGTTGAGACAGGAGGTGAATTTTTGCTATGTGTGATTGTTTGTGGTGTCATCGCGCCAGTATGGAGCGCATCGTCGAGCAACGCTACGCTGTGAAGTTTTGCGTTAAACTCGGGAATCCCGCGTAAGCCGCACAAGAGTTTTTTGAGAGGCACAAAATGTTTAAGGCCGGGAGCTCGTCGAAGACGAGCACCGCGATGCCTAACGACCGCTCGAACCGATGCTCAGGTGGCCCAAGTGAAAAATGTTTTGGACTTCGACAGGCGTTTAACCATCGCCCTTATCAGTGAGGAGACCAGCCTTTCAGTCGGAACCGTCCACACCATTGTAACAGAGGATCTCGCGATGGGAAAGTGTGCGCGAAGTTGGTGCCGAAAGTCTTGAGCGAGGAACAAAAACTGTCGCGATTGTTGTGCGGCACCTGCTGACGAAATTCGGCGTGGCACGTTGCCTCACCCCCCCCCCCCCTACAGCCCCGACCTGGCTCCACCTGATTTTTTTTTGTTTCCGCGAATAAAAAGGGAGCTCAAAGGATATCGGTTTGACTCCATCGAGGCGGTTCAAGCGGCGACAAGGGCTCTCAACAGTATTCCGGAAACCGACTTCCAGCGGGCTTTTGATGAGTGGCAGACGCGCCGAACTAAGTGTATCGATGCAGGAGGAATGTATTTTGGAGATTATCAAGTCATTGTCATGATAACTGCAATAAATTTTGATTTTTGGAACCAGTCCCGATACCTATTGCACGGACCCTGTATTTTATCCTTTCCATTTCTTATTGTGGAGCTATACATCTTGGATTATAGTTAACGAGTATTCTTGGTTAATGCCAGGGTATTTTATAATCATTATATGTGTATTTTCTATTGTCCTGATTCAATATTTGTATGTATATTATACATTTTATCCTGCAGTATAACATTTCATTTAGATTGCAATTCCCATATTGGCCATCCCACACCCACTCAATTAAAAGTGCAATTTTTAGCAGCACCTTCTCGGATTTCCCAGAAACATTTTCTGTCAATTGATAAACAGTAAACTACCACAGTGAAAACTGACTTTAATTCAATATTTAAACGAATAAAATATTTTTTCGCATTATAAACAATTGAAAACGTTGCTGTGTTCAAATAATTGCATATAACTCCATTATCATACATGAAAAATGTATAAATAGCTTGTTTAAAATAAAAAAGGTATGATATAAACAATGAAAACACATAGAAAACTTTCGCCAGTATTTTTAATTGTTTAAAGACAATCAACTTGTTTTTTAATGCATTATCTCAGATATTCACTTCATATTTATTTAAAAATATCTAATCATACGTTTCAAAACCTTTCATTTTTAGGGTGCTAAATGTTTGGAGAAGTTTTTTGTCAAAAGGAGAAAAAGGTTTTAGCCCTAAATTCGCACGCACGACATTGACGCAAGGCGACCTACATTCCGCAATTTTCAGTGATAGGGGAGATGTGGCGGCGGTCAAATTGACTCTGTGACTGATTACAGTAAATCTTGACACAGTTATACAATTGGATCAATAGGTACAACCTTTTTCGACGGGTTGTAAGCGCAAAATATTTTCATGCTGTTTATAAGGACATTTGTTATTGATCATAATTACAGGATGGCATGAGTGTTCTTCGCTTTATTAATGCACTCCCTTATTAATATTACTTATAATTTAATGCATATAAAAAACTTAATTATTAATGGACGTTAATGCCAGTTGCACTTTGAGTAGGAAATTACTATTAAAGAGTTCGTCAAGGAAGAAGGAAGGCGAGATATTAAATTAAAAGAAATTAAATCAAATAAGGCCGTGGACACAAAAATAAGGACAGAAAAAATTTCCTGCGGAACTGCCTAAGGGTTTAGGAAAATGTGAGAGGACATTTTAAAGGATTACTCGGTAGCATTTATGAGTGAGGAATTTGGTCGGAAGTCTTTGTCATATCAGTCTCATATTCCAAAAAAAGATTAAGGCTACATCATGTGAGGACTGAAAAACAATAAGTTTGATATCGCACGCAGTTTAAATGGTTCTCAGGATCATCAACAAGAGGACGGAGAGCAGGGAGACCAATAATTATTTAGGGCATGATCAGTTTGGGTTCAGGAAGGGTACAGGCACACGCGCTACCATTGCAGTGATGAGATCACTAATAGAGAGGAACATAAAATACAATTAGGACGTATTTGCCTGTTTCGTAGATTACGAAAAGGCTTTTTATAGAGTGAATTGGGAAAACTAATGAATAATTTGCAGAAAATAGAAGTATTTTGGAGGGATAGGAAGCTACTCTGCAACCTGTACATACAAGCCTCACAGATTGCTCAGGTACGAGAGGCCGACGGAGTGTCCGGATGGGCAGCATTAGGAAGAGGAGAAAGGATGGGCTGTTCATTATCACGTATGCTGTTCAACGTATATGCGGAGGAAATGATTAAAGATGCATGGGAAGAACTGAAGATAGGAATAACAGTCGGCGAGGAATTAGGTTTGCTGATTATCAAGCATTAGTTTGCCAGTCAGCCAAGTGGTTGGCAAGGCATTGCGGAGTGAATTGTAAATTTAGTGCAATGGGAGTCAATATAATTTATGGGATGGGAGTCAATATAATTAAAACAAAGGTTACGCGATTTCGCAGAAAGGGAAATACTAAGTTAAACGACAAAATAGGAGGGCAAAAACTAGTGTAGGGGGAACACTTCATATACGAGGTCTGTTTAAAAAGTATCGCGACTTTAGTGTTTTTTTCAATATTATGCATTTATTCATGAATATCTATTTTGCCCCCTTCAAAGCAATCCACATGAGATATTATACACTTGTGCCAACGTTTTTTCCAATCCTCGAAGCACTTCCAAATATCTTTTTTTGCGATCTTGTGCAGCTCTTCCTTCGATGCAGTCTTTATTTCGTCGTCCTTTCATGGGCCTCTTCAGTTTCGGGAACAAGAAAAAGCCACTGCGGCCAGGTCTGGGGAATACAGTGGCTGCGGCATCATTGGTGTGTGGTTTTTGGCCGAAAATTCGCGCACAAGTAACGATGTGTGAGCAGGGGCGTTGTCATGGTTCAAAAGCCAATTTTTGTTCTTCCACAAATCCGGGCGTTTGTGGCGGGTTGCTTCGCGCAAATTGCGCATAACTTGCAGGTAATATTCCTTACGAGTATTTACCGTTCTACCCTGCGGGAAGAGCTCATGATGCACCACGCCCCTGCAATCGAAGAAAACTGTAAGCAAAACTTTCACATTCGACCACGCTTTTTTCGATCTTGGCTCACGCTGGAGCTTCCATTGGGATGATTGAGCTTTAGTTTCCACGTCATAACCATAAACACTTGGTTCGTCACCAGTGACCCCCTGGAGCATATTTGGATTGTCGTGGACAGAGTCCAACACCTCATTAGCAATGTTAATGCGTTGCTGTTTTTGGCCGAAATTGAGCAATTTTGGTATGAATTTCGCAGCGACCCGTGTCATTGCCAAATCATTGGTAAAAATCAAATGCCAATTGATATATTTAGGTCCTCATCAACTTCTCTAACGGTGATTCGACGATTGGCCAATACTATTTTCTTCACTTCATCAATGTTTACGTCTGTTGTTGACGTGTTCGGGCGTCCGGCACGCTCTTCGCCTTTCACATCTTCTCGGCCCTGTTAGAACATTTTATACCACCGATAAAAGTTGCTTCGGTCCAAGGTATCTTCTCCATATGCCACAGTCAACATTTGAAACGCGTCTGCGCCTTTAATTTCGTTTTTCACACAAAATTTTATACAGATTCTTTGTTCTTTTTTTTGGAACAGACAAAAATCCAAGACAAGCCAAAACACGTCCAAGCAAAACAGCTGTTAACAATTAACTGAACATTCAAAATGGCCGAACGTTTCGGTATTAGGGAGAGTGCCATATATGACGCCACCAAGCAATCAAAAAACAAATAAACGTAACCCGCGGAAATTCAAAATTCACGATACTTTTTGAACAGACCTCGTATGTCCATTTACCTCTGTAAATACCACTCGCGTCACAAGCGATTAAAAAAATTAAATTTAAATGGGAAAGTACACAATATAGTAAAATCAACTTAAGGCAAACTTAAAATTTGGTCATTCTCACAACGTTTTCAAAAACTGACGTCAAACTAACTTTGACGGAATCTTGTCCAATGCTTCGCTAGCAGCTATCTTCATCCATTAATTTTAGTGCAACTAAAATTAATTTTGTGCTACATGCTATGTTTCTGCCATTACCGAAAAAATACGAAATTTTAATTTCATTCCGCAAAAAATACAGCGAACCGATAGGACTGAAGTTATATTTCGTTAAATATTAATAATCAATTTCCCTCAAATGCGAAATGATAATCGCAAGCAGTGATAGTATTGTAGATTATCATGTTGCATGGGAAAGTCTTTCTAAATTTGTGTACGTCTCTAAGTGAGAGACATAAGTACTAACATAACGCTACAAAAAATCGAAAATCAAATAAACGCAACCCGCGAAAATTCAAAATTCGCGATACTGTTTGAAGAGACCTCGTATCTCTTTAAGTATTTTGGACCAATATGGTAAAGGTGGGAGGGACAGCAGAACAATTACGCTAGGCAAAGAAGCTTTCACAAGGAGAGGATTGATGACGAGGACGCTGAGGAAGGAGGTTAAGAAAAGCCACGTCAAAACTTTCATATGTAGCGTATTTATGTACGGCACGGAAACACGGTTACTGAACCCAGATGACAGGCGTAGAACGGAGGGTTTTGAAATGTGGGCGTGGAGAAGGTGAAGTGCACAGAAAGGAAAACAAATGAGAAAGTACTACTTATGGTGGGGGAGGAGGGGTATTATTCGGAGAAATCATAGGAAAGATGGATGCTGAATATGTTGATTGGCAAAGGGATGTGGAACACTTCGATAAAGAGGGAGGAATGTTAGGCAAGCGAGGAAGGGGCAGGAATAGGACAGGGATGCCTGACGGAATGAAAGAAAGAAGTACACGGAGATGAAGAGGAACTCTGTGGTAGAGCAGGATGTTTGGTTGAGTTTTGTACAGTTAGCACCTTAATGGCGTTCACTAATTCTTGTATTTAATCACAGAAAAAAATAACAACACAAAAATTAACCGAAACACAAACCAATTCACTTCGACGTTTCGGCGGTCCCAGCTACCTTCATTAGTCTATACGAGTCTGCATAGAAATTTATTTAATATTTATATATAAATATTTATATATATATATATATATATATATAAATGTATGTATATTATACGAAAACCGAATTCCTACGAGAAATAAATCAAACGAAATAGAGAGAGATGGCGTTGGTCGACACAAATATAGATGGAAACATCTCATCAGTACACTCACACGCATTCCGAAATTTTCGGTGTTGCCATCACCTTCTTCTACGGAACTTCTACTCACCTTCTAAGGAACTCAAAGCTTTATACATATAAATATACATACAAACATATATTAGGGGTGTCGCGGTAGTCCATGTGTAGAGCGTAGGACTACTCCGAGTTCGGTTCTTCCTGGAAAACCATCACTGCCACAGGGAAAGGAACTGGCCCCCCTAGCCTGATGTGTGAATTTCACTCGCCGTCGGGATTAGTACTGGGTGAACTCAACCATCAGCTACCAGACCGACCTTCAGGTTGATTACTGTGTTTATGGTTTCTGTACATGCATGCATATATATATATATATATATATATATATATATATATATATATATATATATATATATTGGAACCGTTAACGCTAAAAGGACTAGGAAACCATGGATCACGGATGAGATGATTACAAAGATGGATGAGCGGAGAAAATGGAAGAATATGAATACAGAATTAGGCAAAATGAAGTACAAAGAATTGAACAATAAATTGAGGCGGGCAACAAATAAAGCAAAAGAAGCATGGTGGAAGACGCAGTGCGAGGATATGGAAAGTCTGCAGAGTAAGGGTGAAATCGGTGCGCTGTACAGCAAAGTTAAATCGTTATCGGGAAGTAAGAAAGGAAGAGCTATGCTAACAGTTAGAGATAAGGCGGGTAAGGTAATAGTTGACGCAGGAAAGATCCAAGAGAGATGGAAGGAGTATATAGAAGAACTGTATGGTAAAGAACTCAGACCAACAAAGTTAGACATTGAAAAAGAAAATGACGTAGAGGAGGACAGCTTAGGTCCAGGCATACTAGACCATGAGATAGAAAGGGTATTAAGGGAGATGAAACTAAATAAGGCCGTGGGGGTAGATAACATTCCCGTGGAACTTTTAAAGTGCTTAGGAAAATGTGGGAGGAAGAGGCTATATGGGCTGATCCGTAGTATTTATGAGGAGGGAATCTGGCCGGAAGACTTTGTGAGATCAGTTTTAGTTCCTATTCCGAAAAAGGTAAAGGCCACGTCATGTGAGGACTATAGGACAATTAGTTTGATATCCCACGCAGCTAAAGTTGTTCTCAGGATCATAAACAAAAGGATAGAGAGTAGGGCAAATTATTACTTAGGGGATGATCAGTTTGGGTTTAGGAAGGGGAGAGGTACGCGTGATGCCATTGCAGTAATGAGATTATTAATCGAGAGGAATATAGAACACAACCAGGAGGTATTTGCCTGTTTCGTAGATTTCGAAAAAGCGTTTGATAGGGTGAATTGGGAAAAACTAATGAGTATATTGCAGAAAATAGGCATAGATTGGAGGGAAAGGAGGCTAATCCGCAACCTGTACATGTCTCAGACTGCTCAGGTGCGGGTGGGAAACGGGGAGTCAGGATGGGCAGTGTTAGGAAGGGGTGTGAGGCAGGGTTGCCCATTATCACCGTTGCTGTTCAACCTGTATGCAGAGGAAATGATTAAAGAGGCATGGGAAGAACTCGAGGTAGGAATGAAAGTGGGCGGGGAATTCGTAAAATCAGTTAGGTTTGCTGATGACCAAGCCTTAGTTTGTCAGTCAGCCAAGGGGCTGCAAGCATTGCTGAGTGAATTGGAAATTCAGTGCGACAGGTATGGGATGAGAATCAATATTAAGAAAACAAAGGTTATGCGATTTTCTAGAAAGAAAAAGGCCAAGCTTAACATTAATATAGGAGGGCAAAATCTAGAGCAGGTAGAGCAGTTTACGTATCTCGGTAGCGTTTTGGAACAACACGGTCAAAGTAGTAGGGACGTAAGGAGAAGAATTGCGCTAGGCAAAGAGGCTTTCACAAGGAGGAGGGAGTTGATGACGGGGACTTTGAGTAAGGATGTTAAGAAAAGACTCGTAAAAACTTTGATATGGAGCGTAGCTATGTACGGTGCGGAAACGTGGTCATTGAAGCAGGAGGATAGACGTAGATTGGAGGCTTTTGAAATGTGGGTGTGGAGAAGAATGGAGAAGGTGAAATGGACAGAGAAGAAAACAAATGAGGAAGTACTTGGTATGGTGGGAGAAGAGAGGGGTTTGTTGGGAGAAATCCTGTGGAGGCAGGAAAAGTGGATGAAGGGGGTATTGACCGGCAGTGGGATGTTGAAGACTGTGATAGAGGGTAGAATGTTGGGCAAAAGAGGAAAGGGAAGGAACAGGATAGGGATGTTGGACGGGATGAAGGGAGGAAGAAAGTACTCAGAGATGAAGAGTGACCTGATATAAAGTAGGATGATGGTTTTTTTGTGTTTTGTTAGGAGTAAGAAAATATTTGTTTGGTAGTTGTGTCCATCCAAAAACCTACCTTAACCGGTAGATTACCTTAAAAAAAAAAAAATATATATATATATATATACACACATATATATATACTACCTTGATCAAAAAGTTCCCGGAATAACCACCGTGTGGCGCTCCTATCGTTCCGATTTGAGTTCTGTTTTTTTTGTTAAATTGGTACATCTGTTGTTGATATTCCCTTTAAATCTTAGTGTCATAACTTGACATTTGCAAAAGTTACGTAGCCAAGAGTACATCTATCTCTGTGTGTGTTGGCGATTTTTTACAATTTCAGAAATGGATTTAAATTTGCAACAACGAACTTATATTAAATTTTGCGTAAAAAACGGATTTAGTGGCGCACGGACGTTGGAAATGTTGGAAAAGTGTTTCGGCAACGATTCTCTAAAAAAAACGGTCGTTTACCAGTGGCACGAGCGGTTCAGAAGTGGTCGTGAGTCAATCGAAGATGATGAACGCAGTGGCAGACCATCGACATCGAAAGTCGGTGAAAAAATTGATAAAGTAAAAGAAATGTTGGTCAATAACCGCAAATTAACCATCAGAGAAATAGCGGAGGACTTGAACATTGCCTATGGATCCGCCCAAGACATTGTGGTTAATGATTTGGGTTTCCGTCGTGTAGCAGCAAAGTTGGTGCCAAAAGACCTCAATTTCATGCAAAAAAGAGACCGTGTTGACGTCGCAAAAGACATGATTTGCGAGGCTGAATCCGATCCCACATTCATCAAAAGGATCATTACTGGAGACGAGACGTGGGTTTATGAGTACGACACGCAATCCAGACACCAGGCAAGTGAATGGCGTTCACCAAATGAGCCGAGACCAAAAAAACCACGTCGTTTTCAGTCAAAAAAGAAGGCAATGCTGACGGTTTTCATGGATTACAACGGTGTAGTGCATCATGAATTTTTGCCAGAAGGCCAGACAGTAAACAAAGAGTATTATTTGGGCGTTATGAGACGTTTGCGTGAAGCAATTCGCCGAAAGAGACCAGAAATGTGGGCAGAAAACTCGTGGATTTTGCACCATGATAACGCACCGTCGCACAGTGCTATCATTATTCGTAATTTTTTGACGAAAAATGCAACAAATACCATCCAACAGCCACCGAATTCACCTGATTTGGCTCCCTGTGACTTCTTTCTGTTCAATCGAGTTAAAAAATCATTACGGGGAACGCGTTTTAGCAGCCGAGAGGAAGTAATGGAAAAATCGCAGGAAGCACTGATGGACATACCGAAAACCGAATATAAAAAATGTTTCGAGGATTGGATCAAGCGCTGGCATAAGTGTGTTGCAGTCGATGGGGATTACTTTGAAGGGGACAATATAGATTTAGATGAATAAACTTGTATTTTTAATTTTCTGAATAAATTCCGGGAAATTTTTGATCAAGGTAGTATACACACACACATTATTCCGTCGAAGTAACACGGAAGTGTTGAATAAAAAACTTAGACAGCAATAAACAATATAAAAACACATAAAAAGAACACACGTTATTTCATAGTTTTTTGGACGGAATTTTGCTCCATATTCCTCAAAAGAAACAGTAGTACTGCGCACTACTGTTTCTTCTGAGGAAGACGCAGCTAAATTCCGTCGAAATTACTAATAAATAACGTGTGAGTGTTCTTTTTATGTGTTTTTATGATGTTTGTTGCTGTCCACGTTATATATATATATATATATATATATATATATATATATATATATATATATATATATATATATATATATATATATATATATACGAATCGCGGTAGTCCAGTGGGTAGAGCGTTGGACTGCTGACCAGAGGGTCCCGGGCACCTGCAGCTCCACCCAAGCTGAAGTGATTTTTCGGGTACCAGGTCTTCCTGGGAAACCATAACCGGCAGAGGGAAAGGAACTGGCCCCCCTACCCTGATGTGTGAATTTTCACACGCCGTATAGGGCTTAGTACTGGGTGAACTCTGCAGTCACCTACCAAACCGACCTTCGGGTAGATTACTGTGTTTATATATATATATGTATGTTTGTGTGTATGTGGGTGGCAGTAGTCCAGGAGGTAGTGCGTTGGACTACTTAGGGTCCCGGGTTCGATTACCGGGAAAGCTATGTGATTTTTCGGGTACCAGAGCTTCCTGAGAAACCATAACCGGCACAGGGAAAAGAACTAGCCCCCTACCCTGATGTGTGAATTTCACATGCCGTCGGACTTAGTACTGGGTGAACTCTACCATTACCTACCAAACCGACCTTCGGGTTGTGTTTATGGTATACTAGCTGAATACCCGGCTTTGCACGGGTTAGGGAGAAACAATAATATAAATATACTACATAAATAAAAACAACAAATTATAAAGTACAATAATACACTACTTCATACAAATTTAAGAATCTTTTTTATTTAACACCTGTTTATAAACTACATTTTTTGTTTCATATCCAGGAGAAAGAATATATAAATTTTTAGGCGAACCTACTCTGGAGCAAGCAACATAAAGTTGCCCGTGGCTAAAACATGGCGATCTTAGATCAACACCACAAGACTTTAAAGACTGTCCCTGTGATTTATTAATGGTAATTGAAAAAGCTACCCGGACTGGAAACTGTAATCTTTTAAAGTTGAAGGGAAGATCAGTTGGGATTAGAGGTATCCATAGAATAAAAATTATTTCACCTTTTCCTTTTCCAGTTAAAATGACTGCCCGGATTATATTTTTCATTAATTTTGTCACACACATTCATGTCCCATTGCAGAGTTTTGGTGGATCTAAATTTCGCAATAAAATGATTGGAGATCCTACTTTAAGTATAAGGCGATGTTGCGGCAATCCAGCTGGATCAAGTGAATTTAGGAATTCCGTTGGATAATTGACTGCTTCGTCAGCATCCACTACGGTATCAACCGATTTATATTCAATCACGTCTCCTGGCAGCATGGCTAGTATCTCCTTGTTAATTTCATTAACATCATCGTTCTTAGGAGCAAGAATGGCTCTTTCTCGCAACCATTCTAAATTTTTATAATTTTGATTAACCTTGGGATAGACTGCTTGTATCATATCGCGGACAGTTTTCACCGATACACATAAATCTGATGACAATTTTATCATACCAGATGCTTCAATAACTAATCTATCTTCTCCAATCTCCAAAAGTTTAGTTGCAAAATTTTGAGCATTCCCATCTCTTAAGAGGATTCGCATGTTTTGTTTAAGGCTAATTTCTTGGACATGATTCCATAGAACAGAATGTTTTAAACAGGCATAAATTTCATCAGCTGGAGTCGATTTTGGAATGACAGGCAGAGTTTGACGGAAGTCTCCACACAGGAGTACCAGAGCTCCTCCCATTAAACTGCAGTTTCCTCTAAGATCTTGAAGTGTTGCGTTGAGGGCCTCAAGAGATTTTTTATGAGCCATCGTACACTCATCCCATACTATCAATTTACATTCTATAAGAACTTGTGCCTGGCCGCTTGTTTTATTTATATGACATGTGGGATTTTCTTGTCGGGAAATATTAAGTGGCAACTTAAGGGCAGAGTGGGCTGTTCTTCCTCCTTCCATTAATGTCGCTGCAATACCTGAAGATGCAACGGCTAGAGCAATTTCTCCATGAACCCTGATTTCAGCGAGAACTAAATTAATTAAAAATGTTTTTCCCGTGCCACCAGCAGCATCAAGAAAAATGATACCTCCTTCTTGTTTATCTACTTGATCCATTATTGTTTCGTACGCGAATTTCTGATCTTCATTAAGAAGTGGCTTTTTATCCGCGATGTATGCTTCTAAGTCTAAGACATTGTAGCTAGTTTCACGTATATAATCTGGATAAAATACACCCTGTTGATCTTGTACAGGTGCAAAAAGACCGAGTTCCACTAAAGTCTTGTTAACCATGGTGATACACTTTTCCTCCAAAATAATCAAAGTTTTATTAAAAATGTCGGAGTTAAACGTAATATTCAATGTAGGATTTTCACTTCGAACTTTAGCCAGTATATCCTCACTCATTGATTCTTTATATTTTTCCCATAATGTTTTTGGGTTAGATGTATTACAGGAGGTTATTATGATGGCAAACAAAATTCGGATTTGTCCTGGAAGAGAAATCAAACTGGCCTCTCGCAATGAGTCATCCCAGTGTTGATCTCCTTCTAGCAACCCTAAAATCTAGCAAGCTTCTCTGAATGTCTCACATATTTCTCCGTTTACCGTTCTTAATTCTGCAAATGAGCGAGGTCCTCTAATGGTATGCAGAAGCATTCTTAAAAAATAACATTCGGCGTTGTTAGGATGGACTGTGTAGACTCGGCCCAATGCGTCACATGAATAAATATTATTCTCAGGATCAAAGTTGCCCATTTTTCTTCTACAAAAGACTTTCCTTGATGTATTCCACGTATAATATCTCGGCAATTCTGAATACAATAGTGTTCTTGCAAAAGTATCCTGCTGGCATAGTTGGGAAAATGCTGTTTCTATGACAGCAAAAAAGTAAACAAATTACATACATACAAACAAACACTCTCCTTTATATATATAGATGTAAGCAAATATATCCATACAAATGAAACTCACACGTGAATTATCCGTGGTTCAAGTCTCGATTCCGCCTTCCCCACCTCTCTCGTTGACATTTAGTCTTTTACATGTGTTCCTATCCATTCCACTTTTCCATCCATCCTTTTCCATGTGAATGAATAAATATAAATATATAAATAAATATATATATATATATATATATATTTATAAACGTGATGTAGAGTAAGATGTTTGGTTTTGCTAGGGGTCACAAATTATTTAATTAGTAATTATGTCCATCCAAAAACCTACCTTAACCGGTAGATTACCTAATAATAATATAAAAACAATATGTAACGGACTATAATTATGTATTACAAACACAAAGATAAACACAGGAGAGGTGGGAAAGCTGTGAATGTGAATGAACATTTGTTCGACGCATGACGTTTTTTCCTGTTTGAATGTGTATGTGTGTGTGTGTGTGTATATATATATATATATATATATATATATATATATATATATATATATATATATATATATATATATATATATATAAACTTTGATTATAACATTTATAAAGAGAAAGGACACTGAAATATTTAGTTTTGACGTTCCGACGGTACGGCCGTATTCTTCGGAATCTGATTCTTCAGAGATTGTGATTCTAATTACATGTAAGTTTTTCACTAGCAATACGTATATGTTTAAAAACTCTCTCTCTCAACTTTACGACCTTATATGTTGATTTTGAAATGTACAATACTTACTGTTCGAAGCATATCATCAGGGTGGGGTAGTTAAGAGGTGAATTGGAAAATGGGTTTGACCTGATACATCTCTTTGAATGAAAGTTCAGGACTCTTTGAAACAGGAAGATTCTATCGAATTGCATTGCAACTTTGCACGAATATTATGAGGTGCTGAATGCGTATTTTCCCACCACTTCTATGTCACATTCGAAACATTTTTGTTTCGACCCGGTATAGTGTATTTATCTTGTTTTCAACGTAGAATATATAATTAGAAAATAACGTTCAGCTCAAGCCAGAAGCACTAGAGAGCTGAAATGTTCATTAATCCTATTTTGTGAAGAGAAACCGCCAGAAAATCGATACCCCTTACCGGAGGCAATTTCGTCGACCCTATAACTTCAGGGATCTGCCATTAGGGATTTACAAATTTAACTGCGGATAATTTGTTAAATAAATGAAATTTATGGGGCCGTGGAAAGATCTAACGAATAAGCAGGTATTGTTAGAAATACTTCGAAGGATCAAACCCGCGTACTTTTTAATATTTAATATAAAATAGGAATAGGAAAGGTAATTTGCATTTGATGCTCTACTTTGTGAAAATTCATAATCACTGAATAAAAAACTTGGTATTTTTTCATAGAAACAACTTTATAATACTACTGGTTTCGACGCATAGGCGGCATTATCAGGTGTTATTTTAAAGCCAAGTTTTCTAGTTTTAAGGCAATCACAGTCTACAGTTAGATTTTATAATTCTTTGTGGTCAATTTGACTGTTGGGAACATATTTGAAGCCTTTTCCCAACAGATTTGTTATCTCTGTGTTGATATTAACTTCTGCTAAATTGACTACTCCACGATGAAAATATAATTTTTCGTTATTATTCATTAAATTAAATGACATTCTTCAACTAGTTACTTAAAGTAAAAAAGATGCAGGACTTTTTTCGGAGAGGAAACAAAAATAAATGTCAATAGTTTTAAAACAGATTGAAGAGATTAAAAAACGAAAAGTGATCGAAGAATGTCCTCCTGCGGTTTTAGCCATTTCTCATTACAAATAGTTCATTGGTATCGGAAAACACGACGCCCACGCTCCGGCCGAAATTCGAACTGTCAGACAGAAGAGATATTTCTTCTTGCAAAACGGCCAAATGGATAAGTTCTAAGGCTAAAAAGTCTATAGCATATATAATTTTAATACTTGATGAGAAATTGCTACGACGGAAGCAAATTTGAGAAAGTGAAAGAGATAATATTAAAGTTGTATACGTAAATGAAAACAAGAAAGATGAAACTAAAAAGAGTTTAAGAGGATAGAGAAAAGCAGAAGGAAAGCACATAGGTCTTAGCAGTACATATTAATAAGGACCAAATGAGAGCTTTCAGTTTCCAACACGATTAAAGAGCCGAATAAGGAATGTAAATCTACCTATCTTCAAAATCTTTAGGACCAAAAAATCAGAATAATCAAATGGTCAAAATAAGCATTTTACTTTGATTCCCCACAAAATAGAACTCTTCCCTCCAGCCATAAGATATAAGGTGAACTTGCATATAGCTTTAATTCAATGTTTTCAGATTTTGTGCGAATAAGAGAGAAACACGTACTTAGTTGATAGAATAATGAGTGAAAAACTATTGAATATAAAAAGTGAATTCATTAAAATAAAACTAATTTTCCGAGGACTTATAATAACCTATTGATAAAGATGAAAATCATAATTTTAAAAACCCATTTCGATGCATAACAGTAGTCGGAGTCTTTGGTATTCTAGCAATAAATTAAAGCATCATTTACATTTCCTTATGCCATGCAGAAGTCCTGGAATTCCTTGCAATTCACCTTTATTATTTAACATCCATGGTGCTTGCATGCATACAGCCGGTAGATTTCAAAGAATTTAAGCAACTGAAACAAATTGGCATATATAAAATAAAGTGTGAAACCTTGCATAAAAATAGCCCACGGGGCATTAATGCAATCATACGTATAATCATCTCCCCACAAACGTAACTGTCTTTCCCTCAAACCATTCCACCAAAGGGTGCTTTCATAACCTACTAGACAGGGTAAAGTGACTGCCAATTATTCAAAAGTTTACTAATGTTTATAATTATTAATAATAACTGTACTTTGCGAAAGGATGTCTCAATACCAATTGTAATCCAGCATAACTAACCGAGAACGACACGAGATCTATCTATGGAGACTGACCTTTCGAAACAAAAAAAATCTTCATTCGTTAATATTGTCCGCAAAATTTCGAAGGATATGTGAGAAAATATTGACAAAATAATCTTCAACTTTGTAATGGCATTACAGCCCAAGTCTAAAGTCCTTTAAGAGATTACTTTTTATTTTAAGTAAAAAAATGGTCCTGAAAAGGACTGAAAACAGTTTCACATGCCCATCAAATCGAAGAAATTTCGGAAGTGGTTTCTTCGAACTCAGGAATCCTACATAGCTAAAGTTTCAGGTTGCTGTCTTTTTTTGGTTGTTTCACAGAACATTATGAATCTGCCTTCAATGGAAATAAGCTGAAAATATTTGGTTTTAGAGAATTTTTAGTATCTAACTAGGGACATTTGGGAATCAGGTTACATTTTTTCCAGGGGATTTTTAGAGGCCATAACCCTGGAAATTTCAGTATTATCACCGTTATTCATCCTTTGAGGAAAAACTAAGTTTTCTATGCCGCTGCCGAACTCATTTGGTTTGTTGATCATTCTCGTTCATTATAAAGCGCCAATTGCTGACAGTATAGAAAAATGAACTAATAATAAACATTTTATGCTTTCGAAAAATTTTAGTAAGTTCTGGCGCAGCCAAATTCGAGTATTCACTTCTCCAATAAATTTGTTATAGGTCGACATTTGACCTTTACTTATGGCGGAAAAATAGTTTTTGCATATTCCGTGGGTAGAATTCTTTCTGTCACAATTGCAAACATGACATTGAAGTAACTTTTTCGATATTACTTCCTGTTTTTCCTTCATAGCGCATTTTTATAATTTGATTCAATAATTTGAAGGATTAGTGAAATTGTATCAGTTCATTCCTTTAAATGAACTTCGCTCGTATCATAGTCATTTTGCTATTGTTGCTTTTAGACCAAAATCGCATTTACTTGTGAGGATGTTTGACAAACAATATCGCTTTGTCGCACACATTTGCGCTCCAATAATAAAATACTAATTTTTAGAGAGAGGAACGTGTGAATGTCGAATTTTCCAATCGCATATCCTTGGATTACCTTTCCTGGGAGCTGTGTGACCTTAAGTATACAATAGATTGGTGGTAACTATTTTTTTATTTGTATCGAAGAGCTCCAAAAACATACACCAAACGGGTTGCTAAGACCGTTTATAAGTTTCTCTAGATTCTCCTATAACGTTGGAATAAAATGGATTATACTAACATTTTTAGTAAAACATGAATTAGAACTGCTTGCAAACTCTGATATTACACAGAAGTCAGACAGAATAACAAACAATGGGGAGGGGTATGGGACTCCACTCCTCTCAGAAAAACTAGCCTGGAAATGGTCAAAACAATCCATCAATGCACCTGCGAGCCCCCACCCCTCTCAAATCCTTCCAACCCTCCCCGCCCCCACTCTGTCCTGAGGGTATATATGCTTCCTCTGTCTGTTTTGCAAATTTGTACCAGATGATGCCGCAAGTCGGTGAAACGCGTTGTACCGTATAATAAAATCGGTGGAAAAGTACGAGTCTTTCTTTTTAGTATGGATATTAAATACTTCCACGAAGTGAAGCCTGAAACAATAGAATATAAACTCAAGTAACTGCAAGTAAACTCAACACGTGAAATTCGTCTGCTATCGCATGGTAAACGTTTAACCGTTGTGTAATTAAACAACATAACATCACCAGTTAAGTATAACATGGGGAAAGATCATGTTTAAAAAACTTTTACAATTATTTTCAGCAACTATGAACCAAATATCTTCCAAATGTGATTGAACCCTCCCAGAAATCAATTATGTAATAATAAAATGAAAGATCTACCTAAACAATTACAGTGACTTACAACTAATAAATGCCCCGATTTGGAACAAAGACGAACAGAAGTACTGAAAGAATTAGCACCAGGTATTTTCCACTTCTAGACACTTGTATCCCTGCTGCTGGCAAATTATTGTTCAATATTTTGGAATTAATAATCAATACTGAGAAGATGGCTACAATATGTGTTTAAAATTTCCTCGCCTATTCTCGATGTACCAGATTAATTTCATGTGGTTCAAATTGCTCTCTATATAGTATACCTACTATTTTTTATGAAACTCCACCTTTGCAGAAGACACGATACAATATCATCAGATTGACATCATATTTGAAAGTATTTTTTCAGGGCAATCTTAGCTGATGATGGATCAAAGTTAGCTAAGAATTTCTTCCGTGACCACATAGTAACAATTTCCAAACAAATAATCGGCGAGAAATTCCCCAATTCTGTTGGAAAATAGCTGAGATGACTGAATATTATATGAATGTTCCTTTCTCTTTCTAGTGCCCACAAACTGAGTCAAGAATACAATGTGTACTTTCACAGCAATGTCCGCGCACTTATATATTAATTTATTTTAGACATTTATGGCAGGAATAAACAGTGGTTGGGTGGCATCTTGTTAAAACAGGGTATTAGGCATACACCCGTATATTGACATAAAAATATACTGACTTAGAATATAGTGACATCTATTATTTGAGCAGGATCCGAGTTTAACTAACAATTCATTCTTAAGGCGAGAATAGCCTTGATGAGGACCTTCTAGTCGAAACCAGGGTTCTAAAATAGAAATTTTTCAGATAAAAAAACGCCTTACCTATCTCCTAATTATGCACTTCCCCACATTGACTCAAGAATAGTTTTACAAGGCAATTAAAGACGGTTAATGTTTAACTTAGTATTTATTCAAAAAGCTGGCATTGATTAACTTAGGAATGATTAGAATTTTATATAAAATGGAAAATGGCTTAAAATATGATGCTCTCTCGACGTATGTGCAGAGTGAATACCTCTCGGGTGTTCCACCGACTCAAGTGTTCCATCACCGCCGACGTTTGTATGACTGGGGCGAGACGCTCATCACGGAGATGGAGAATCCGAGGTGGAAGACCGGGAGGAACTCACCCGGCTTAAAAAAACCAGTCACCCGTCTGATTTACTCGTTTACAGACAAAACATAAAGCCAAACTTTGGCGAAATCCATCCATAGAAGGTACGCCGATTTAAATCTCCATCCAATCAATATCTCAGGAACGAGAAAAAATTCACAATATTTGGTGAAGGAGAATCAATATTTTTAGCTAATTAACAATAGGAGAGTTGGACAATAGGATAATCCTATTGACATTAGGACATTGACAATAGGAGGACCCTATCTTGCTACGCAGAGGTCGCGGGATCGATTCCCAGATAGGTCGGTTTTATCCCGCTTAGGGATTTAATCGTTAATGCATTGTTTTTCAGTCCCCTCATGATTCAATCAATCAATCAACGTATTCTACTAATTTTAAGGTAGATTTTTTGGAGGGTCCCTAACGATCATTGGGAACCCTCCCTTCCTTCCTCTATCCCGCTTTCCAAGCGTTCTCCCTTCTACTACGGCAATTCAGCATAACATTAGCTTTCATTATTTCTTCCATCTAGGTGCTCTGCTTTTTTCGGATTTCCCTCAGTAACTTCCTCTCTTCGCCCACTCTATTTAAAACTTCCGCTTTTAATTTTTCCTCTCTGTCCAATTTTTTCCATTCTCCACCACACCCACATCCCAACAGCCTACGTTCATCCCGTTACCTCAAAGGCCTAATGATTATAATAAAATGCAAAAAAAACTTACCTGTTTACGTTAATTTTGAATATAATAAATAAGAGTAAGAAATGTGTTATATAAGCTTTAAGGTTTTACAGCTCGGGTTCAATCTATTTGACTACAGCAATTGAAACTATGTATCACTAAATCCAAAAAAGAACTAAAACTCCAGTCATAAAAGTTTTCACCCAGTGGAAAATTGCATTGTTTTTTTAAAATGTTACTGCTATCAACATACTTATCCTTGTTTCTTGACTAAGTGTGAATGTCCCTCATAAAAGCGGTGACTAACTCTACAAAGAACCATACAGGGTCGCACCCAAAAGTGGTAGGACGGATTTTCTCTGGCGCGAACGGAGCGGTGGAGGGGGCTCTTAGCAACAGACCAACACCAACCTCAGTCGCCTGCGGGCTGTCGTTGAGTGATGACACCGTTTTTAGTGAAGCAAGTTTTTTGTCCGCGTCGAAAAACAAAATGAATCTGAATTTAGAGCAACGATATTCCGTGAAGTTTTGTGCGAAACTCGGGAAGACGGCAACTTAGACCCTCGATATGATCAAGCAGGCTTATGGGGACACTGCCTTAAGCCGTTCCACAGTATTTGAGTGGCACAAGTTGTTTAAAGAGGGTAGGGAGCTCGTTGAAGACGACCATCGCTCCGGACGGCCGTCGACGGCAAGAACCGACACGAATGTGGACAGAGTGAGGACACTGCTGAACATAGACCGACGCTTAACCAGTGAAGAAATTGTAGAGCAGTTGGGTCTGTCTGCATCCAACGTCCAACGCATTATTTCACAGGATTTGGCCATGTGCTTCATCATGACAACGCGCCATGCCATGGCGCGCTCGTCGTCAGACAGCTCCTGGCCAAATACGGCGTTGCCACGTTGCCGCACCCGCCCTATTCTCCCGATCTGGCACCACCGGACTTCTTCTTCTTCCCCCTGATGAAAAGACAGCTCAAGGGACGACGTTTTGACTCGATAAAGGCCGTTCAAGAGGCTTCGACGAGGGTCATCAACGGTATCCCCAAAGAAAATTTCCAGCGGGCGTACGGGGAATGGGAGCAACGTTATACTAAGTGTGTAGCAGCTCAAGGAGCATACTTTGAAGATTATTAAGTCGATGTTAGTATATCGTCAATAAAATTCTTGTAAAAAAATCAGTCCTACCACTTTTGAGTGCGACCCTGTATACAGTGGACCGAACTAATTTCCGCCGTTCACAATATCTGTTTTGATACGTTCAATGGACAATACGACTTCTTCTGTCCACAACCTTAACCTGTACGGTTTATCTATCCGACAATTAGCTTGTATTAATAGGAAACTGTCTGCAGTGAAGCCATCCTACGAGTTCTGTATGTCGTGAATATTTTTGGAGTTAGTCAAATTTAAAATACTATACCGCAAAGTAATAATCGAGTGAAGCAAAGGTATAATAGGATAGCTTAGAGCAGCCTCAGCCTCTCCAATTACTTCTAAACTAGGACGTTAGCAAGAGAATAATAACCAAATACATCCGGTTATTCGTACATGAAGATATTCCAATAAGGCAAACAATGACGTGGACTGTGACTTCCAAGTCCCATCAACTCTCTGCGTAAAATCAGCAGTAGGGTCTCCAACAAAATCGATTGATCTGCGATACAATACTGGGAAAAAATCACAACACCTCGACATACCTAGTCACAAAGGGATAAGTATAATAACAGCGACCAAGTAAAATGCATTTAAAATGGACCGAGTACGATGCCAAAATTTTGCTTCCATAAAGAGCGAGGTAATATCAGATTAACTTTTAAGAATATGTTATTTCCTCATACAAAGTTCATTTTTAATACTCATGGAGCATTCTGGGTCTATACAAAAAGGCATTCAAGTAATGCTTTAAAAAAATGCGTAAGGCATTCGTTAAAAATGCAAATCCAAACTGCATTTGGAGTAAGAGTTTCAAAAAATATAGAATGCCAACAAACTTAATACACGAAGGTTGGAGACAAAACACAGTCTTTCAGAAAATATGCAAATCATACGAATAAAAGTAATTATGTATACATAATTAATTCTAAATCAACATTCCAATAGTAAGCAAGATCACACAGAATTCCGAAGCAAGTCACGCACGAAGTAACCCATCTAAAATTACCACGCAACCTAATCGAGATACCAGGAGACCTGGTGTCCTACATCCTCAACTGTGAATTGCCACGCATTTGAAAAATAATCTTACGATGAGTACTTGGCGCATACAATAAGAAGCTGCTTAAAAACGACAAGGAATCAGCGATGAGATTTTTAGAAGTTAGACTGAAGGAGACAGGCTACAATGAGCTCATAGAAGAACGAAGAAATTGCTCACTGACAATATACGGGTTGACGAATTATATTTAGATATTTAGTCGTAGATCTAGCAGTAGAAATCCAGAGCTAATCGCTTCAAACAGCACTCGTTACGTCTGTTGGATTGATAGTCACCTATACATAGATTCGGCTCGCGGTACTTACGGAATTTTGTTAACGTATCCAATCTCTGATCATTTTTGAAATCGAAAATTGGCTGAGTTTGACTTAAAATTATGTTCGCTCAAACGCTGTTATTCTATTTTCGGATTCGCTCAGTTGCTGACTCAGCTAAATTCATCAAGCGAAATTGATTGGCAGTGTACTCCTTTTGTAGGCATTGAACTGTTAACCATTACGTTTTAGGTTTGGGACATACCCATGTGAATGGAATTGTAGGGGCTACGACGGTCGTCGATAATTCAATGTCAGTTCATTAGTGTCCGTCAAACATTCTAAAGGGACATGGGAGTAATTTCTATTCAAGCAGATGGAACGTAGGGGACCGCAAAAGATCAACAAAAGTAAAAACACGATACTCGGTACTTGAAACGCCTAGCCGGGGCCAGCACCTTTTTTGAAAAACTTAATCCATTCTTGCCATTCAACGGCTGACACCTTTTTGTATGTGAATTCTAATAAATACACCACTAGGTTACAAACTATCCGTCCTACTCAGGAGTCAAGATTCGATCGTTTTTGATCAGAGATGACGTTTTTGACAGAGTCAACGGGGCAGCCGTTATTTAACTCCATGAACGCTGCATGAAGACCACTATTTATAATGGCATATGTACGACACAAGGGAATGTGAAGCGGGAATACCGAAAACACGCGGGGAAATTGGGGATTTTCAGGAAAATAATTTTCATTCCCGGCGCGAGGTCAAATAGCACAATTTTCTTGCCCTTACCTGATGAAAGATTATGCATAACGAATGTATCTATCGATATGAATCAACTATAAAACTCCTGAAATTCATGCATCGTAAAGGTGGAAAATCGGTTAATTTATCATTTAATTATTGATAAGCTATGAGCTTTTAAGAAATTTAAAAATGTTTCTGTTAATCACGACATGGGGTGATTACGGCAGTCAAGGAATACGGACAAAATTCGAAGATGCATCCAACAGCAAATTCTTAAATATGTACCAACGGATATTTTTATTCACACAGCTATCAAATAATATTTATGATATACCGTTATTATTTTCCCCTTGCATGTCTTAACTTTAATTAATTTTAACACAAATAACCTTATCATCGGCTTTAAATTACTCCTCTTCTTCAGACACACTATCTTAAGTATACCATAAAAAACAATAAACAGCCATCAACCCAAAATTCAAATTAGTAGAGATAATTAGGTGGTGATCCAGTAGCAAATTATTGAACTCAAACCGGAATCAATACATTTCCGAGCGGACATTAGGTCGAATGTACTAACGGAGTACATTACCCTAACATCCCTCTACATTATTAATATCCGAAAGGCATTTAGTAACAAGACGTCTCACTAGCAATGCATAATAAAGTTTGAATGTTGACACCACTGCCAATTTAAAGAATTTAGCGAGCGGTAAAAATTAATTACATGGCCATGAAATATTAATTTAATATTGACGCTGATATTTGAAGGACACATTATGAAGCTGCTGTCCAAATACAAAGGATTGCTACATCCCCCTTAAAAAGTACCGCAGCCTAAAAGGATAAAACCCGGAGGAAGCGGAAGGAATATCAACAAAAATGTTTATCTTTACTACAACAAATGTCAGTTGATCTTCCTCAAATCTTCAATGCAACTAAATTTGCCACCCAAGGATGTATCTAGCGTGAAAATAAATTTTCTCAGTCCATTATTCCGGGCTATTCATCTTGTTAAACTTCTAGTGATTCGAAAATAACTCGGATGATTTAAATTCCATGCGATGGGTAACCTCGTATTTTAACATTATATTTAAGAATGAATTAGCGGAAAATTACATTTTTTTATCCCAGTGATTCATTTCAACAAATTTCAAAGGACGTTCGTACCAACAATTAAATCGGATACATATTTCGGATATTAAAAATAAACTACCATTTATCTAATCACCACTGACAGCGAACAGAATTCGCTCATGGCCCTTAATCATTTATCTTATCACAGAAATCTCAGTTCGAAAATACCGGAAGCAAACGGGTAAAATTTTGAGAGAATGAATTCTTACTGTGATAGGGAACAGTCGCGGACTGTACAGCTGCAGGCGGAGTCCGAAGATTCCGAGTGCACCAAAGTGTCAAGTTGGAAGGTTTATACCTGTGTAGCACACACATGGACTTCTTCGACCTCCGTCAGAGAGGCGATTAGAGGTGGAAACCGTCGTCTGCGAGGGAGTTGAGGGAGGGAAAAGGAGGTGGGGCCTGGAGGAGGAAAGAACAGTCGCGTGTCACAGCCAATGCGGACTCTCGCTGGTTCTCAGCTTTTGTCACCTCGTCCTTCGTTTTCTGCCGTATTTTCTGAGTCAAGACGAACTGCCTTCAGGAACATACTCCATCAATATCCAGGTCATTTCGAGGCAAATACCGGTAACCATAAAACCCTATAAACTCAAATTTCCCGATTCTTTAGTCGGGGATATAATTTCCAACTGAGTTCACTAAAAGATATCAAAACCATTTTAAGGATTTATCATAAATTGACATACTTAGATAATTAACATATTACGACAGAATCTTATTTAGGCTGATGCATAATACTATACGCAGACATAACGAAATGAGGCCCGCCGGCCAAGGAGTTGTTTTTATTGGAAATTCTTTCCTCTCGTCTGTTTTCTGCCGAGTGATTAATAGGCCCCATTAAATTTATAAAAGTTACTTCAAAACTTTGGATCAGTATGATAGCTCAAATACCAAAAAATATCCCAAAACTATTTCTTTTGTTAAAAATAAGTTCATGTTTATAATTGTTAGTAATGGGCGCATGTGGAGGACTAATTAATTTCTGCTTTAATGTATGTAGGAACTTCTAAAATTAAATAAAAAATAATCATACTGAAACAAAATTATCACAGACTTCACTCCGGGGATAATTAATTCAAAAATCCCTTAGTTAAACTCAAAAATTTACATTAAAATCGGAGCAGAAAGTTCCAAGTGACCCGTTCCCTTATTTAAATAGATGTGTATTATCGAAATAACAGAGTTGCTTTATGGAATAAGCTTCATAAAGGAAGTAGATGCATCATCATCTCTCTGTGGAGGGAAAGCTAAGCGTCTCTTCATTTGCATAGGGACCAGCTATTTAAAATGCATTGAATATGAAGTAGTCAAAATGTTAAATATTGGCAATATTACCCAAGTTTCTCAATGCTCTTGATGTCTTTGAAATGTCTCGGTTGAGAAGGTAAAATTGATATTTTTAAATTTAATTTGTTTTTATAATTAAGTTAAGGTTAACTAAGGTAAGCTTACGAAATACGAAGGTATATGCATGCCTCTTAAAAACATCAACTGATGGCAGAGCAAAATCGACTCTGAGGGAAGCGATTCCAGTGTGCAACATGTCTCCCAAATGAAGCATACATACTACCTAACCATGTCTCGGCGGTGTCGCAGGGGGTGGCTCGGGGAACGCTGTGACGAAATCGAAAATGTAGAAAATACTGGGACAAGAGGAACGGGATTTAGTCTTAAGCGCAGGGAGGGGTTGAAGGTGGAATAAATACTTAGCGAGGAGGCCATACAACTCCTGAGGGGCAAGAATCGGTACTGGAAATAGTATCACCCATTCCAATGGCCAATCCATCGTCTGCATGCATTGGATCCTGAATAAATAGAAAGTAAAGAGAAATCTACTCATTTGTACTATTAATAACAAATTAAAGCGATTTAACCACAAAGGTATTAAAAATCAATTATGGATTTGTCATATCGTTAACTGTAAATTACAGCCTAATTTGTAAAACGCGGCGAAAACGGTGTATTGTTTAATACAACTGATCAAACTTTATCTCTCACCGCTAATATACACTTTTCTCGCTCTCATTTTTTATCCAAATTTGAGATTCATCTCATTAAAATGAATTAATGGTGGATGTAAAATAAACGTAGGAACAAATAGCAGCACAATAGCAGGCGAAAAGATCGACGAGAGAAGGCAGGAACCTTAAGGGAAAAGGAAGACAGAGGCAATGGTAAGACGAGAAGCGAGGGCTAACATCGATTACATCACCAAGCCAGAAATTTCGGGTACCCATGAGTGACTGATGACTGACCTGCCTAGGGTTTGCCATACATTGCTTGTTACCGTGGGTATTATGCTACCAACTCGGCGGTTGCTTAATACCAACTTCATTGATGAAAGGCTTGGTATTTTCGATTCCCCGCATTCATCGCCCCCGTAATTCATCCCATTCACATCATTGAAAACTGCACGGCATGCACTGTTAGGCGCATGTCCGCGTCACAGGCCCATGACGTGGGCCACCAATGGGAAGGACTGCGACAAGTAGGGAAAGGGGAACAAATTGAGCAATGAAAACTTGACTCGGGAAGCTGAATCTCGCACACCAGAGCTTCATGATTTCAAAGGCAACCCAGGTTGATTTTGAATGAGGACTGACAGAACTGTCATCCCTGTGAGGATAATCTCGTTTTCGGCCATATAATGTCCGGTGAGAGTATTCCCCGAGAGGATGGTCAGTTTTCAATTTTTGGTTACTTAATTCTCTTGACCTTCACAAACTAATGCCATCAGCGGTACTTCACGCTGTTCTTTATATAATTGACTTAGTTTTTATTTTATACAGTTGAAGTGTAGTTCGACAGCAGCAGTCCTGAGAGAATTAATTGCTCTAACTTTGGTTACATTCAGATAATATCACAGCGTGGAATAAAATGTTATAACTCTAATTTCCAACGGATAACTGATGTCAAATCATATCCGGAATAACCCTCTCCTGAAAACCGGTAAATATTACATTTTTATTGCCTCTTTTGAGAAATACGCCCTTGTTTACATTGTCCTAATGGTTTTCAGGCCTTGGAGGAATGGCCATTTTTACTACGACTATTATATTGAGTTAACTAAGGCAATGTTAACCTTTTAAAATAAGCATAATTGGTCCCATGGGAAAACGTGAGGCATGAATTATAGAAAGTATAAATAGACGAATCAAGTTCATGCTGAAAAATACTTACTGCACTTAGCATTATTTAAAAAAATGTTGGGAGAAGTATACATGCCAAAGCATTACTGAATTTTTAATGTGAAAAATCAAAACTATTTAATCCTTACATAAACAAATTGTCCCGACGTCATATGACGCATGGGAACACTGCAGATGGACACTTTTACACATTGCCCAATGAGTGGTGAAACTCAGATGATTTTTACATTTACTGCAAGGAATGCCAACGTAAAATGAACTAAAAATAAGAGTGAGATACACATCGAATCATGGCGGAACATAGGAAGAAAAGATAAATCGCCGCGGAAGCCAAATTGTAACCCGAAATTCGTTACTGTTAGTTCGTTTTAAAATTCACCCCCAGCGCTGCCGATTATTTTCATAAGTCAAGACGAAACCGTGTGTTTATGGAGTTAAACGTCACAGTGATGACGCTGAACGTGAAATCTACCGCCGTTATCACCGCATACTAGCAGCAGTTTTGTGATAAAGATCGGGCAGGTACATCAGAAAAATGCAGAATTTGCAACACTTGAGCTAATAAAAAGGACCCATGCACTATTTCTTAATATTTATGCTCTGCGGTTAGCTCCAGTTGTTAAAATTTATGAAAAAACCTGTGTAGTTCCAATAGTAGGCCTGAGTCGATTAAAAAAATTACAGAATTGATACTTTCACTCAAAAAGTCTTCGAAGTAGCACCCCTGCGCGTCCACACACCGCTGCCAGCGGGTTTTCCACGCCTCGTACCGCCTTCTGGAAGGCGGCGCCCGGAATGATGCTAAGCTCCCTCGTTACGGCCATTGTAACGCTTCCACCGAGCTGTGGTGACGTCCTTTCAGCACTCATTTGAGGCGGGGGAAGAGGAAGATGTCTGGTGGGGCACTGTCTAAAACATTTGGATACTCACTCACATGGTCGAGAAGCTCTTGGCAGATCCGCTTGCGAGTTTCCTTTTGTTCGTCCGAGAGCACTCGCGGTACCAACTTCGCACATATCTTTCTCATGCCCATGTTTTCGGTCACAAGTCGATGTACAACAATTCTAGGGATGCAAAGTTCATCAGAAACCATGCAAACACTTAATCTGCGATCCGTGTCCAACAAAACCTTCCCTCTTGAAATATTTTCGTCATTTTTTGAGGTTGAAGGGCGTCCTGAACGTTCGGCGTCTTCAACATCCCCTCTTAACCTCCAGGAAAAACACCCGAACTACCCATGACGTTATCACCATAAGCTACCTTGCGTATGTCATGAGTCTCATTCCAGGTTTTGCCCAGTGTCATGCAAAATTTGATGGCGTAGGTTGTTCCAATAACCGGTTCAAGACGGAGCGTTGCATTATAGAGATTTCGTAGACAAACTATCCGCAAAGGCTGGGAGACAACCGCCACCGGCCTTTTCTGAGACTCCCGTCCTTCGAACCCAGCTAGAGAAACCGCCGCCCGTCCGTCCGTTTATCTTGGAAAAAATAAGACTACTTTTGGGACAGACCTTGCAACTGTCTCAATATTCATATATCGGCTGTTTAACTTTACGAAGAATAATTGAAACTGTTTAAATATTAACTTTCTAATAACGGCATATGTACGATGCTAACAACAGCAAATAGAGTCCACGACCAATGAACACCTCATGTCGTTACATAACAACCGGAAACGCACAAAATATATATGAAATTACAAAGCAATTGAAAATTTTCTGATCATAAAGAAGCTTTAATTGCCAATTCCTACCCCCACTTGACAGTAAATATTCTCACTCTTCTGCAATATATACATATATAGTCCAGGGGTAGAGCGTTGGGCTAACGGATGACCTGGGTTCGATTGCCGGGCAATCCTCTCTGGGCACCCTCGGCTTCAAGGTGTGATTTTTGAGTACCAGATCTTTCTCGGAAACTATAGCCGGCACAGGTACAGAAAGGGCTCCCCCACCCTGATTTGTGAATTTCACACGCCGTGGGGGCTTGTATTGGGTGAACTGCCGTCACCCACCAAACCGACCATCGGATTGATTTTTAATTGTTATATAAATATATATATATATATGAAGAAGATAGGCTACGTGCCAAGGTTATCTCTAGGAAGAAATCCTGACACGTTCTATTTTCCAATGGAAACGAATTTTTTCCGGCGTGTACTGTAAAAATGAATGTTTAATAGTTGATCTACAAATATATCACTGATGTGAAGGAATAATATTAAAAGGATCCATGATATTAATCATTTTACTCGTTCGCTTCTGAAGCAAAATACACAGGTTCACTTTGGTGCTGTGCGACATTACCCTTATAAACGACTTACACAAAAATATGAATATGTTGTGCTAAATTATGATTATACAAATATTTTCCCATTCACCTCCAGAAAAACGTATATACAAACGATATAACAAGTTTACTAGTGAATACAAAATTACTAATCTTCGGCCGGGCTAAGGGAATCATAAACAATTTACTACGAATGCCTGTGACATTGCATGTACGGCATTTCGTTACAACATATTGTTCCTTTAAAGACCCCAAAGTTTCAGGACGCTTCGATAGCTTAACAGGCAAAAGCATTCGACCGGGAATTGAGGGATCCGGGTTCGAATCCCGCTCAAGGCGATTGATTTTTACTCTGAAATTATTGCATTAAAATGCACATTAACGGACGACTCCGTCAAAAGTAACGGCAACACCCGCAGCTTCTTTGGAATACGTGCGATGTTTGGCTCTTTCTCAGTTTGTAAATATGTTACATTTAATAGAAATGGCCATTAATTTCCCGCGGAAAGGTAAGCATCATTGTAGAGCGTTTTGAAATACACCCTGGCTACTACTACAGTGGCAGTGCCGTTTCGATTCAAGGCTGTACAGCCAGTGAGTTTTGAAACGCACCCTTCGTTTCTTTACGTCGATCTTCATATTTACCAAGGTAATCAAAATTAGTTTGAAAGGCACTAATACGGGGACATGCCGAGAATTACTTTCAATACTTCCAGTCTGTACTTTATTGCATTGCGTAATGCCAATAATAAAATTATACACTAAAATTGCTTTCTACAGCGAGGTTACAGCAAACAATTTTCTCAACCTCGGAATAGTACCCACTTGAAATGTTGTCACATTCCTACTTTCCACCCGTAAAACATAATTCATAAATAAACTTGAAAACTTCTTAATACGTTTTGTTTGCTGTTTACCGGACTGATTATCTTATGAACCTGAGCATACATTAAAAATCCCAATTTGGATTTGAGAACTACAGTACAATACAAAGTACAGAACAAATTCCTCAGTTGTATTGGAGAATAGTAACTATTGAATTAATGCCCTTCATAATAAGATGGTGACCTCAGAGTCTTCAAAGGCTTTCTCAATGTTCATAGTTATTTAAACGGAAAAATTTATTAACAGGTCCTTCAATGTACCATTGGTGTGGTAACGATAAGTCCTTGAATTCCTTTTAAGTTATTCTTTTTCAGAATTTAATTATTTAAAATTAAATTATTTTAGATCATTCTCATGGCAGTAGCCGTCAAAGAGACCATCTCTTATAAAATAAATTATCTGCTTAACCAGCAAAACTAATCCCAAATATTTGATATTTAAATACAAATTTCCTGCCATTTACATGTTCCTATTTTGGCCACTAAAAATGTGAATACCACTCAATTTCATGATATTTTTCTAAAATACTAATCAAGTTGTTACAAAAATAATGGAATTACAAGTCATCAAAAGATAGATCAAATTCGACATTTTTTTCAAAAAACTTTTATGACAAAAACAAATAACCTGTATCTTTGTAGGAATTTTGGTAAACGTTTAAATCAATACACTGGAAAATCTTTCCAGGACCACACTAAGAATCATTTGAGAACGAGGATCTACAGATGAATAAAAAATGAAGATTTTTTACTGACTCATCTATACTGAAGAGAGGACATTGAAGTGTCCTGCTACAAAAACAGATCATACATTTTTGGAATGCACCTTTTAAGTCAGCCTGAAGGGGAAGAAGGTGAGGGTGAGAAAATACTACTGGTGATAAGGCAGAAAATCACAGAGCAGAATCCTGAAAGTTTTTAATTATGGCCCTGAATTATACACAAACAAAATGCTAAGATACTTTACAATGAGAACATTTATAAAAACTATGCCACCTCTTGGAATTCCCATTGCATATTATGAATTCTAGATAATGGACACTGGCATCCAAGTAGGCATAGATCATAAAAAATAATAGAGAAATGTAACTAGTAGGGAGGATGTTATGGAAGATAAAAGAATAGGATGGTGGGGAAGGTTTACCAATGATGGGTAATAATACTGGAGGAGAGTGTGCTCGTGGTTTAGAGGGAGGGGGGAAAGAAGGGCACTGTTAGGGAATTACTCTAGTTTCAACTGCATCAGTGCATTTCCCCCCCTCCACCTTCCCCAGTCTCCTCTTTTATACATGAGATTGATAAAACTGAGTTTTAACCTGCAATGCCACTGTTAAAACAATGGATGATATATTAATTGTCAACATTGACTGGTTTTACCATCATATTATGAAAAGTGAACACTTTCACAATATGAAAGAATATATGGCAGATAGACCATCCTACAGGTATATTACAATAATGTCTACCTGGACAATACAAGTAAAGATTATACATTTAACTGTATGACGAAAATACAAGGTTAATGGAACATTTCCAATAAAAAAATTAAGTAATCTAGTCGGACAATGGATTTTAACCAGAAAAGATTGTTTTCTCTAATGCTAAGTATTTGAGAATCAAGAAAATGAAGCTATAGGGGGACAAAAATAAGTTTGTAAATATTAATATTAATGGAGATTTTCAAAACAAACGGTGCACATAAAAAAACACTAAAACTTTACACAAATAATATAATTACCATTTTTTAAAAGTAATCATGTCACTCATAATTTAAGTGTTCGGGGTGTGATTTTAAATCTAATAATGTCCTTTTATGTACACTTAAAACACATGCACAACTAGTTTGAATAATTTGTACAAAATGAAAGGATGTAAGGGGCATTAGCATATAAATAATAAATACTTCAATTCAGCTACAAATAGGAAGTTTAAATGATGCACATTTTTCCCAAGCCAATACTGACGGTAATGATATGCGACAATCAAACAGTAAACAATAAATCTTTCAAAATAAAATACCCAATAACTTGACAAGATATTTATTAACTTTCATTACAGAACTAAAGTTGTCACCCTACAAGAAAGAATAAGTGCTTCTGAGCAATTCAAATTATTATGAGTTACAGAAAATTGCTAATCTCAGCAATGAATAGTTAAAACATGATCTCAGAGGGCAATACTTACAAACATGTATTCATTTATCTTAAAACCACAGGAATATTTTTGCTCCTCTAAATTTCCCTGTGACATAAATTCATGGCATTAAAAATGAAGCATTTGGCAGACAATCTAATCAACTGGAGGGCCATTTAGGGCAAAGAAAACACTAATGACTCAAGAAATTTTAGATGACTCCCTTTTACCCCTACCTACTCCCTCTGAATTACCAATGAAGATGGGAAGGGGCACATGTCTCCATAAAGGTTGTAGAGGATGGAAGAAATGGCAGAAGCTGGGACATAAGCCACAAGAAAAAGAACAAAAAATATATATTTATACACAGGAGTTTGCAAATATCCCCAACTTGTGCCTACCTCTACAACCTTCAATCAGCCCCAGAGTTCTTGTGAGCTCAACCACATTCTTAATTTTTGCCGCTACAAATACTTCATGAATGCCTGGCTACCGTTACTTAAATTTATCCTTAATCAAATGGCACTTCTCAAGCATACTAATGCGTGCACACAGCGCACAAATGCAGCATTTACCACATATTCATTCACCACATATGCTCCATGCTAAGCCAGCAATCATTCACCCACCATTTCCACACAGGATTCAGTTTTACACCTCAGACATTCAACTGATGGCATACACTCACTTAATTGTGTGGGCAGTCTCATTGTGAATGCTATAGCTTTTCATGGATCTGTTGACAAAAAACCAAATCATGGTAAATTTGGCATTGGACTTTTTTTTTTAAGTGTAATGAAAGTATATTCCCAAATTTTGAGGGAACTCCGAAAAAAATTAACCCACCAAAACAAGCATTCAACAAGATAGCACCCATACATAATGACCACACTAACTGGGCATATGGACAATATTCATTCTTCATGAAGAAATTAATAATCACGATCACACTTTACTATCAACACACAAACATACTTTCATTTCTTCTCATTGATACAATGCAGCATAACTTCAAATACTCATTCTACAACAACAATAAAAAAACAGTCATCACACTCATACATCACATTCAAACAAGACACACCTGAGAAAATGAGATACAAAATAATAAACTTGAATAAAAAAAATACTATCACACACATACACACACCTCGGACGCAATATCATGCAGACAAGAAATAATCACAGGTGTGCTCTCCCTTCTCCCACTCTTCTTGTACCCGAATTTTAATATTTCTTTACAAAAATTGACTCGCACCTACTTCATTGAATTTAAAAGGGAATGTTATAATTAAATAGGAGGGTCATACCCAGACTAATTACTATCAGGCTGAGTTTCATCAGAAATATTTGGTACTTTAAATAACCCTTTTTGGCAGCTTTAATGATAGAATAATAATAATTATAATATATGTAACTGGGAATATAATCAATATAGAATTTTTAGTTTAACAATCAAAAAATTATTTAAAACAAGAGGGGAAAAGAGATGGAATCATCATTTCATTTATAGGACCCAGTCTGATATGCAAGCACATCCACACCTACAATCGCACAAATATTCCCTGATTATCAAACAGTGTAGCAGTAAGGTATACTGTGGGCCCATTGCCAACCACTGGATCAGCTCATGTTGGAAAATTCAGTGTTGCAACATCAACATTAAGCCAATGAATATTTCAGCTACATATGTGACTTGATGTTGTGAATTATTCACATACAGTGCTGCACCAATAAATTTTGCTAACCATATGGAACATTTTTTTCCAAAGGACAATGAAAATAAAGAAAAAAGTAACACATTTTACACATACATACAATTATATCCCAAAGTTGAAGAAAATCTTTGGCAATTTCTGAGAAAAGCAGCCAATCACACCCAAAATATTATGGGGGTTGGATGCAAAGAATGTTCATTGTAAAGATGTTTTGACAAAGAGGTAACTAATATTACATCCTTGTCAGCTAATTAAAAGACAATTGTTGTAACAATTGTGCATCACAGAAAAATGAATACATTCATAACAGAAAAAATAAATAAGTACATTTTTATAATCAAGGCACTTTTTAGAGACAACTTGGAGTGTGCTAGTTTTAGTGCACATATTTCCTTCCACGCTAAGAAATTGTATGACTCCACATTGCCAAGATGTTTGTGTTTAAGTAGGCCATTCTGTTCACCCACCACAGATGTAAAGATATGTTAAAAGGTCCACAAAAAACCTCAAGTAAATTAACAATCCCACCTAAGGGAAGCATTTTCTTTTAACATGGCCAGAAATACCATTAAAGAATTGTATGTATGTGTTACCTCTAAAAAGAGTTTTGGTACAAGCAGTGAGCAACTTTCTTGAGAAACAGTTTAGGTTTACATGACAGGAAACAAGTGAAAAGTTTGAAGGTGATATATTTAAACTTCATTGTAGTAACCAATCTTGAAAGACTTAAGACAAAATTAAATCAAGATTAAAAATTTTGAGTCCATAAAAGGAATTTTGTTGAACAATACACTTTTAAAACTTTTCACTCAGATGCTTGCTACATGGCTTGTAATCGTGCCAAACAATCTGGACCCTTTAGATTATTACCTTACTTACTAACCAATTTTGGTTGACTTTTTTGTATCACACACTCGTTTCACTATGATGCTATCAGGCACACTTATGTTTTCAGGCCATGCTTTAGGATGTCGCATGGAGAGAGAGGCATCTGAACATTACCATTTAAAGTAAGGTTCCCTGTATCACACAATCACACAATTTAATGCACTCTTGGATCATCTTCCTCCTCTTCTTTCACAACTTGATTATATCACTGAGAAATTGGGGGAAAGTCGAGAGAGAGAGATAGATGGGGAATGAAGCTATTTCCATCATCTTTTGGAATCAGAAAATACAACAGATACATTTTTGTAAGTTATAATAAAATTTGCAGCACTCACCTTCCCATTTTCCAGATGCTATCACCAAGATTAATAAAAGTAAGATTTGGAAAAAAATATTGATTCTTCATGTAAACCAATCAGAGTAGACATTTTGAAACACAAGGAAGTTATCTTGGGCCATAAGAGGACAATTTCTTCTCTTTAAAAGAATTAAGGAAAAGATTTTTCCTTGGCACACAGCAATTATACTAACTCTCTCCCCCTGGGCAAGCATACTTCACTCAGGCACTGTCATTACCTATACCTCATGAATCACACTGAGCAAGGTATAGACTATCACACATGGGCACTATGCCACAAGGCTAAACACTAGCCCACAGCCACTCATTTTGGCCAGCCACCCCAGTCACACAGTGTCTGACTTCTCCACACACCACTGCACCCGCATCAATATATTTACCTAATGTCACACACTCCTCAACATTCATAGTCAGCCAGGAACCAACCACATCCTCAGATGCACAACACTTTCATCCTAATTTTTTTCTGGATTGTTAAGAGGAGAAAAAATAGGACTTTTTTGGCTTTTAATTTTTGAATATCATGGCATGCCTTTAATTTTGCCCCAACCCACCTCCTCTGCAAATTTTCCCTTTTTATGTATGCATATAACTGGATTTTTTTATTACTTTTTGCTAGTAATTTCCCACCCTCCCCTTAAATAGGTTGATTGGTGACCAAGACTTTAGGATATAACTTGGAAAGAAGCAAATGACAGAGTTGTGGCACTTGAGCGTGGCCACAATGGTGGGAAAATGGTGAGAGGGAGGAGGGTGGCAGTGGTGTAGCCGCGAGGCCGCAGTCACCCACACTGAAGCAGCGAACAGTAGTAGTCTCGGATCTGCAAGGAGAAGAGCCCAAAACGGATATGGGAAGGGAGAAAGATGCAGAGATGGACAATTTGTCGCCCCACATTACATTGCATGACTTTTTAATTTTGCTGCATCACCCAATTAAGAGAAGATTTGGTAGCTTACAAAAGCATATAAAATTTCAGAATTAAGAAGGCACAGCAAATTATTTGTCAATCTGAGTCACTGGCGCAATTGAAAGTAGAATAATTTTCCCAGTAAATAAAATTGAAATATCTGCAAAGGGAGCTCATATAATGAAGACTGTTTTGAAGTTTACCAAGTTTCTTCTCTGAAGGGGAGATACTGACTACTAGAACTTTAAAACCTAGAGTTCATCAGAAACTTCAGTTGACATAACTTCACTTAAAATAAAAATACCAGTTCACTCAAACTCACAGCAATAACAGAAGTTCTTTTTATAATAACCATCAAACTATTATGAATAGCCACTAAACTTCTAATGGATTTCTTCAATAATTATTAGGTATGTGCGAGCTTGAGATATAATTTGTTGTCTCCAACATAACTTAATGGAATTTGCATAACATAATTAAATGAAATTATTGACTTCATAATTCCACACACTTAATTTGAAAACACGACCCAGGTTTCGACATTGAACGTCATCAGGTATGAACAGAGACCTGATGATGGCTTTCAATGTCGAAACCTGGGTCATATTTTTAAATAAAGTGTATGGAATTACAAAGTCAATAATTTCATTTCATTATCTAGCGATATAAATTTGAGTTGAGGATTGAGAAATTCTAACTACTAAATATCAATAATTATGAGCTCAAGATGCATAGAGACTTGAATCATAACAATGAAATTTTAAGGCGAGGGCTAAAATATGCAAGAAGTTGTAACACTTAAATCTGCACGATCAGCCTACCTTCTAGTATTGCTTTACCTAAAGCAAAATCTAGCTATGTTTTGAGGCATACCATCATCTTTGTACTTCGGAGATATTTGTGCTTGAATTGGTAAAAACTAGTAATACTGTGACATTACGGGATATTGTTAAGAGTTGTAGAAAAAACTAATGAAATGAATAACAAAAGCACAACCTAAGTTGAACAGATTTTGCTTTAATGTACCCTAATTAATACCTTTATAAGATTTTGCATTGCACAATAAAACACTCAATATTCAAATTTACCAGAAATTCCATAGATCTGGAGATTAAAAACATTTATCAGGGTAAAACTTTTGGATTAGGTCAGTCACTGGATTGAAAGTTGTGCTTCAGCACAGTGATAGCAGCAATTAAAATATTTTCCTTTAGTTTGACATTACATATAATAACCATTAATTGGAGGTAAACTGTTACAGATGACACACTATAATGCATAATATGATGCACTAAAGCACTTCAATTACATAGAGGCTACGGTCAACAGAGGAAAGTCGGAAGAGAAAATGTCGGAATACTCTAATAATTATTGTGTGTTTTCAAAATATGATTACCTTTTCACCCTAAAATTTAACGTACGGAGGAAAAACTATAGCAAACTGAATGATGTTGATGATAAGATTTTTCGATAAACGTTAGCAGCCACATTTTTGTTGTTCCACAATATTTTATACAAATAACAGAATGAAATTAAAAGCATTGATATATTTCATATGTATGTCTCTCAACAGAAAAATTAAAACAAGTGATAATAGGAAAATCAGGACATTTCCACTCCCTAGACAACCCATGCAATATACCTGCAGGTGCCATTTTCCCTAATGAGCCACATGATTACTCTGATGATTGACATGTCAATCAGTTGATGGAAATTCACTCACTGTGGCTAGAAATGCTTAACACTTATTCATAAACAAATGTAATCACAATGTGGACACAGTGAATCATTCCTTTCATGTTTAAAATAAAGCACTTGAAAATGTGCAATCAATTTTGCATAAATCTAAAAATATATTAACACTGAATGTACTTCTTTCATGAAAATGCTACAGACAACTACATTAGACATTTGCAATTAACAGAAAAATCTGAGACATATTCTGGAACTTAATTTGAAATGTTAAATAGTTCCACTCGCACATCCCTAGTAATTATATAAACATATGTTGAACCAGAAAAAGTTATGTGAATATTTGGTGAAATTTTTTCTACCTAAAGATTCATTAATATGGGTATGCTTCTTTCTATGCTAGTTCTAACAATTATTTCAATGGGCTATTTGAGTTTTTAAAACTTTCCCAAGTAAATAATGAAGCTAGTGAAGATGAATACAATGCTGGTGTTGAAACCTGTTTCTCCAACAGTACCCACAAGGAATCTTATCAGGTGCTAGCTAGAAGACTTCAAACCTACTATGCCATTATTTATAAAGTCATAACCGATGACAGCTATTAATCATCCGAACTGAGATACCCCACAAAATATATATGAATGCATTTAAAATGCTGTGAAAAATTCCACTTAAAATTACTTTCAACAGGCACCACTGTTTTAAAAAAACCTTCGTCCATTGAAAGTTTGAAATGCTGAAGAAGGGATCAAAGTTCCTACAGAAGGTTACAGCTCAGAAGATAAGCTTTCCTGTCCCACAATCATACAACTTCCAAATAACTTTCACTCTGAAGAGGAAGGGAAGGGGGCATACACACACACACTTTTAAAAAGCTTCATAGTATGACAAACTCAATGAACAAATTCACAAAAACCAAAATCTAGTACACCTTGTATGCAATCTCATTGACCCATCTCTCAGAGAAAATTGCAAGTAGCCTCAAACAAGGTACATACACTCCATCACCACACACACGTCAATGAGCACTCAAACAGACTTTAGTTAAGTGGCACTTAAAAATTAAAACTTTTGAAATAATGAACTGAGGAAGAATTCAGATGATGATAATAATAACTTGACAGAAAAAAAGCTGAGAAAATTTTGAGTTATTTCATTATTTTTTTAACCATACCTGCCAAATGGATAATATGCAATTTCTACTAAACTACAACTACCTAAAATTTTCAAGATTGGAACCTTTAAGGGAATTATTACTCACCAGCTAGTAGTAGTTACAACAGCAGCAGCTGCAGCTGTTGCATTCTTCATTCTTCTTAATTCTCTAGAAGCCCACATTGCTAAAGTTTTGGTTTTTTGGGCTCGGGACTTGCGTCCCTGTTCTAAGAGCTCATTGATAGGTTGAACATCAAGTAGGGGTACCATCTTAGCGCCAAAAGCGGTCAGCAGATCCCTTTAAGATAAATAAATAACTACTTACAGGTTATGTAACCAGTGACAACTCCAAACCTCATTATTTTATAATAGGTTATTCATGTGCAGTATATTTCAGACAATTAAACAGTAAAAAAATGGATTTCTTGCTAAGCAAATTGTTTCTACTGGTACATTCATTTTTGAAAGCAACACAATCTCATTCAGCACCAGAAAATTCAGGAATTACAAAAATGATAGCAGTGTATCACATATTAGTCATTTTTAGTGATGATAACTCATGTTGTTTTTCAATTCGATATTTTATGATATTACAAAAATAATCTTGCTATACCTTAAATAATTCATTTATATGAAAATGCACGTACATGAATGCAGTACAGTGAATACTACATACCCAATTATCAAAAAACTCTTGGAAAAACTTTGCTTAAACAGAAACTATGACCCAAAGCATGTGCTTGTCCAATTAATTGTGCAGACAGACAAGCATATATTGCTGAATCTCATCTGCCATCACAAAATCCTAAAATAAATTCTTGTGCTATTAATAAAGAGAAAATCTCGATATTTTTACACACCCAATTAATCCTGCACAACAGCCTACATTTCCTTCAGATCTCTCAGGATCACGAGCAATCATGATGATAAATTCCACCATAAATGGTACATGAAGCTCTAAAAGTGCCAATTCAGGATTAGGTTCTGGCCCAACCCCTTTGAATCCTTGTACAATTCCTGTACACGCCTCCCCCACACCTTCTCGTAGCTCATTCAGATAGTCAATCATGTCATAATAGTTCTGCAAGATAAAAGAATAGAGTAAATAAATCATAGAGGTCTAAAATTTTTCACAAAAACTTACTAGAAGAAAACTGTTTCAAGCCATAAAGAATTGTATGAAACAATGGAATCTTAAACTTGATGTGTCATGGTGTGGTTACCACTCCCCATATCAAAATGGTTATGGCTGTGTGTGAGTGCCAGGGTTGATCACAACTCTTTTCAAAGGAGGCTTGGTGCATTTCACAGACATTTGTCATTATTGACTGAATTATGCATTATTCATATAAAATTTGAGCAGCAATTACAACATTTGAAGCATTTAAGTTTCCACCACTGTAACTCAAATATATACACTTTTTCTGTCACCACCACGGTAAGAGGGCTGAGGTGTTTAAGTTTTATTTCCTTTAAATTGAATTTGCATTGGCTAATGTTCATCTAATACTGATTTATTTTCAAGTTTTGCATACCTCAATTATACTAAAGGTTGTTCTGGCAAGGAGGATTAAAACCCAATTAAAAAATTCCCAGCTTTACCAAAAAATATTCGGACTTGCTGCAGTGTGTCTATAATTATTAAGGATGGTGCGGCCAATACCATAAGTGGCAGTATTGTCCAGTTAGAATTAATTTGGCAATTTAGGAATCTTACAAAATGTATGATAACCACTGAACAGCTGTGGCATCTGCTACTCTGCCCAATTTTATCAAATTTAACCAAAGGAAAATTATTAGAATAACAAGATGAAATTAGAAAAAATTAAGGAACGTAATAATAAATTAATTATTTAAATAAAAAAATAATAATCAATTAATAAAATAATGGTTTGCTCTCTTCCTACTTGATAAAACATCATTAAAATTGAATTGATCTCCTCTCACGCAAGGATACATTGCCACAATGAGAGACATCAAGTGAAATGCTACTGCTTCCCAGTTTTCCAAATGAACTTGCGGCCATTTTCCCTACATTTTTCCTGCAGGGTGGCCAGCAATTAGATGGTTTCCAATTCCAAGTTTAGTATATCAGCAAATATAAATGTTCATTTTTCAAGGCTTTGCACTACCACTGTTACTACCTAGCTTTTCTGAAGCAATATTTTTATTTAAAATAGTTTTCCTAATTTCCGCATCCTTTCAAAAAATCCCATCGTTAATTCTCTGACACCTGGCTGAATTCTCGAAGAAACTTCCCAAATAACAGTAGTTTCTGACGTGGTTCAGATTTCTATGAATGAGCAGCCATCCTCATGTCCATCACTTTTGAGGAAATTCAAATTTTCCCTTAGGGATTAAATCGTATTAACTCTTGAAATTTTTGCCTTTTTACTATGATAGTCTACCCCTCAAGGTAATTTTGAATACAAACACACATTCTAGCCACCACTATACTTTTAAGCTTCACCATAGAGCATACATCCTGAAACACTATAATATATTCTTTTGTTCCACATACCATCTTACCTCCCTTCATTCTGTCAAACATGGCTATTCTTTTCCTCCCCTATATGCCAGCCTTCAACATTCCATCCCCTTAAAATGCTCTGCAACCACATTTTTACTTTCTTTGGATTTCTTATAACAACCCTTCTCTCCTACTATGGCCAGGACTCATAACTTGTTTTCATACCCATACATTTTATTTTGACATTCTTTTCCACACCCAACTTTAAGATGTCTCCACTCTACACCTTAAAACTTGACTCTACAACCAAGGCTCCATGCTGTTCAATACTATTCTCCAAACAAAATTTTTCACCGATCATTTCTTAAAACATCTTTCTTTACTGTCACCTGTTACACTCATCAAATCTCTCCTACTTGTAGGAGCTTCTTTGCCAAATGCATTCTTCTTCTTATCTACTCCTTTGAACATCTTGGACCAAAAAATGTCCAATATGAGTTAACTGATTCCCTTACTCAAGTTTACCCCCTTCAACTTGGCCTTGTTTCTTTCTTACTTCCTGAATGCTTTCTCTTTTCTGTTGAGTACAACCACTATACCCTCCTCGTTAACTCTCCATATGCTCACTCATCTTCCACCATATTTCGTTCAAGTTAAGTGATTCATCTTTTAATTCTGCTTATAATGTTCTAACACTCAACTGCTCTATATGAACCATGCTCCTTCCTACCTTTTCATTCAATACTACCACTACTGCCCCTCACTGGCTCTCTGCCCTTCCATTGTATAAGACTGTATTTCACTTCAATAATCATCATACTCCATCTCACAGCACTTAGATATAATTCCTCTTTTCATCTACTTTATGTTTTCTAATAAGTGTCCTCAAGATCATTAATACCCTTAAATTGCATTAAGGCTGCAGTCCATGGGGAGAAATCCTTGAGATATTAACGTAAAATATTTATAACAAACCATTTTACTTTAGCTAGGTGCTATATACTTGTCTTTTGAAATACAGCCTGTTATTGCAAAACTAACACAAGAAAAGAATTTCCTACTAAAATGATATGGGTGAGTGTAATTTTTACTAAGAAAAATTACCATGAAGGATCAATCAAGATATGTATGACAAAGGTCACGTCCTTTTTGGTGTAACAATTCAAAAACAGTAAGTTGTAGATGAATGACAATACATTGAAGATAGAAAAATGTAACATATTTATGTACACACCCTGTCCACTTGTGCCTGAGATGCTTGAGCCAGAGTTTGCATTACCACATCAAGATATTTTTTAAATTCAGGTCCAATACTAATGACAACATCACCAAATGCTGACAGTATATGTGGCTTGACAGAACGATGAACAGTGCTATCCTGAAAATCAAAATAGAAAATAATTAATAGATAGCTCAATTGAATATTACCATTGCAATTAGTTAAGTTAAGAAAATAAAATATAGAGGCCATTGTTTGCAGTAACATGTTAAACCAAGAGGACAAATGCATTATAGTCAATTTTGAACATTTTTTCTCATGATAAAACATTCTTTTAATGATATAGTTTTAGTTCATGTATACATGAAGAAAAATATTACAATCCATAAGACTCATAAGATTCTGAATAGCCCAGTTGAACCAGTGGATTATATTTTAAATTGCGAATGTCATTATCTCAAATTACAGTTTTCCGTACATGGATTTAGAAATATGCAAATGAAATTACCACTGCCATTTATAACATACATTTTCACATAGTCACTGTTATGATATTTTATTTCTTGATGAATTCCATTGTTTCAGGCTCAACTTTGTGAAAATTCACTATCACTGAATGAGTTAACTTTGTACATTTTCATTATACACTTACTAAGGTACCTAATAAATTAGCAACCTAATAGAAGTACTGTGAAAATACACAAAGTTGATTCATCCAGAGATTTCATCTCTTTCTATTCCGGCTATTATCTCTAAATTGTTTGTAATTTTCAATTAAAGATTAATCAGCACTTTTTTAGTTGCACCACTATTCTGAATCGACATTGCAATAAATTGATCATACTCTTCCACCATAAATTACTGAGTGGACTGGGGCCTTGAATGGAAAATAGGCAAACAACATTTTAGGTAAGTCTTCCATTTAATATATTATACCCAATCTGGAGATTCTTTGGTATCCAAAAAACTAAGTGAAATATAGCCTATTGGCAAATGATTGTAAATGAAGCATTATTTGCAATTTGTATTTTGTGCAGCAAAGAGAAAATAGTCCTTGACTATATTATTTTTTATGACACTGTGAAAAGTTTTCCCAATGTACCATCATCACATATTTCTCAATTCATTACCTCTGATTCTTCTAACTATCTGCATCCATTTATTTGGTTATTTAATATGTAAAAAATGTAAAGAAAAAACCATGAAGAGTGATATTTCACTTGCAGAAAAAGGGCCATTTTTTATCAGCTGAATATTGTTGAGGCCAAGAAAAATGGTATATCAGTGCATTTGAAGAGTTTATTTGTACTCTATGCATTCCAAGGCCTTATGATACAGCAAATTAACAGGAAAATAGTTTAATTAAGGACCAGTAATTATTCCACATTATTCCAGTAAAAAATCAACATGAAGTTCCATAAAGGTGAGCTGAATAACATAGGATTCACTACTCTATAATTAATCTTGTAATTTCTTAAATTTAGACAATAAATACAGCAGTAGCTACATAATTTTATCTTACACTGAGGTTTTCCAGAAGAAGCATCATTATCTCATCACAATAAGGTATTGCTTTTGTTTTTAGAGCTCTGCAAATGTCCCCAGTGAGGCCAACAGCTGCTGAGCACACCTAAAAAAGACAGGAAAATATTCAGATTATATTTTAACTGCATTAACTTTCCTAACATAAGAAAAGGCGACACTCGAATAATTCATTGAGTAAAAATGTCATAATATTCTGTAACATACACTAAGACCAGTATAAAATGCTATAAATCAATAAATTTAGGCTTTTAAACCAGTTACAAAATTAACAATTCGGAGGTATATGGATAAGGCAAGGTCTGAAAAACTAAAAACCGGTTATTATTTCCATTGTGCAGATAACCATCGTGTTCATATACTACACAAGAAATATAGTGAAGTGCCAATGTGAGAAATTCACATCTCATTCTCAACACTGAATTTCCAGCACTTTCAGTAAAATCAAACTATTTACAGTACTCCACAGGAGGAAACTTTTGATGACAAATTATCAGTATGAAACAATTAGTACATTCAAAAGTACACTCAAGTGGACCTTACCCAGAGTGGCAAGGGCAACACAAGAGAATGAATGACCAATAACTTCAGTAGGGACAAATAGTGGACGTGAATTTCATCAAAATAATTATCCAAATTCATGATATGGTTTTGAGTGATTGATGAATTTAAGTTTGCAAAATAGCTGAGGCCACAGGCAATAATTGCTTCCAATTTTGCATGAAATGATGTGTGTGAAAAAAAGCTCGCCATGATGGGTGCCGCCTTTGCTCTCAGAGGAGATTATGGCACCTTTCGGTCGCAATCCTGAATAGTTTCTGTATATGCATAACTGCGGATGAAAAATGGTTATATAACTAAACTCAAGAGAGAACAGAACATTTAGAACAGTGGCTTTCTATAGGCAATCCATTTTCAAGACAAATTGGCTGACAAGGTGATGGCCATGGTTTTTTGGGATGCAGATGCAATCATCCACATTGATTACTTGCAAGAAGAAGAAACAATAGATGGCAAGTATTGTACATCATTATTGCAATGGGTGAGCAAGGAAATAAAGAAAAAATGTTCTCAATTGGCAAAGAAAAAAATTCTCCTCTAACAAGACAATGCACAGGTGCACACCTGCGCAGTTTCAATGGTGAAAATTGTGGAATTAAAGTTTCAATTATTACAATTTCCACCGTATTCACCAGACTTGGCCCCCAGTGATTTTTTTTAATTTCTAAACTTGTAAAAATGGCTAGGTAGAAAATGATTCACTTTTAATAAGGAGGATCACCAACCCAGATGCCTATTTTGAGGACCTTCCGAAATCATATTTTTGGATTGCTTAAAAAAGTTGGAGAAACACTGAGGAAAATGGTATCAATCTTAAAGGAGATTAGGTTGAAAAATAAATAGAAAATCTAACCAAAATAATGTGTTTCTATTTTTTCCCAAGGACTTATTGAGAAGACATTGGCTCAGTCTCACTACCACTAAACCATCATCACACAATGCCTTCCAGTATATTTGGAGGGAAACCATGTCCATCAGGTCACTGTTGCATATCTGTGAGAAACAAGTTCCTCTTTGATCAAATGAGCAATGTTGACCTAACAGTAGTTTTTGGACAAGTCTAACACAATTACAGCTGAGAATAATGGTCCAAAATCAGGGTAATTGAGGCAAGAGGCAATGAAAAGTATCCTGATTAACATATTTGGAAACAACAGGAAGTAGGAAAGTCCATAAACATTATTTTGAAGATAAAAACAAAGGCCAATAGCATTTTTTTATCGGGGACCATGTAAAAGTTTAGGAAGTAAGCTGGATAACTCAGGAATTGGCAAAATAAGGAGCAAAAAAGGTGTGGAAGAGAACATCCCATCACTACCAAAGTTAAATTCTTTAAAAAGGCTCACAACTTGAGTGAAAACAGAAATTATAAGTGAAACCTCGACCTTGTTAACCCTGTGAATAGAAGGCAACTCCAGCTTCAACATGTCCCACTAACAAATTGAGTAGCTTCAGGCATGATGTGGTGATAGTCAAACAATGAATAAATGATCGAAGCACTTTTCCACTTGATACCAAGTGGAAAAGTGCTTCTATTAGTTATCCATTATGTCCCACTAAGTTCCTTAAAGACAGAATGAAGGCATGTATAGAAAGTGCATGCTAGAAAATGAAAAACATTATGTTCAGTGAAAATTAAGGGGGCTCTATCCCTGTTATGATATTAAAGTGTGTATTTGAAGTCTGGAATTTTATTTTAAACAATGATTACACAAAGCTTCAAATAGTAGCAGTAGTTTACAGGGGAGGAGACCAACAGCAAAGGTCATTTGCACCATTCTGGATGGACAGGAAAGGATGAAGGGTGGATAGAAACCCGGCATCGGTATTAGCTAACTCTTAACGAAATACGCCATGGGGTTCAAATCCACAGGGGGTCCAATCCAACGGATGGCGCATTCACTTAAAGTACCCTCCACAGAGCACCAAGTAAGGATCGAGATACCATGGAAAAATATCCGACACCGCCAGGATTCGAACCCGCATGGGCAGCCAGTATGATAGCCACCGCACAAGATCGATCCCCCTAAGCTTGTGTTAATTCTTACTAAATTATTTCAACAATACTAAAGATAGTGTTGCATGAATGGACGCTGAGATTAAAGGTAAAGAGAAAAATTAAATTAGTCATACAAATGATACAAAAAAAAACAATGATGAAAGTAGTTCTGGTATGGAAGGGTGCACGGAAAGTGATCATTTAATAACAGATTTCCTTGGTAGCTAATTCAAAGGGTAAACTGAAGTGTAATAATATATTAAGAAATTGCAAATATGAAAAGGTCAATTTTTACTTCATACAATGATGTTTGATTGATTTCACTACATGCTACTATTAAATGGAGGCAAAGTTTAATGGTTGTGGTATGTTCACCGGCAAAAATTGGTACTACACTTTTTTAATCTAGTCCACAAGCTTTAGACTTGGGTTATGTAAGGTGGGACACTTAATGCAAAAAAATTATTATAACTATAATATTGGAAACAATGGCTTTTTTCAAAGGCTGCCATAGCATACAGGTCAACAGACCAGATGGTTTTTGGTTGATATTTGATGCCGGATAATGCACATTTGTTTTATTTTTTCAGCTGACAAGAATATTTTTCCGAGAACTAAGAAATTTGATGTTAACAGCCAATTTAAAAATCAAATTAATTAGGTTGTTTAAATAAAATAATATTAAAAAATAGAAGTCGCCTATACATACATAGATATTCAGTGAGAAATGACGGAGGATACAACATCATTTGTGATTAATATATTAATAGCTTTACATTGAGACCATAGAATGTTGCCAAAAATTATTTAGGCACTATCACATCCAGACACTTCTCTAGGAGGATCATTTTTTCAGCTATCAATCCAGCCAATTGAAGGTGCTAGAAAGGGCATATGTAGGTTTTTGTGGATTGTGGTAGGAGAAACAACAGGCAGATGCTAGATTTCAGGGTTGGTTCTAGTGTAAAAAGATAAAAGTCAACAAGGAGTCAGTAAATTCTATGACCCATTTGATGGAGATATAGCTAATGTAGCCAAGAAAACAAAACAACCCAATGGAAATGGATAGACAAAAAATGTGAAATGGAAATGCTAGAATTATACTCCGATGAATAATACACATGAACTGAATAAACCTCTGTATAGGCCTTCCAAGAAAGTATCTATGTTATAAATAGAATATATTAACACCAAATATGTTGATAATGGCCAAACAGGCCAACACAATCAGTCATCAGATGATGTAGAGTACAAGATTACAAACTAACCAATTATAAATGATTTCAGATACCTACCTGATATTCTGCATGATTCTGCAATCCTAAGCAGAGAAAAGGCTTGAAAGCATCCATGTACTTGGCAAACCCTTCTCCCAAAACTTCTACCAAAGTAGAGACAGCCATAAGTGCATCTTCTTGAACTCCGCCAGCCTTTCCGGAGTTAGAATTAAACATCTGAAGAAGTGCTGTCATTATAGCATCAGATATTTGTGGAGCATCTTCAGGTGTAACCTTGCGAAGTACACTCTGAAAAAGATAACATACATGAAAATACAATTCTTTAAACATGAAGCGATCTTAAAAACCAATTACACAGCATTACTATGACCGGGTACAAATAACATTTTATCTCCATATTCCATTAAGAAATATTTGTGTGCAAATTAGATTTATTTTCTATCAAATTTGTTTCAATCTTAACTTTTTTTTAAAGAATCTTGCACATTTTTAAGTTAAAAAATGCAAGTGGCAATGAAATTTTAAAAACTTTACAGCCTAGTTTCCCTGCCCTCATCAAGAAATACAGCGACTTTTACCTTGAAACCCAAACTGCCACCCTTGATAAAATGTGAGAGAGTAAGGTTTTCAAAGAATTTAGAGGGAAAAGTAGTAGTAGACTTGTGTGAAATTTTCTCCACCAATAATTACCTCCTCCGCTTTTAAATTCATTACACAAAAAAATGTCTTTAAGAACTACTGATAAATACCTGCAATGTTCCACACAACAAGCTCTGCAGGTCGTAATACTGAGCACGATCAGTATGATTCTGTATATGAGATTCCATTTGGAGCACCTGCTGAAGTCTTTCTAGAATAACTAAAGTAGTCTTTTGAACTGTGGGGTAACAATCTCTAGGAGAGTTCTTCACCATTTCCATTAGGGCTTCATATGCTGCACTTCTAAGGTTTGCCTAGAAAAAGATATTATAACTATGTAGAACTAATTATAAAATAACATATCAAATAAAAATATTAATATGCTAGTTCTTAGGATATTTAAATCTTTAAATTTCATCCTTATTCAATGAAAGTAAGCGCAACTGTAACAGGAACAAGAATTTCATGGCCAGAGGAGTAAGACAAGGTATTTACATTTATGTTTACAATAGGAATTCATATTTATGCTTAATATAAAATTGAAAATTTAGAGGCAGTGAAGATGTTTAGCATATACATAAATCCATAAACTTCTCCTTAGTATCAAATATTAGCTATGGCCTCATTGTATCTTTAGGAAAAGCTACAGAAGTACAATTGGTGAACTAAACTATCTTTATGCTTTTACTGTAGGGAATTTACTAGAACATTAACTTGATAAGACTGCTGTGTATGCACTTGAACCATATTGCTCCGGGCAACTGCAGTAAACTCTTGTTCTCATGCACTTAGTCTCCTGAACAATAAAACTTTATGCTTCAGAAAATTGATTCTCATATGTCATCATAAAATGCAAAATTGAACAAGTCATCTTCTTTGTGAATTTTCTTACTCTTAAGCAGTTATGATACCTTATAGAATGTTTTTATAGGCCAAATTAAAAATGGATTCCTTTATCAATCTAATAAAAGGAAACAAAAACGACTGACCATACACTGGTAGAAGCAGAGTACAAAGCTGTCCTATTGGGTCACACACACACAATACAAAATCACACGCACAAAAATCATATCACAAAGTACAAAATGAGATTGAATCACAGAAATGCAAGGAAACCTTTTCTAGTCAATTAAGTACCATGCACTGCTTTAATAATGAGAGAGAGGAGGGAAAGCCTCCTGCAGTGACCAATGGGAAATCTGCACATGGATATTTTATAGTAGCTATGCTGATACTCAGAGTTTAATTAATATTTGCCAAAACTAGCTTGAATTGTGCATACAAAATGACCCAAATGGTGTAAACAGTCCATTGGTGCACCATTTTTTGCATAAGTGCAAATACAGTTGTTTATAATATTATGTAGGCACAGCATTATTTGGGCCAACATTGTTGTTCTACTTTGAGGGTCATCATAGGATTCAGAGTATAGGAGGAAAAAGTTTGTAGTTTGTTTTATTTTCAGATAAGTGAATTATTAAATCACAATCCCACCATAAAACAATCATTTTATTTTGCATACATATTCCCTCCAATTCCCAGACATTCCGAGATTGGATCTACTTGTATGCTTATGACAGAAGAATGAGTGAATTCACTTTTCAGTTTTATATTTGTAAAGAACAATTAAATTCTCCATAACTGCAATGATTACCATTATATTTCCAAATATCAGAGACCCTAAATTCAATGTTGCCATTTGTACATAATTTGGGTACATAATGGTGGTGGCAACTACCACAAGATTAGATCATTTGTAACATTTCACAGAAATCTCACCAGGAAGCAATTCCGTGGCCCATATGAAGAGAGAGATGTTTTTCCCAGACATACTATTATTATAAAACAATAAGGTGGGCCATGTTTTTCATCCTAATTTACCATTATTTAAATGAAGGCGTTAACCTAGCAATCAATGTGGACTTACATGGACATGGGGTTGTCCAAAGAAGTAACCTCAATGATTCCAAAATGAACATTTGAAACTGAAGTTAATACTTTTTCTGCTAAAGGGAATAACAAATATCATTTTTTCGAGTTAATATAGATCGCAAGAGGATTTGCAATTGAGCCTGCAGATTCATAGAATGAACATAAATGGATGCCAGGGAGCAACTGAATTTTCAAGAGGTGAGACCCCCACCAACTACTGCTGGTCCCTATAAATTTAATGTTAAGTTTCCACTCCCTACCCTAATAATTGGGGCGGCCCCTCAGTCTCGAACATGTTTGAAAATGATAATACACTCAAATATCCACTGTTAAAATTTTGATACAGAATTATGCCAACTCTCTTGAGAGACTAAGTGTGTCCTATGAAATTTATGGGGAGAATTATGTCCTAGATTAACATACAACCTGGAAACTTCCTGGAACAGATTTCAATACAAATAAACGCAAATAAATACCTGAGGGGCATCTGGCCGGTCAGTTGTTTCCAACAGTCGCTGAACTATATATTCAAAGTACTGTGAGAGGCAATATGTTGCTGGTGTGCTTTGGGCATCATCACCACCACCACCATCTTCCCCAGATCCACCACCAGCAGCTTCCTCTTCGGCTGCCTCATATGCTGCCTCGGCTAGACCCGAGAAAGCCCAGCAAACATTTGCAGCAACCCGAGGTTCTGATTTCAACCCTGTCATAAGTGCCTCAAGCAATGGCTTCAAATAATTTTCATTGATCGCAGCTTCTGGGATGATTTCACACACTCTTCCAAAATTCCATGCAGCTGTATCACGGACAGCTACACTAACATCATACATCATATCAATAAGTGTTGGCATAGCTTGCTCCACAAGTGTCTTCAATGTTGATGGATCCAATCCACCAAGAATTGAACCTACAAAAAAACAAAATGGAATAATAACATAACTTATTCTCCATGGTGATTGGTTCATTCACATGCTTAATCACGAACAGCAATCATCACTGAACTGACTGTAACACAAGTGAAATAAAGAGGTTTAAAACTTATCTACAAAAATATTGGAAAAAATTTTTTTTTGTCAGCATAAATACATTCAATTGATTACCAAGGGACTTCTACTGCAAAGATAACATGGGCATAATGAACAGAAACAATGACTGACTGCATACCCTGAAGATGCCAACGAGAGCAGAAGCCACAAAATTTTAATTCTAAAAAAAATTATTATCAGATCATACTGAGATGACTTATCATTGTGAATGTTTTAGTTTATTTTGAATATCTTATGAATGCTGTGAAATTTTTGAAAAGATGAATAATAAATGGTACTACATGTGAGATTGGGAAATTAACTCAACATACTTTGAGGTTCATCATCAGGTTCAAAGTATAAAAGGAAAAAGTTTGTAGTTTGTTTTTTTCAGAAATGTGAATCAATAAATCACAATCCCGACATAAAACAATCATTTTATTTTGCATACATATTCCCTCCAATTCCCAGACATTCCGAGATTGGATCTACTTGTATGCTTATGACAGAAGAATGAGTGAATCCACTTTTCAGTTTTATATTTGTAAAGAACAATAAAGTTCTCCATAACTGCAATGATTACTATTATATTTTCAAATATCTTTGGGCTAGGCACCTTGCCAAACCAATCAGGCAGCTCCTCTACAAGGAGCCGGATATCCTATTAAAAGAGATCTTAAATTCAACGTTGCCATTTGTACCATATTTTGGGTATATAATGGTGGTGGCAACTACCACAACATTAGATCATTTGTAACATTGCAAAGAAATCTCACCAGGAAGCAATTCCGTGGCCCATATGAAGAAAGATGCTATTCCCAGACTGTTACTATTATTATAAAACAATAAGATATAATATATTACCATGCATCCATCACTCCAAGTGTCGTTGGCCCCAGACTACTTAATCTCACTCATTCCAAGGATGTGTATTCCCAGTCTGGCAATCTATATGTTGGAATTTTCTAACCTTTCGCACCCAATGTCCCATATCCCCCTACCCAGCATTTTTCCACTTGGAGTGACGTTAACCCACCAGCCCTCACGTGGAGATCCAATTGGGAATTTTCCTGGTAGGACCACCATCAAATATTCAAGAGCAAGCTACATCTTCTAGGGATATAAATGCTGTGGTTTCCACCCCTTTCACATTGCAGCATCACAGCCAAATCCTTGATTTTCACACAAGCCTGCAGATTGCAGACAGTTGATAATGGACCAATCATCATGATTTGCGACATCAGTACAATATTCCAACCAACGATGGGAGATGCTGCACCAGTAACTTTTAATGGAATCATCTACTACATGAGCGTATGATCCTGTTCAAGGTGAATGATTTTTACATTGACATTATTGAATTGTAATCAGTACCATATGGTAAAACTGCTGCCTTTCATCAGGGTATTGTAGATTTAGGTGTTGAATCCACTTTCCTTGTTACCAGAGAAATTAGCTAACTTACCTGAAATCCAATCTAAACCTGATAATTTTTGGTGCCTTTGATAATCTAGCCTGAGACATTCAGCTACGTAGTCAGACACACTACCTGTGCGCCACATTTTCCCTTCTAATTCCATAACACATGGTATTTCCTTAGACCATATCCACAACGATTGTAAAATCAACTGTAAGCTATGTACTTATTCACAGTTTATGTGGTGAAGTTACCCACTGCAGGAAATAAAACTTCTTTCTTGTGCAAAAAAATGCGAATTTTGAAAAAAATTCTTTTGCATTGTTCATTACCATAATTTGAGATATTTATAAAAAATCTTTTCTCATGATATTTTTGCACATAATAAAACTCTGTGTACACTTTAGTTGTTTAGATAAAATTGGGGTAATAGTATCTGCCTCTACTCTGTGCAAGGACTTTTCACAGCACCTCAGGAAAATCAATTTACATTACACATTTTTAACTTCTTTGAATACATCCATATTAAATGAGTTGGTAATTTTCCACAGACTCCAAAGTCTGTGAAAAATTATAAACTCATTTAATATGGATATCAAACAATTCCACGAAGTGAAGCCTGAAAGTGTGAAGTATATTCTTTAAATACATTTGTATTTAAGCAAGTTGCATTATAACAAAGTCCTGGCAACGAACTGATAAACTGAAGAGTAAAGAGATTTGTAGAAATAAAAATTAAACAAAAAACGAATAATGCTATGAAGTCTTAATTGATAGAGATGCATGAAACATGGAAATGAACAAAAAAACTTTAAACATTTCAAAGAATAATTTATAGAATTGATTACCAAATGCCATTAAGGCTGCATCTCGAAACCTCCAGTTTGGACTTTTAATATTCTGCTTCACAAAGGGCAGCACAAATGGAACAATGGCATCTTCACAACATGTAGCCAGCAACATCAAACAAACACCGGCAGCTTTACTTGGGTTCCAGTCATCCTCATCATCAAATTCCTCCTGTAAAGATTTATATCACAGAAGATATTAGTATTAAAATATCATGAAACAATTAGAAGATAGAAAATATTTGCTGGGAAAGAAAGAAATATTACCACCAGATGGTATCTGTGCAACAATACAATAAACAAATTTTCATCATTTCAGGTGTTAAAATTATGACCTATGGGTGGAACATTTGAAGCCGTGTGAATAAATCTGATAAAATTATGAGAGCATTACTACTTTAGACAGTAAAAAAGTACACTATCTGATACTTTGATGGTCATTAATAAATTCCATCTCAATAGGCATCGGACTGTAAAACATGGCCACGGCCCATGCAAATCACCTCCAGATGGAATTTTCAGAATTTCCTGTCCAGTACTTATTTTATGATGGTAATTAACACACGACATTGGAATGCTCAATTACAAATATGGCATATAAGAAGAGCAAGAAAATTGAGTAATGCCTTAGTTACATTTTATAGCACAAGTTAATGACATACATGCAATTGGTAATAACAAAGTCTACACATGACCCCCATAGCGGTTGTTCAATATTCCAAGTGATTTGACATCTTTATTAATATGAAAATGACAAAAATGGCATCAAATTAATCATGACAAACGAATGGGTGGGCACCGACAAAAACTATTACACATTTATTTTTGACAGAAAAGCTTGAAGATCGGTTGTAGCAATTAATGTCACTGAATACAAACGAGAACGTGTACTGCCACAAAACCACACCCTATTTAAATTTACAAAAACACAATTCCAAAGGATGCAACAGAGATATTAATATGATTCATATTGTCATGTCCTGAGTAAAAATTACAATAGGGGCAATTTCCTGCAAAAATTATGGCAATGCAAAAAATTTCTCAATTTCTTTAAAAAATTAGTAAAAAACAGAATTATTACACTTTTTTATGAAAATTTTTACAGAATCACCAAACAAGATATTGATCAATAGAAATCTAACCTCATATTAATATAAATGAATAATGGAAAAGCAACTTATGTCAGACCATGTAATCTATAACAGGGCACTTTAGCACACAGGTGGAGATGAATGCATCTATTCCTAATTGTTCACATTCTTCCAGCCTTCATTTCAGTTATTCTAAAAAAATGTAAGCATTAATGAATGTTGATTTTGATTTAAAAGATTAAGAATGATCACAATATATAATTCCCTCCTTGTCTCAGTCATTCTAAGACTGGATCTACTGGTAAACATTTTCAAGTGTATCTGAATTCAATACATGAAGTTTTAGTTCCTAATCAGCCAATTCATAAGTACTGAATATAATAGTTTATGATGCTTTTAGATGCCACTGTTTGCCATGCACTAAAACTAGAATAAACAACACCCTCAGTACCCACATCAGCCAATTTGGTGCTTCTTGGACTTGGTGAGGCCTTATGCATTTTGTTAATGTGATACATTTTGTGACATGCATTTTAAGCAATAATTATTCTTGTTAAAGCTGCCACTGGTCAAATAACTGTCAATGATTATCCTACATTTAATATAATACATGTTTAAAGACCATAGAAAAGGAACAGCATAATGAACAGTTCAGTGAAGGCAATAGACTGTAAACAAGGTACAGCAGCTAAATCCGGACAAATGAAACTTTTGCTTAAAAGCAAATATATTTTTAAAAAATACAAATGAAAATCCTAGTACAAGTAGGGAAATCTGTCAAGAGTAACATCACTCAATGTAACCCCCTTCAGCTGCAATGACCGCCTCCAATCTTGCCCTGAATTGATCACACCCACTCTTTATAGCAGTGCTGTCCATATTTGTGAATGCTGCTACGATAGCAGTGCATAGAGATGCGACATTAGGGTGCCTCGTCTTATTGGTAACTCTTTCGACTACACTGCAAACATAATATTAGAGGGAGTTCAAGGCCTGGCTATTCGGGGGCCAATTATGGACTAAATGACTCCAATGAGCTGGTGCACCATCCTGTTACTCATTTTAAATGAGAAATAAATTCTCATAATAGACTGCATAAAAGGGAGCGTAAGTTTTGTTTTTAAAAAGAAAATTTTTGAGAACATAAGTATTAGTGTTACTACAAATATTATATAATATTCCCCTTCACTTACAAAATTGTTTGGGACTCATGCCATGTATTTACCTGCACTGTGATTTTTGACACAGCAGTAAATATTGACCAGGCTCTGATTTCATGTCATATTCAGAATCCATAAGAAATTTTTGTATATTATGATTATGATATCAAACCGTCATGCATCTATCCACAGAAGGTAGGTTTTCAATGGTCTCTTCGAATGAACATCCCACTGTCATGGACTTGGTGCAACATAAACATTCTTCCTGAAATTATTGCTCAACTTATCTCCCCTTCTATCCTCCCCATCAGGCTGACCAAAATGCCACTTTCTTCCTCTTCCCCAATTACATCTCATTCTTCCCTTCTTTCATGATCTTATCCACATCACTCAACCTCTTGATATCTCTTCCATCTTCTTTTTCTGCTTTCTTCATATTTCTCTAACTTCCTCTCTTTACCTTCCATTCACAGCACTTCATTTGTTTTTCTTTGTAGAACTACTTTAATTCATCCTAAAAATTGTCACATGGGAATATTTTTCTAAAATATAATAACAAATTTTAATATAATAATATTGACAGGATATCCAGTGAATATACGCTATATTTTTCTCCAGTTTTCCATGCTTTTCAACGGTAGACTAGGAAGGACTGCCTATTCATAAGGAGAGATTCTGGTGTCATGTGATATACGAGGGTCATCCGGAAAGTAGTACCCGTTCGTGCCGCATGAAGTGCTGACGACGCGAGTAGCCGCTGGACGAGGTCAGATAGCTTCAGTGGCTTGTCTGCCTTCTCTGAGCCAAGTTGCGTGACGCTAGCATTGCCTGTGTTGTTTCTGTGATTGTTTACAATGTTTAAAAAAATTGAGAACGCCGCCAGTTGAGAAGTGAGGGCAGTGATTAAATTCCTCAATGCAAGAAACGTTCGCCCATGTGATATTCATCGCCAATTAAAGGAGGTGTATGGAGACAATGTAATGGACGAGTCGTCTGTTCGGCGGTGGTGTCGCAACTTCAACATGGGGAGGGGGAACACACACGACGATGAGCGTTCGGGGAGACCGTCTGTCATTACAGACCAACTGGTGAGCTCAGTTGACGAATTCGTGAGGAACGATCGGCGCGTCACAATTGATGACATCTGTGAGCATTTTCCCAATGTTTCTCGAACAATTGTTCATGAAATTGTTAAACACCATCTGCATTATGCAAAAATTTGTGCAAGATGGGTCCCTCGCGTGTCTCAATGAGCTGGCGGCGAAGGACTATGCAGCAGGAATACAGAAACTTGTCACACGTTATGACAAATGCCTTAATTTGCTTGGAGATTATGTTGAGAAGTAGTTTAAAGTATCCTCTTTCAAATAAAATTTTTTATGTTTGTTAATATTTACTTTTGTGTCTTTATTTCACGAACGGGTACTACTTTCCGGATGACCCTCGTATTAAATGCCAGTGCAATTACATCGAGCAACCAGTAACATTTAGTGACTCTTCATAATTTTACCCGATGCTCCTAACCATAACATGCATCTACACCATGTTAATTCCTTCCTGAAAAATTTAGGTTTCCCAATTATTATTTCCAGGAGTTCCCAGATTCAAACTATTTAAAGGCTTCCACACACCTAAGCACCAACAGAGGCAGGTAAGGCCACTGAAGTCTCAACACCTACCCATGGCCTCAGTCATTATGGCAGCAGACCCCCCTGATCAATGATATAGGTATTGCTCACATTGTCAGCAACACTTGGCTGAATGATATTACGTTCTCTTTTACAATGGATGGTGGCCCTATAATTACTGAACTATAGCCTCAGTTTTTGCCAGGGTCTGTAAACAAGTGAATACAAAAAATTTGAACTGATCTTACAACTACAAGGAAGACTGCTTTTATTGCAAATTCCTGATTACCATATTTTACTTCTGATTAGCATATCAAATTTCCAAACATTTGGCTTTTTTACCTAGAATTTTCATAGAAATTGAGTAATTCTAGAATTTTCACAATTTGTGCCCATCCTAGAGACATAGTGCACACAATATAACAAACGAACCTCAAAATCAATTGTGATTAATGTTTCAAGAACATATAAACAAACATTCTTCTGGACCTATTGGCAAAGAGTTTTGTTCACGCATTAAGAAACAGGCTATGCCATCTTCCTAATTACGCTTACATGTAGACCCTAAAATCATAAAATGACCTTATATAAAAATATCAATTAGCAATTCCCCATTAACGTGCATAACAAAAGGTGTAAGTATTCAAAGAAATACTTCCAAAAGAAGCAAACTATGTACTTTAAAACTACTTGCCTGTTTAGTTAGCTTTTGCATGAGAACTGGAACCAGGTACTGTAGAGCACCCTTGGCATAAAAGCGTGAAGATCTCGGAGGTGGCCTTCCAGCTTCAGTGGCTTCAGATTCTTCTATTGACAAATCAACTTCTTCATCACTCACATTTGACCAAAACTCAATTCCTTGCAAGGCCACTTCATCAATATCTGATTTCATAGCTTCGAGGGTTATCTACAAAGATTAAAAGTACTTTTAAATGCATACACACCTATTTAAAAAACTTATGTACAATAGGCCATTTGAACAATAATGTTTTGAAAACAACAGGCAACAAAATTGAACATAAATCAGAATACAAACAGAAGAAAGACTACGCATACAAATACTTTAATTGATACAAGTGAGGAGGAAACTATCTCTGCAAAATATGTTGCCTCAGGCATAACTTTATGGAATTTGCATAACATATTGAAATGGAATAATTTACTTTATGATTCCACACTTTATAAAAAAAAACGCGGCCCAGGTTTCGATGTTGAACGTCATCATCAGGTGATCCTCATAGAAGCAAATTTGGTATATATATACCTTCCAATCAAAGGAGGAGGGGGGGGGGTAGGTCAGAGAGAGAGGTTGGAGAGGTAAAAAGGTTACAATGTAGCTAGGAAGAAAAGAGAATTACACCTTTTTGACTTCGAAGAGAGGTAGGTCTAGGAGTGGGAGGGATACAAAATTTCGAGCCTTTGACCTTTATTTTCAAAATTAATACTTTTTGTCACCAAGTCACTTTCGATGAGGTGCTTTGCAAAGAGGACTGTTATGTTCTTATTTTTTATACATGTTTGGTGTTTTTTAATTCTTTCTTTAAATCTCCGTCCTGTTTGCCCAATATACTTTGTGTTCCATTCTGAGCACTTTAACTCATACATTCCACTCCTCTTGCTTTTGGGGACTTTGTCTTCAATGTGAGAGATCAGGTTCTTAAGGCATGAACCACTATAAAAGGCACATTTAATTTTTTCTTTAGTATTCTAATATAACAAGTATGCTTCTATGAGGACTACCTGATGATGACGTTCAACGTCGAACCTTGGGCTGTGTTTTTTAAAAATAAAGTGTGGAATTACAAAGTAAATTATTTCATTTCAATATCTCGGCAAAGCCTTGTACAGCATAATTTAGTTTTGTAAATGCTTTGCCATGGGTACCAACACTCACGCATGAATTGAAAATATTGCATTGAAAAACTCATTCCTTAATTTTTTTAAATTAATTATATAACATAATATAGACACCCTGACAAGGCAAAACAAATGTGAATAATTATATTCACACCACCCCATACAGGCTAGTTAATATTTTACTGGATAATCAAATACTAAGCAATAAAAAACTTTTACTTACAGGAAATAAGGCCTGAGCCATGTAACTTTCCATATACTGATAATATAAGGACATGATTTTCACGAGGCATTGTAGCGCAGCAACACGAACCAATGTATCAGCTGATTGAGTGGCTTCACAAACTACTTCCATGATGAAATTTCTTTCAGGCTGAAAATACATCAATATTAAGATTACTTAAAAAATGTAAAGATATTACTTAGCAGACTCAACTGTATTATATTTATACAAATGAAACAATTTATTTATGATTGAAGGCTAACATTAGCTTGATGATTATGAATCATGATCTAGGATATTAATCCATTGCATGGAATCTTTCAGTGTCATATATGCCAGAGTAGATATACCCTAAAGTGCCAGAAACACAAAATTGGCGTCCAGCAATTATAGAAATTTAATCACAATTCGAACACCCAAGTCTCTTTTGTGGCGGTACACCAACATTCCAGCTTCCTCCAATGGCATGATTATATGAACTAGATTCAAAGTATAACAATGAGATTCATAGCTATTGAAGGGTTTGGTCTCTAATCAACTCAACAAAGAAGTCCTACCTTATCCCAATATTTATTTCACTGAACAACATTAGTTACATTAATGAACTTCAGCTCAAACTTCACCAGTCCCTTTTGTCACTGAACTACATTAGCTAACCAATTTCCTCCGGTTTTGACCATCCCAGACAACATTTATAATTATCTGGCCACTTTAAGCCCAGCCTGATCTATTGGTTCCGGAAATATTGTCTCTTTCCCCAACACACAGGTAAATCCCATCAAACTTTTCCATATTGGTTCTTTAATCTCCCAATGGAAAAGTGCCCACACCTATTTTAAAATCGGGAACTAAATATAAGATTGATAACTACCATTAGTTATTACTACCTGCATTGCCAATATTTTTTAACACATTCATTATCACCTACTACACCACATTCTCTCTTTTTATCTCATGCTGCCAACATGATATTCTCCCCAGTGGCACATATCCAACTATTCTTGGTAGTCATTCACATGGCTTGTCTTTGGAGTGTTAAATTTTAAATTGATCTTACTAAGGCCATTGGCTCTGATGACTGTAACCTTCTGATCAACAAGTTTAAGCATATCACAATATCAATAGTGTACTGCTATTTGTTATTTCAGACTTCCTCTGATCTGGAGTACCACAGGGCAGCCTTCTTGGCCCCTTGTTGTTTGCCCTGCATTTGGATGCCATTATTAATTCTGTCCCACAAGATTGCACGTTAGGCACTATGGAGCATGCATTTAGGCACCTAATGAAAAGGCAGCTTGAGTTTAGACACTACAAAGTAGTACTGCCATCAATGCAGCTAAGAATAAGGGATTAACAGATGTCTAGAAAATAAATATTTTGATATTTAAGTTAGCATATGCAAACATTTGTGTGTAATTACAAAATCACAATATTTTTTGTGTCATGCCAAGTTCACTTTTTAATTCATTCTTCTTTTAATTTAGTAACTTGGGTGATTTTTGTTACTAGTTTCGAATTTTCTTCTTAACAGATTATTCATTTTTATATTTTGCTTTAATCAATCTAAAAGCTTAGATAGAAATACATTTCAATAATTTTAAACTTTTAAGCTTATTATATATTTTACTACTGGGTAATTTTTCCATCATTAATCCCATTCAGTAATTGTTTTCAGATATGCTTTTTAACGTGTATAATTCATTTATATTCATGCTAACTTTTCTAATTTAATGTTTCATATTTTTCAGTACAGCTATCAATTAAATATTTATTCCATAGTTAGTCTTTGTCAGTGCTTTTTCATTTTTGTTGGTTTAATTACTTTGAGGGTTTACGTGGTGAAACATTGACTCCTTTTGCAAAGGTTTGGCAAACAACCTATGATTACCCAGTTGGATTAATGCAGACAGCTATATTTTTACAAGGGCATTACTAAATGCTTAAACTCTCCAAACATGATGACTAAGGTGATGTTCTTAGTCAAGAAATGAAGCAGGAAAAAAGAAATATGTTTTATTCTAACCTTCATATTTCAAATATCTGTATCCAATAACTTGACTAAATAAAGTTATTTCAAGAATTAAACTAGTCATGTGGAAGTCGTCAATATTCTCTTGCCTAAGGAAAGATCTGCCTTTCCCCACCTTGCATTAATAAAGCCTTTTTTCAACGAGTAGAACTGTACTCTCTTGAAGAAAAAACCAATGTTATCGTAACCAACATATAATACACTCCCACCATGGCAACTATTCTTCTGCTAATTGTCTTGCTTCTAACCCTTTTAATTGTAATTATGGGGTTGCAATATAGTATATTTAGGATACACTTTATGTCTCCTAAATCCCAAGGCCCAAATTAAGTGCATAAATTTGTGCCCTATCGCTGCCTAACAAGTTTGGACACCCTTCAAAATGACAGACACTAAATAAGGCGATTTAGGCACCTAAAGACACAGCTCGAATGTACTGATGGAGGTATACAATTGTGTTATCTTCAGATGCCACTAACTGCCATTTTTCTTTAGTGCCAAAAATGAAAATTACTTATCACTTCATCCAATTCAAGCCTAATGCCCGTTTATTTAAATTGGAACTCTTCTTGACAATGTATACCATAAACTAATGTCTGATTCACTACGTGAAAATCCCCTCTGATGTAGAAGTAATATTTGATTGTAGGCTAGTGTTTGACAACCACATCATAAAAATTTCCCCAACTCTAATGGCATGGTCAGCCTACTTAATCAGCTTACCAGGACCCTCTTGTCTAATGAACTGCTCTCAAGCTGTACCCTTCCCATCCTAGAATATTGTTCTTGGTCCACTTATTGCCCCACAACAATAAAAATCCTCAACTTTCTAAACAGTTTCTTTCTTGCTGTTGTCCATAACTGTAACCTTCCCTCAGATTATACTGAGAACATAGTCTTACCACTTCCAGGCATTTCTTATCTACAAAATTGATGCATGATAGCTGACTAAGTAATTATATAATATTTTCAATGGTTATTTTTGAAATAATTACCTTTTATAACTATCACAACACAACTAATCAAAAAGCCTCAAAAAAATGCTTAGAGAGCTGGATTGAGAATCATTAGAAGTATGAAGACTTAATCAGGTTCTTAAATAATCACGACTTGAAAGGTTGGACTAATTAAATTAATTTAGTCAGTTGGTTCAGTATGGAGGTCTTATTAATAATCAGTAATCCAACATATATTGGTTGTTTGGATCATGAATAGAAAATTTAAAAAATAGATGCCAGAACTAGCAGACACAGGGACTACTTCCCATGGACAATACGTAATAATAATGGTAGCTTTATAGCTAACTAGAGTGCCACTTGCCTCCCACAACAAATAGTTTCACTTGTATACAAGCCTTTTCAACTGATATTTCAACTGTTTATTTTTTGTTGGCAAAACCCTTCCTACATGACAGCCTAGAGCAGAAACAACATCCAATGTTGTGCAAGCTGAAACACTTGTATTTTTTTGTGCTTCCAAGGTCCCACTTTTTCTACCTTCTGCATCAGGGCTGGGGACCTCAAGTCACATGAATGTAGGTTAATATTTCCCTCTTCTGGTTTTCCAGTTCAGCAAACCAGACTTAGTATGGTGGCAGTTGTTATATGTATATGTGATTGACATTTATACATCCTATTTAATATTCTAGAAAATGTATGTAGTGAGTAAAATTAACATGCGTTTAGAACTAAGTTTGGAACTAAACTGTATACATGTGGGCACATAGGTGTGAAAACCACCTAGCACATTTGTTTCGAGGATTTTAAGGGGATGTTTCTTCCACTTTCCCTCATCCCTAAAATATATCCCTTACCACCAGGTGTTTTAATCCCTTCCTAACTTCTTTTTGGTGAATTGCAGGGCATCTGTGAAGCTGTAAGCACTAGTCATGATTAACATATGAAATGAAAAACATATGAAACATATTATATCTGCCCAAATCGAAGCCAAACCCCTAAAATCACCAACATACTTGGAAAAAACTAATTTTTGAAGATTTTGAGCAGGTTTTCATGCTGGAACTAGGAGCCTAAAATACAATGCACTATGGAGAGGGTGAGAAACAGCATTGATTAATGTGTATGAGTACACATTTTAAGATTTGATTCCATAAGTAATCACTTATGCACATGGAAGTTGACAAATGATTTCTGGCAATTAATTTCCAATAATATTGTCATCAACTGCCCTACAGTGCAATATTTCCAACCACACTTAGAGACCACTATCTCTGAAGAAATCATTTTTGGAGAGAATTCAAAAGTCTCATGTCTAAGACGTACATACGTTGCACCTAGCAGTGGCTTTATGGTAACCTTGACTTTTATTTGGAAATGTCAATCCATTCTTTTCAAAAATATGTAACATCACACTCATGAATAGGCAAAATAATGAATGTCATTTTTCCATAACATCTCTCAACACACAACTGCATATCCACATCTGTATATCCAATGCACGGGGTTGGTCCCTTGTGTCACATTAAGCAAACATTATTTTAGTGTAATGATTGATCAGCTCTTTCCAATGCAGCAATTACTTCTCATATCATTATAAGCATTGGATTAAGAATTTCTTTAGCATTGCTAATACAACCAATTGCAGTTCATAGCATTGGTCAAATGATTGGATAACAATTACCAATATTTACATAAACTGTTCAGCATGGAAATATTTAGTTGAATTATTATTGAGAGACAAAAGGGTAAGAATATTTTATAATTAAGTATCTTGGAAACCTCTTGGGAAAATGTGCATGGAAAATCTTCATGCTATACAGTTTATATATAATTGTATAGCATGAAGATATTTAAAATATTTAAGAGGCACCAAATTCCAGCTGATAGGCGAATTTTTCATTAAGACTTTCAATAGAAAACAGCTTTCATTATGGAAAATACAGTATATCATAAGTGTACACATATTTATAATATTTTTCAGGATTCAGCACTCCTTTAGTAACCCTATACAACAGAAAATCAACAGGTTCATGCACCATTCAGAGTGCAATTAATCAGAACACTGTAAGGAAGATGCATTTAATATTTGCTTTTAGTTGTTGCCTAGGAGATATATTAGATTTAGAGCAATCAAATATCCTGATATCTGTTCAACTGTGATTTCCAACAGCTCGAGAGTTAAAATTATGAAATATGTATGGTAGTGATTGCTTGGGTCTTATTAATGTTTTCAAAGATATGCTTAACTTTGTAACAGCAGAGGACATACCTGTAGTGTATTACAGATGATTTCCCAAAAACAAATCCAACAGCCAACCTAACATGAAAAATTTGGCTTAAGTGCATGAAATCCTTGAATTAAAACCGAGCTTCCCATAATAATCATTGAAGAGCCTGCTGGTATACTTGAATCGCTTAGCATTCCATTTGGACTGAGCAACTAGGCAAATGTTACATACTATATATACTGCACAATGATCAAATACACACCATGGTTGAGCACTGCAATGATGTATTGCCAGAGAAGATAAGAGAAATAATTCACTATAATTCGGGTTTTCACAATTGCAAAAAAGTAAATTTCAGAGATATAGTTTCTGAGAATGACAGACAGTGTGCCCAGCGAATACTAATTGCTTACCCAAGATTTCTAGGCTAATTTATCTTTTCAGGTTGTTTTCAACACATTGATCCATTACTGAGAAAAATTACGCAAGGAAATAAAAGATTTTGCCAACATCAATAACGACTACTCATCACACTGTGCCACACCGAGATTAGAAAGGAACTAATTATGACATAAAATATTTCTTCTGTCGAAGAGCGGATGATTAACACCAGCCCAACAATTAAGGGAAGTGAGACTAGCAGTGACAGGCTTGCATGCACCCCGACCCTAGGCTCCTTTCGCACATCGGCTCATGAACCAGAGCACACAACGCTCAGTTTAGCTAACCAGCAGAAGGGAACCAAAGAGAGAGGCACAGTGTTACAACCACACCAGTTGGTCCTACGAATTATCTCCCACAGCCTACTACTGAGCACTCTGCTCAGTTCATTCCGCCATATTAAAATTATTATCTGGAAAAAAGTGAGAATCCCACACAAACAAAACATCGACCTATTTATGATTTTTTTAGCTTTTTACCCAAAAATTCTGTAATTAATTAATATTACAAATGATGCATCACCAAAGAGTCAAAGTAAATGCCCATACAGGATAAATGAAGAGTGGCAAAACAGGTGGTGACTATCAATCATCGAACTTTTCCCTAACTTAACCATTGAAAGTAAATTGAATAGTTACAGTTCCTCAGCATCAGTTTACGGCAATAATTATTAATCAAATATGATTATTTATTTTAGATAACACTCAACTTAAAACTTTCATTTTAATTTTCACAAGACACTTCAATTTGTCTGATGAGAGACAGCAAGAAAATGTCGCTTTTCCCCAAAGCTGATAATTTGAAAGCAAAAAAAAGTGTTCCTCTAACTGTTATTTATAGTATTTATTGATACAGAAAAATGCTACCTTTATTATGAGACAAAAATACTACTTATCTATTTTTATTTATTTATCGACTTAATTGGGCGAGGTTGAGACTAATAGTCCCTTCTTCCACCTAACCCTATATTACAGACATTATATTGAAGATAATCACATACAACCAGGCCCTTGATGGAGGGAAATCCACCTAGGCGGGAATCGAACCTGCGACCTTTGGGTTGGTAGGTAATCTATCACTCACAGTTAAAAAAAAAAACGATGGCATTAAAGAAGTGCATTCCTTGAAACATCACAGAATTGTTTCATTAAGCCCAAAAATAAGCTTAAAAGGTAATATTTAAGAAAAGAGAGACCAGCTTCAAATGACAATGTCAACACTTTTTTGAGGGATAATGATGAAGGTAAATTGATACCACCTGTCTGAGTCAGGCCAAAAAAAGTTAGGTCAATACACATTCCAATTACTTAGGACTTCCTTTGAGCCCTGAAAGATAAACTGTAGATTAAATGTGAGATTCCTCCTTAACCGCGACACAATAACCTAGGATTGCAACAAATTCCTACATATGTAATTTATGAGAATGAGCACATCCCTACCACAAGGCCTCAAACATAAGTAATAGCTTAAAATGCAAGAAAATCATTCTTAGCTGGGTCCTGAAAACTAAAAACTAATAGCCTATTTACTCAGCAAATTGAGGGAAAACAAGTTAATAAATCCACTCAAAATTTTGATCCAACCATGTCACTAAATTAATGGAATGTAATATTTTATACATAAAAAATTAAATAAATACCTCTTTGTCAAAATTGGCACGTGTGAACTCCAAGGAATTCAAAAGGGCATTTGTAGCAGCAAGTCGAACATGATTGCTCGGCTCAGTCCGCCTCATTCCATGAATTATGGCTGTTAATATTTGGTTAGATTGTGCTACGAGCACATCATGTTGCTAGAAATCAAGTTGGATAAATTATTTCACTGAATTTATGGACAGTTCCACCATTTTCAACAAAACACAATTTGTATGCATCAAACTAATGATGATTATTAAGCACAAACTTCACACTAAAACAAGTAATTTCGTAATTATCAGAGAACTTACTATTTCTTGGCAGATGTATCCAATGGCTTCTAATGTTGCTTCCTTCATCATTTCAGTACTGCTTGTACCAACAACATTGTTTACTAAAACCGTAATAAGCTCTGGCCATTGACCAACGGGTAATTCAGCCACAGCAACATAAGCAACACACTGGGCTGCTGAACTTGGACGGTTTTCTGTTCCCAGTGTATCCAATATCTAAGCAGGAAAAAGCACCATAACCGGTTACCGAGGAATGTCCCTCATTAAATATAAATGTCACCGAATGACAATCAACTAAATTCTATAACCTCTTTAGGTGAGGAATGTTTCCATATTAGGTAACTCTAATATACTTCTAAATGATAAAGACATTACCGAATCTACAAAATAGGCATTAACAAAACGCAAACTTACGTTCTTCTTCACATATGCCCTAATGTCCCCAGGAAATGAAAGCCACCTTTGTTGGTATTGTTCTTTAATGGTAGAATCTTTGGACACCAATGTATTCTTCAACTGCAAAGCAGCCGCCATACGAGCAACCGGTGAGTTTTCTCCATGGTGTAAGATGACGGAAAGGGTCTTCACGTATTCGGGCTGAAATTAATTATAAAGGTTCATTGCTCCTCGCCAAGCGAACTTACAGATTTCAAAAATTAAAATTGTAAAATATCGGTATTACGGTTGGTGATGCAAAAAAAGGAAATACAAAAGCAACTCATGGCTAGCCATCTCTCCAGAGCCATCATCATATGAACATTAACCCACAGACCCACACATGCAGTTAACTCACCAAATTATTCTGGGCCGCCTGCTCCAAGTAGTTCTTCGCTGCTTCCAATTCATTTTTATCTGCGATTTTAAGAAAAGTTAATCGTGCGTTAAAATCTTTAGTTTTACATGAATCACTTTGTACAAGCACGAGGGCGGAATACAGGAAATTTAAGTCGTAAGACACCGAGTATTACGATTAGTTCAGTGTTTCCTACTAATATTGAAAAAACAAATATAATACCCTAATAATGAAATATAATTTTAAAAGATTTGAATCATGGTCGGTGAATTACTAACTGAAACGATAAATGCACACGTCAAGAGTATCTTAATACTAAAGCTAAAACGCAGTGATAGCCGAGATAATCTCGACACACATTTACTTCAGATTACATATCAAACAATAAATATTAATTCATCAAGAATAATTATTTATGAAAATATAACCTAAAACGACGTTATGGATTTCAGGTTCAAACAATGAATTCAGTTACCAACGGTCAGAGAATAAGTTACACTTACCTGGAGAAACAGTCTTTTCTAGAATATGTATTAGTTGTAACGTCTCGGGATTCATTTTGCAACGTATTTCTTCCGTATTTTCAAAGAAAATCGAGTAATTCGACAGAGTAGGGTAATGATCAACCGGCAATCTTCCCACATGTACCAAGGCGCAAGAATACCTGCAGTTCACTGATTAAGTGTAAAGTCATTAGGGCGAAAAATGGAGCAACATTGTGTTAACTAATAAGGCAGATTATTTTGAAATTTATTATTCGTCAAAAGAAAAATTACCAGCCACTAGTAATGAAAATATAGATGGACTATTTCTCATGGAGGATTGAATTACCTACCTCGCCTTACGCAAGTTATCGCGCCAACTTCTCGGTACGTCTTGAAAACAGCTTCAGCTTAAAGAATTAGTCACACGAGGGTGCTCTGAAACCCGTACGGCGTTAGCAAGACTAACGAAAAGTAAACTTGTGTTACCCGGTTTTCTATTTAAATAAAATTGTTGCGCTTTTGGAATATTCTCACAGAAAGTGAAACCCTTCTCAGAGAAATGTTGATATACGTGACGAAGGAAAAATACAAGCTTTTGGGTATGGGATATCATTCATTGTGATAGCCATTTGGAGTTTAATAAACATCGTTTGGTAAGTGAATAATTTTGAGAATCCTTTTTTTAATCGAAACTCATTTTTATTTTGTTTATGAGAGCTTCGAATAGAAATATAAAAGATTCATTATCAGACATTTTAAGTGGTGATATGTGAGATTCTAAGCATTTTTTCCATTTAAGAAATTGCATTCATCTGAATGGTATGTTTTCAATTTTCCCCGCTACTGTTAGATTGAGTACATCCGAGGACCATAACTAATAAACTATGGAGGAGTACGAGGATAAAGGCTGGGATGGAGAGGCAGTAGATGGAGATGTAATTAAATTCGAGAATTGCTTTGCCTATTTACAATTTAGATTTGGATATTAATGTGTTCTTTTGTATGCAGTCCGATGGAGGAGATGAGTCCAACGAAAACCCTCAAGAAGTCCTGAAAGAATGTTTGCACAAGTTCAGTACGCCGGACTATATAATGGAGCCTGGAATATTTGCTCAGTTGAAAAGGTGTCTAGTTGATTTAGTTCAAAGATTTTTTACCAACTTTTTGGAGGTGGAATAGCATAGAATGTTGCCTTCTGACCCTAAAATGCTCAAGTAATTAGAGTAGTTGTGGTAGATTCAAGTTTTTACTCTTGGTGGCTCCACATCGGTAAGTAACCTGAACCCGTTGAATCCATTGCTATATACTGGTTCTGTTTTGGTGGATGTCGACTTATGACTTAATCAACAGCGTGCCTTATTCGATGCATAGAGAAATCATAGATTTCGTATTTATGTAGGTATTTTCAGGCTGGAGGGAATCCGGAACAAGTTATTGAACTTCTTTCCCAGAATTACACGGCTGTGGCTCAGATGGCAAATCTTCTGGCCGAATGGCTTATTCTTGGTGGTGAGTACATTTTTATCACGTGAAGAGTACCTTTTATTTACATGATTTAATGAAACTTATTACGTCACTTACTAAAATATTTTGTTTTCTTGTAGGAGTGAAAGTGACTGATGTTCAAGCTATGGTAGAAAATCATTTAAAAGACATGACTTTGAAAACTTTTGATCCTAAGAAGGCTGAGACCATTTTCTCTGAAGAAGGAGAAGTATGCTTTCTTTGCTGAATATCTCTTGTTTTAAATATAAACATTTTTTTCGTCATTAATAACAAAATGGCCATTCTTTTCAAATGTGGAGATTAGAATGTAAGAAGTAGCGATTTATTTAACTCAGCTCATGGGAAAAATATAAATTCTAATCTAATCGAGATGGTTCAAGAATTACAAAGTTAAACAATAATCAGCCATGCCAAATGGAATTTCTCCTTTTCTGCCACCAGTTCTTATTGTACAGCCAAATGCACCTTGCTTACAAAATTAAATTTGGCTTTCACTACAGTATTGTGCCTTATTGGGTTGTCTATTGACAATTCCCAATGCAGTGGAAATTGTATGTATGAACACCAGGACATTGAAAGATATTATTTGTTCCAAACTTAATTTATTGTTCGTTCTAAACTAATAGGTTAAGCTTTTAACCTGTCTGCTTTATGCCTTCTCCTATTACACATCAAATTGTTCACTTAGACCTACATGCACAATCTGTGATCTCATATTGTATCTTTTGGTTTGGAATAATATTGGTGACTAGCTAAATAAATTCCTCCACCAGGCAAAAGTCTCTCCTTTCATTTGGCTCCCCTGGACAGAGATGGGGAGCCTAACCCTTTTGAAGACCTGAGAGGAATTTATTCAGCAGATATGCCAGGAAAGCATGAGATCTTTCATAATAATGATGCCTAGTCTAAATGTGGGGCAATGATTGTATGGCACAAAAAAGGTTTTACCAATGTGATTGATATTTACCTATTTTTTCCTTATCATCAACTTGGGTATATAAGGATAAAGTTAAACAAGAGATCAGGATGGTATGGTGGCCAATGTACTAGCTTCCCAACCTGATGTTATGGGTTCGAATCCTTGAGTTGTCAAGGTTTTGCTATGTAGCCACCACAGACATGCTCATAGGATGGTTCAGTGTTAACTGACTTCACACTCCAAAAAACCAATTTTCTTCTGATGAAAAAGTTTCATTTGGTGTATCGTGCCAATTTAGGCTAACTTTATGCTGCTAAGAAAAGAACTGTCACCATAAATGATAACTTTTTTATGCGAGGTTTTGTAACTACTGATCTCACTCAACTTTCTGATTGCCCATTAGGTAGAAATATGCTTGGCCCTCTGTAATGTAAAATTTGAAGTTTTATTGTTTTCAGTGATATTTAAGGTAAAATGATATGGGTGAATAACAATAATACTATACTATGTTAACAGTTGGCTTCATACTAGCTCCTGCTCATGCAAAGAAATTTTATTTTCTGAAGAGCAATGGCTTCTGAGAAGCAGTAACTGTCTCTTTTGTCCTCCTGATGCATTATGGTATCTACTGTGGCATATTTTATGTGTAATTAATTACTACATTCAATTCTTTCAGACTCCTGGTTGGCTTACAGAAATGATTGAGCACCCAACGTGGAGATCTCTTATATATAGGTTGGCTGAAGAGTACCCAGATTGTTTGATGCTCAATTTTACAATAAAGGTATGTATTTATTGTTTTTTGATGAAACAAGTATTTTTTTAATTAACTTTGTGAATACCTTCCAGTTTTCCTTTTGTAACTGTGACTATTCATAACTGTACAAAAGCTCATATAAGGTGCATGTATTATGTGTGTGTGCGTGTGTGTATGTATATATATATATATATATATATATATATATATATATATATATATATATATATATGTATATATATATACATACACATTTATAGAGGGGATTGCCCGGGAGTCGAACCTGGGCCCTCCGGTCAGTAGTCCAACGCTCTACCCCCTGGACTACTGCAACCCACATGTATGTATGAATGAGTATATGTGTGTGTGTGTATATATATTTTTGTATATACACAGCTGCTACCACTGAAAATTTGAAACTTAGTGAGTTTCTTTTCTTTCTCTCTGTTTTTGTCTGTGTTCACGAGTGCTAAATTTTATTCTCAGTGTAAATTACGTTTCCTTGATAGCTCAAGCGGTTAAGAGCATCCACCCTGCAAGTGGAAAGATCCGGTGTTTGAGTCCCGGTCAAGGAAATATTGTTACTCTTGTGATCCGTTCGATTCCGCCTTCCCCACCTCTACTGTGTTCATCCTTTATATGTCCTCTATCTGCTTTCCTTATGTCTATTTCCATGTGAATGAATATATGTAGATGAACATATATATGTATGTTTGTATATAATAATAATGTCGATTTGTCCAGGAGGCACAGTGAACTGTTTTGAGAATACATGACATTTATGTAGGGCATGCCAATGGGATATAGGTCACATTATTTCCAAATAGAAGTACAAATACAGTTAGTCAGGAAACTAACACACGCTTAAGTTCAGCTCTTTCTCAGAGCAGGCTCTAGAGAAAATCATACATATAGGAAAAAAGCATAGTTCTATTGAGGAAAAGTGGAAATTTATTTAAAAAATGTCGAAAGCCTCAAAATAAACGATAGGAAATCTTAATGAAAAAGGACAAGGAAACCATGGATCATGGATGAGATGATTAGAAAGATAGATGAGAGAAGGCTATTGAATAATGTAAACACGGAGTTAGGCAAAAGAAAGTACTAAGAGTTAAATAATAATTTGAGATGGGTAAAAAATAAAGCAAAAGAAGTATGGTGGAAGATGAATTGCAAGGGGCAAGTAAGAAATGAAGATGTGTTAACAGTTAGAGATAAGTTGGTTAAGGTAATAATTGACCCAGAAAAGATCGAAGAGAAATGAAAGGAATATATAGAAGAACTGTATTGTAAAAAACTTAAGCCAGCAAGCTTAGTTGTCTTTTATCATCAGTGCTATTCAATGTGTATGTAGAGAAAATGATCAAAGAGGCATGGGAAGAACTGGAGATAGCAATGAATGTAGGCAGAGAATTCATAAAATCTGTTACGTTTGCTGATGACCAAGTTCTAGTTTATCAGTCAGCCAAGGGGTTGCAAGCATTGCTGAGTGACTTGGAAATTCAGTGTGATAGATATGGGATGAGAATCAATATAAATAAAACAAAGGTTATACAATTCACCAGAAAGACAAAGACTAAGCTTAACATTAAAATAGGAGGGCACAGACTAAAGCAGGTGGAGCGTTTATGTATCTCGGAAATGTTAAGGACCCAAATGGGCAGAGTAGTGGGGATGTAAGGAGAAGAATTGTTGAACTAGGCAGAGAGGCTTTCACAAGGAGGAGGGATTTGATGGCAGGGAGGATGAGTAAGGATATTAAAAAAAGGCTTGTCGAAACTTGGATATGAAGCGTAGCTATATACGGTGTGGAAACATGGTCACTGAAGCAGGGGGATAGGTGTAGATAGAAGGCTTTTGAAATGTGGATATGAAGGAGAATGGAGAAGGTGAAATGGACTGAAAGGAAAACAAATGAGGAAGTGGTAGGTATGGCGGGCGAGAAGAGGGATTATTGGTAGATAACATAAGGAGGCTGGAAAAATGGTTGAAAAGCTTGTTGATCACCTGTGTGATGTTGGAGACTGAAATATAGGGGAGAGTGTTTGACAAACGAGAAAAGGGCAGGAATAGGATAGGGATGTTAGACGGGATGAAGGGAGGTAGGAAGTGCACAGAGATTAAGAGGGACTTGTAGAATAGAATGTGGGGTTGTGTTTTCCTAGGAGAAAAAAATGTTTATTTGGTAGTTTTTCCATCCAAAACCTATCTTAACCGGTAGGTTACCTAAAAATAATATATATATGCACACACGCACTGCATCATACATATAAATATATAGAGATGGTAAGGGTGTAATTTATCATGTATGTCAAGACTTGAGAAATAGTGTGTTCTCTACTTTTAAATAAGAGGATTGGAAAACCATTAGTCAAAATATTTATAGCTTGGATATTTCTTTGTTCAGCTTATTTCAGATGCTGGCTACCAAGGTGAAATAACCAGCATATCAACTGCAGCCCAACAAATTGAGGTGTTTTCAAGAGTTCTAAAAACTGCTATTTCAGGTTTCCTTCAGAGTGGAGATGACTGGCAAAATAGTATTCAGGAATGTGCTGTACGTATTCTTTCTTTATATAAGGCATCTTAGTTTTGTTATACAATGTTACATCATGTCTTAAAGGAATTTTATTCAAGCCCTTGATTTTTGTCATCCAGATTGTGTTTCTTATTCTTGATTTGAAGGTTCATTTGAGATTTTTTGTCTTAATATTTGTTAGGATATAAAGGCTGCTATGAAGTACATATTTCAGTAAATTACTCTTACTCTTCCCGAGTTCATTATAGTGGGAATCGCGATTGAAAAAGGAGATGGACAATAATATGCTTCAGAGAGTAATAATAATTACTCCTAGCCCTTCCAATATTAAATACGTCTGGAACATTACTTTTTTTATTCCAAATGCCATCTTAAACAATCAAGATGAATAGCTTGGATGGTTTAACAGATTTACCATGAGTTAAATCAGTAAAAGTAATTTCTTAAGAATTAGTCTAAATAAACCAAGGCTTCTTTCCTTGCGAACACTTTGGAGTGACTATAATATTTCTGTTGATGAGATTTACTGCTTTACAATTAACCATTGATGATTTTTATCGCTAGTGGAATTAGAATATATTTATAGGATACCTAAATGGGATATTTTCTGGAGAAACAGTTATTACTATATTCATATGGTGCAATACATACTACATATTTACAATAGCAAGGGGAAGTGTCATCAATAAGCATTTTAGTTGCAATGAATTATTTTTAGTCAAAGACAACTTGTAATGGAAGTACTACCTGCAACGCCTGTTGAAATTAGACAGGAATATTGCATTGCATAGACTTAGTGGCAAAGAAAGCAAATTGTTAATGCACACAACTATAAGCAATATGAAACATGTTTCAATGTTTCATTGTCAAATATCCAGTTATAAATAGTTTTGAAAATGTATTTGTGTAATTCAACTCCTGTCTGGCATATGAGAGGATAGTGGCTTTACTATTAATTTTTTCCACACAAATATCTCTTTCTTTTATTTTTAATTCTCTGTAGATTCTTCTGGCCATTTCCATATTTACATACATTTTCTTCTTACATCCATCAATTATATTATCTTTCCCTTGACCAATGGCTTGATTCTTAATTCTCATTTTCTATCATTCCTCTCGTTTCCTTAGCTGCTCTTTCTATCCCATTCTTAAGCTCCACTCGGCTTTCTCCAATAGTTTTGTTCCCCTGTGCTTACTTGGGTATTTATCAAGTTTTTCATGATACTCCTTCCTTTTTATTGTGTCAGTACTTCCAGTTTACTCATAATCCTTTTAAATCCTTGCCGGCCCCGGTAGTGCGGGGTAATGTCCTCGTCTGCCAACCCAGAGATCGCAGGTTCGATTCCCACCTAGGTGGTTTTTCCTCCACCTAGGAATTGGGTGTATATAATTGTCAAATTGTTATAATTAAGTTTGTTGCAGTGGTCGAATTGCTGTTTTTGGACTAATGCAAAAAAAATTGCATATTATGGCACAAGTCTGCATCTGCACTCTGGAAACTGAGTTGATGATGCTGTTTCTAAATCTTTGCCAAATCATGGTATCTGTTTCTCCTGGCATCTTTCAAATGTGCCTATGCCTGTGATGGCGTTTGAACCTCGTGTTAGATATTATCAAATCTCTTCTTCTGCAGAACCTAACTACTTTCACTTCCCCCAATCACTCCTAACGCATACTCTCCTACCTCTTTTCCATCCATCCCTTTGCCTACCACTGCTTTACAATTCCCTTTGCTATTTAGGTGCTTTCTTCCTGGTACATTCTGAAATACTTCTTCTAATAGATCGAACAGTCTATTTCTTCCTCCTAGTGGCCACGAGATTGCTAGTATTACCACCAGAATGCTCGAGTTTACTTTTATCTCTTCCAAAAGTACTCTAACCCTCACCGCTGTGCATTAACTACTATTCTCCCTAGTTATTAAGTAATTGTATTAACTACTTAATACAGGAGATCATTCTCGATAGCAGCTCCTGGTAAGCTACCACCCTTTCAATAACCACTTTTTCTGTTTGTAATGCCAATATGTTCAATGTACAGGTATACCCTTATTCAAAGGCTTCTACTTCGATGGTATTTTCCCTCAATTCGGCAACTGAAGATGATTGTAAACTTAGGTTTACATCTGCTCATAATATTTGAGAGCTTAATCCTCTCCACATGGCTTCTGTATTCTCTTTTGGTACTCCCTCAAAAAATCATGAGGAAGATTGAGCAAATCTTTTCTGATCATTTTTCATTGTGGATAATGGGCTACTCTAGTTTCATATCTTACTGCCTGCATTTAACTTAGAGTGAAAGCACTGGAGCAACATGCATCAAAGATGTCTGGGAAGAGAATAATGGACTACTGCAGTTTTTTCATATCTTACTGCATTTCACTTTGGGTGACAGTATGAGAATGAAACATAAATCAAAGATCTGGGGAGAGAATTTGCTTGAGTCTGGGTGAAAGGGTTAGAGTTATCATAGAATGAAATGAAGTTGCATGTGGAAAAAAGTTTTAAAAATTTAAAAAAAATTTAATTCTAGGTGCAATAGGTGAAAGGTCTAGGTGTATGGGATGTTATTCAGAACAACCCATTAGTGATGGAGTTCATTGGAGAAACTCCATCACTTTTTTTGTCCTAATAACCTCTCTCCATAGGGATTTGGCTGAAAATTTGAGCTCCAATGTGCAAGTGTTTTTGTTTAGAACTTTGTCATGTCATTACTACAGATACTATTTATTTTGTTCCTTGTTGTTGCAGTAGTTATGATGTTGTACTTTGTATTTATACTTTGAATTTTGTAAATGTCATAATCGAGATGTAAATTATTGTGGGACGGTTAGCCTCAAGCATGAAGTGTATTTCTATTATTCCAGAAAATGGTGTGCCATGGACAGCATACCTATGTTTACAGTCAAGTATTGCTACAAGTTCTTGCCCAGGAAACGAAAGGTGGATCAAACATGAAGAGATTGTCACAGGAAATCACTCGGTGTGCTCAGAAAAAGTAAGGCCATCTTTATTAGCATAATCTAGGTTTCAATTAATTAGATTTTCTAAACCAGGAACAGCAGATAAATCTGTTTTAACTTTTAGCAATATTTATTGGAAGATCAATTAAATGCATAATTCAATGATAAAATATGAGGTAGTTAGAAGTACTGAGCTTATTAGTGTACATGCTGGTATGTCACACCATGTAATTACTATACAATACCAAACTTATAAAATGCCTCTTTGGAAACTATGACTTCTCAACAAATTTGAATGTTATCATACATAGGTGATGCAATTATGGTATTACTAGAATGGGAAGGGATGAAATATCCAGATGCCCAATCAATGGGTAGATATGTGCTTGATTTTAATTATTTGTTCCTTAAGTGATTTATGAGACATTCTATTTTCAAGAATATGGATTGGATAGTCACATGTTATTAATACCGTAGTCAGTAAAATATCTATTCCAAAAATAAAGTAATAATCTTACTTTGGTTTATACGAATAAATGCCTGAACGTGTGCCTGAGTGGTGGGGGACCCCTCTACCAAGCTGACTGGTCAGACCCCCTTATTTATTTTACCCAGCCTGTATTTATTATATGTATTTTTCTTTAGGTAATAAGTTTATGAAGCATTTTACTCATACATTTACCTAAAATTACTGAAGTAGTCATTTTGATCGCTTTTGTATGGTGTCATTGATTTTTTTATCTATTGTATCAAGCATAATGATTTATTTCTTTATTTTGGAATTATATTAATTCTAAAATTATTATTTTAATATATTCAGTTTTTTAATGGGTAACAATATAAATATGAATATTGAGAATAAGCAATGCCCTGAAGATTTGGAAATAAGAGCAACTTCAGATGATGCTTTGCAGTTGATAATCGGCTTTTCCACTCTAAATCTATGTGTTGATTCACTCAAAATTTCATTGAAAATTCTTAGCATTTAGAAATGCAGATTCGAAATACATTTATTATGGATTTCCATATCTAAGGAGTGGTGTGCCCACTAAATGAAACAAAAAAAAATGGTTCACATTCATTTATTTTATGGCTAAGTTCTGAAAAGAAGTCCTAAAATTATTTTCACATAATAGGAGATGGGGAGGTTGGTGACCTTAATTTGTTTGCTCTATGCAAGCACACTGATACTTTGAAAAGCAGATAGTAAACACTAGTTCATAACACCAGAAGATTATTGCATGACAAACCTATAACTGAATAAACCTTGAATTAGCAGGACATTCCAATTATGTACCTTGCATCTGGGCTAGTTCTGGTCCATCAATTATTTTATCAAACATTGAATAGGCGTGGAAGAGGAACCACTGTTACTTTTACTTAAAGTTTCCTTTACATTGATATTTATCATGAAGTACTACCTTTGCCCTTTTCTGTACTGTTTATTAGAATGACAGTGTAATGTGACATAAATGACTTAACTGCTGAATATCCCCCTTTCTATACAAATCATCTTTCTCTACAAAATAAATAATAATTCATAATAAATTAATGCTGCAGGTAACTCATAAAAAAACTTGCAAATGGTTCTTCGTACATGATTGTCATTTTACTCTCTACATATGGAGAGGTAGGAAGTAAAGTAATGTTTTTAGTTTGCTTATTCCAAATGCAGGTATCCCCAAGTCCTAATGTTTTGGTCTTGAATATTGAAATAACAAGGTATTCCTGTTCTAAATTATAATATCATTTCATTTTAAAATCTTGGTTTCATTTTGGAAATTAAATTGTAGAGCCTAATAATCATTTATTCCCATCCTTGTATTGACAATCAGGTCAAATTCATGCCATAAATAATTCTTTTTAGCCGGCATGATGTTACTCCTATTACCATGGCACTGAATGGAGCATCAGGATATCCTCAGGCGTGCCAAGCATTGACATCAATGCTTTCACGTAACACTCTAAATCCAGCTGATATTACAGTTCTGTATCGTAACTACTCAGCGCTGGACCCTCCTCCCATTGACTTAATAAGAAATCCACAATTCCTAGGTAAGTTAATGTTACTGTCTAGCTTAGTTTTATATTTTTGCATGATCTTATACAGTTTAGTTGTGTGTAGTTACCAAAGAATAGCATAAGGACCTAAATGTGCTATCTGGTTAATTGTATCCATAGTAACTTTGTGGAATTGCTTCATATCAAAATGAAATACACTATGTTATCCCACAGAAGAGCTTTATTGTACGACCCGGGTTTCGTCGAAGATCGACATCATCTGATGATGTCGATCTTCGACGAAACCCGGGTCGTACAATAAAGCTCTTCTGTGGGATAACATAGTGTATTTCTAAATGTGCTAGTACAGGTTGCACAATTAAAAATAAAATGAATCATGACACCAAAAAAGTAGAGGTTATACATGGTGTACATGTGGATATATGTAGAGGAAAATAAAAAGTTATCATATTCATACCAAAATTTCTAATGGCCCTGATATCAAGGCCAAATATACCTTTTTCTTGCACATAGAGCCTGGAAAAAAGTTATGACATAAAGTGCTTTATTGCTTCATTAAGTAATGCATGGCAACTATTAATTGAAATGGGTCATGTTCATACTTGTCATACTTGGCTTTGTATGCTTTTTTCTAAGTTGATCATATATTTGTTCTGAAAAGTTTCTGAAATGAATCCATCTCATGATTGGTATTAATTCATTTCATGAATTTGTATAGATTAGAGGGCACATCCTTAGCCTTTCAGGGGTTCAATATCCAGGTATCAGCTGACAAGAACAGAAAAAGAGAATTAATTTAAAAGTGTGGAGGAATTGTCTTAGATGAGATCTGGATTTTTAAAAATTATTTTAAACCAAATACAACATGTAATGGAACATTGTCCATGTTTTCTTAAAAATAGTTTTATGTGCACTATGGAATATGTAAGATAGCTTTTCATGAAATGATTCCTGCATATTTAATTTTATGAATTAAAAAAAATTAATAAAGATTATAAACTGGCTAGTTTAGCCTTATTTTACTTGGTGTTGTGAGAAAATATTAGATACTATTGCTTATCTAAAAATTATATGTATATTGCTTATATAAGATTAATATTTATTGTATTTCTTCTAAAATTGTAAAGTTTATATCTTGATGTGTCCTATATTTTGGTATGTATGAATATGCAACAAATCTCCGGACAAATAAATGCATTATTATTAATATTCATCCTAAAATGAGTTCTTCCGGTTTTTATTGAAAAATACTTTGATCAAAAAAATTTTTAAGTAAATTTGAATCAAATTCATAAGCAATGCAATTAATTTCCATCAGATTTAATAATATAGTTATGGAACCAGATTTTTATTTGTAGCATCATGTTGAGCTTTTTTTATTGGCTTAGCCAAAGTTTTACTTCTATTTTTTTGTTCTGATGTGAAATTTGAATGGATATATTTTGATGTTTGCATTGCTGATCCCATGATATTCCCAAGTCAGCTAAGTGAGAAAGTTAACCCAAATCATGATATTTACAAGATTTTATCCACTGTGGAACTTTATGATAAATGATAAGTTACACTGCGTGAACACCTTTACACTTCGTCTATTTCTATGTGTAGTAGAGTCAGTATGAGTAGATATATTGCATTGTTTCAATTTTATGTCACTTGACCTCGTACATCCAATATTTCTGTTAGTCCTTCCTTAGGTCTTCACTAACAAGAAATAATACCAGCTAACCATAGAGACATTATGTGGTCACCCCAGCATACTGTTTAATTGGAGTAATGAAAATCTGTAGAAAACCTGGGCACTAGTTCTGAGTGATTGCTTTTTGTTTTATATTTATAAGTTATTTATCATTGCGATGTTCATATAATATGCTTAGCATCCACATTAATTTAATGTGTAAACTGTTTCCCAGCTTACATTATATTGTTTTATTTATATTATGTAGAATTTAGATTATGCCTTTGGGCATCACTGGACACCTGCTTAGGCATTTGATTGGCATGGTAATTCATGTTCTTTCTTCATCAAAATAATGCTTTCCACCATGAATAAGTCCCAAAATGCCCTATTATTTAATGATTGTATGAAAATGATTGCCATGATCAGGTATATTAAAACGCATTTTCAAGGGCAAGATTTGTAATTAAATTTAGGTTTTTAGAATGAAAGTTTAGAAAATAGCTGTGAAAATTCATTAATAGCATTCCAAAACTTATTATTCTGATTAGCATATGGTATATTCTATTTGAAAAACAAGAAACGTTTTGAATATTTTGTCAAAATAATCAATAAAGTGTGAACACTGGCAGGTGATATACTTATAAGTTTCAAAGTTACTTTAGAGATTTTACTCCATCCTAAGTACTTCATATTCTTTCTTAATTAATTCCTTCTAATTTAATTCCTTCAGAAATATACTATCATGAAATTCTAAATACTGCTGTTGCCTCAGGATTCAGCTATTTAAGAATTTGGTCTGGTAAATGCTCTTTTCAGATGAGTCTCCAGGCTCACACCAATTAGTCCTTCAGGATGCGGTGTCAAATAAACTTTCTGGAAGGTAACAATTCAAGAGCAGAATTTGAAGATTTGAAACTCTTCCTTCCAATCTGTGAAATTCAAAAGATTCAAACTTTTACCTTTACATACTTAAAAATTCAGGAATGAAAGGGAAAAACTGGGTAAAAAGAATATCATGCCTAGATAACTTATCCTGTTTGAATTCTGTTACCAGAGGTGGATGTGAAATCATCTCTGGAAAAAATTGACATTTGCTCCTATACAAACCATGACTTCATAACATATATCATAGACCATTCTCCGAGATAAAATCTGGGCATTCCGTGGAAAGATACATTTCTAGGAAATTAAATTTGATATGTGGAATGAAATGGTAGTAAGAGTCATGAGAAGAAACCCTTTCTTGCAAATAATGCAATTTTTACCCTTATACCTAGAAGAAATGATGGTCCAGTTTCTCATGTTTGATTGTTGTGAAACCAGAATACATGGCTCCTATTGAGGCCATCTGGAACCAATATCCACCAACTCTAGTTCTGCAGGGAGCTTTAACTGATCTATCTTGTACAGCATGGAATTCATCCTAAGTGTCAATGGGGGGTACTGCTGATATTACACTTCTTCCTCCAATAATGCTGGAACATCGCTATTAGAGGAAGATTGCATTTGTGTCATATGCAATGTGGGACTGTATGTCTCATACTTCTGTAGTTTATGTACAATTGTAAAGAGTGGAGCTCTTTATATATTTTAATGAAAAAAAGAGACAATTCATTTTTTGATCAATTCCAATAATCATTGGTATAGTTATTTTGATAGTTTTAATAAATAAGTACAGTAAACTAGTAACTTTAAATTAGAATTACTAAAGAAACTAATTAATTGTGTACATGTTCTTTTCAATGGAGTTCCAGAAAAATTACCTCCTGACTTATAAAACTAGAGAATAATTGTGTAATGCGACTTGTTCCACAGCATCTCCGCTTATATATTTGTAATTCAATGCTGTTCACCATCATAAAATGTATATTTTTTTACTTGGGGTGATAAACCGGAAGATATATACTTTTTGGAATCTGAAATGTAGTAAGGTAATGAAATTGGAAAGACATAGTTAGCACCTACCGTTGCCATTTGGCATTGCCCATTTTCATGCATATTTGGATACCCATGACAATTTTTGCATTACCTGTATTTGCTATAAATGCACCCATTTTATTATAGTTTAGTCCAAATTTAAACAAAAACATGAATTTGGCATTTCATGGTTAGGAATACTCAGTTTGGCATTATTTAATGTGGTGAATCCTCTATTGCCTTCTAAATCATCTTTTTTTTGAGGACGAATTTTTCAGGATTGGTATTTAAATTTGTCTGTTAGGTAAAAGACCATTTTTAAGACCATTCTATACTTGAATGTGTACTACTGCTTAGCGTTATAAGAGGACATTTGAATCATTTATCAAAGTATATTTTTTGCTTGTGTACTCTTATCCTAAATTTTGCACCTCTTTTGTGAAAGAAGCCATAATAGCTTTTATGTTAAACAGCATATTTCTTCTTTGTTCCATTGAATTTCATTGGAGTGTTAAATATTACCTACAAGGGTAAGGTGAAAAGTTCTCGGCCTGACACAGTGATGGCATTCCAATCAGCAAAAATTGATGATTCCTGCCTGGGTGCGCATGTCATTAGTTTGTTAGACAAGTTTCTACTTGTTCTATCTAGTAGTTTGTTAATATGTGTTGTTGCAGTAGATGTCCTTCCTGTTTTTTGTTGAAATGGAAAAACTTGAATATCGGGCGGTCATAAAATTCTTTGTTTTAGATGGATTAACCCATTAGGAAATTCATCCAAAGTTGGCAAAAGTGTACAGGGACTCTGCTCCTTCAATGTCAACTGTTAAAAAGTGGGCAGCTGAATTAAAAACGTGGTAGAACATTCCTCGAATGTGACCAATGGGCAATGAAGGACGGCCAAAAATTGCAACCACACCAGAAACCATTACAATCGTTCACAATATTGTGTTGGGTGACAGGCGAGTGAACTTTAGTGAGATAGATAAGGTCATGGAGATATCGGAAGATAGGGTGCAAAACATCTTGCACAAAGAATGAAGGATGCGAAAGCTCTGCACAAGGTGGGTGCAGCATTTGCTGAATGCCGATCAAAAGCAAAAATGCCAAAAAATTTTGCAGCAATGTTTGGACCGATTCAAGAGGTAACTGACCGATTTTGTGCGGTGGATGAGATATGGGTCCACCACTACACGCCAGAAACAAAACAGCAGTCGCAGCAGTGAGTGGAAGCCAGTGGTTCACTGCCAAATAAAGCAAAGTCGATTACATATGCCGGAAAGGTCATGGCCACTGTGTTTTGGGATGGGAAAGGGATCTTGTTAATTAATTAATCTGAAAATAGCAGAACAATCACAAACGAATATTACTCCAACCTTCTTCACCAGCTAGATGCCAAAATTCACGAGAAGAGGCCTGACTTGAAGAAGAAAAAAATTATCTTTCACCAGGACAACGTGTGGCACCTGCTCACAAAGGTGTGTTTGCAATTGGGAAAATACAGGATTTGGTGAACGATTTGCCCAGCCATGTTCCTAATTCTCCTGATTTAGTATCCTTTGTTCCCAAACTTGAAGAAATTTGTTTCTGGGAAGCGCTTCCCATCCAATGAAGAAGTTGAGAGGGCCATAGATGGATATTTTCACAGCCATTTAGACTCACATCTGCAAAGGAATACTCATGTTGGAGAAATGCTGGACCAAGCGTGTTCAAGTCAGGGGATATTATATAGAAAAATAAAATCATTTTTTAACTGAAAATTGCAGTCCATGTTAGGCTGAGAAGTTTTCACCTTATCCTCGTATACCTTGATGCATAAATTTACCTATTCATCTTAAAGTGTATGTAAAGATATTACAACTTTTCAATAATGTTTGCAACATTTATTATTATATTAGTTATATGATAGGTTGAAATTACAGTTATAAAATTACATTAAATTAATTCCCATTTTTGCCATTAAAAATTAGTTAAAGACCCATAGTTTAGCGGTCTAAGCAAAGCATTTGATGATGTTGTTTGGGCTGACCCATGCCAATATCAATTAATTATTCAAGTGTTTATTTTTCAGCTTTAATATTTTCAATAAAATGTTTTTTTATAATAAAAACCTTAAATTTTCAAAAAACCATCTTTTCGTCCCTCATGTAGGTGGCCCATTCATTTGCTACAAACTATCAAGTATTTCGGGTAGTTCAGTAGAAAGTGGTTTTGTCATGTTCAATTTGCAAGTTTCTATTGTCACTTTTTCCATAAATTAATAAAATGCTTTGACTGAAGAGAATGAAGTAAGAATCAAAGATTCTACGTTTCCACAGGAAAGAATTACTAAACTAATGGGAGAGTATGTTTAAGCAATTCGCATGCTCTACATTACTGCATATATAAATGGATGAAAGCTTTATTAACAAAAAGATCCATTGTGCATGATATAGTGAAGAATTTATATCAGCAATATTCTTATCTAAATTTTAAATTATTAATAAACAAATAACAAAATAAAATGATGTTACAAATATGTATGGATTTTTTTCATTTCAGAACTCTTAGTTGATGCTCTCTTTAAGCCTGGTGTGAAACTAAATCCTGAACATAAGTCAAAATACATGTATCTCCTTGCGTATGCTGCAAGTGTATGTGAGGCACCTGGAAACGTGGGAAAAGGTAAGGATAAAAATGCTTAATACCATGTATTGGTTAATGTAGCCGGAATCTAAAATACATCTGATTCAAAATAATCTTCGAAATGCTAATTGATAAAATGGAAAATTGTATTACCAGCCTAATTTCTTGATTAACTTTAAGGTTGTGTAATATGAGATGATTCCCATACTCTAACAAGTGAAGCCTGGAGGAACTTGACCCTTTTCTTCGGAGCGGAAGGGGAGTGTCCTACTTTTATGAGTGTATTATTATTGATAATTTGTTTTGAGGAAATAATTTAATCTGGGTTTAATTGCCTATTGCTTCAAGTGTTGCGAACAGTGATTGAAAAAAATTTAGTATGGATAATGAATCATTTTTCATTTCTGACCCAGGTTTCAACTTAATCAAGTCATTCATTATTAGAGTTTTTGGTGTGAAAACCCTTAGTTTAAAAGACCCTAAGAGCCTTGAAAATGACTGTAGTTTCAGTTGAGACCAGATTTGGAAAAAAAAACAACGAATACTACCTTGATCAAAAAGTTCCCGGAATAACCACCGTGTGGCGCTCCCATCGTTCCGATTTGAGTTCTGTTTTTTTTGTTAAATTGGTACATCTGTTGTTGATATTCCCTTTAAATCTTAGTGTCATAACTTGACATTTGCAAAAGTTACGTAGCCAAGAGTACATCTATCTCTGTGTGTGTTGGCGATTTTTTACAATTTCAGAAATGGATTTAAATTTGCAACAACGAACTTGTATTAAATTTTGCGTAAAAAACGGATTTAGTGGCGCACGGACGTTGGAAATGTTGGAAAAGTGTTTCGGCAACGATTCTCTAAAAAAAACGGTCGTTTACCAGTGGCACGAGCGGTTCAGAAGTGGTCGTGAGTCAATCGAAGATGATGAACGCAGTGGCAGACCATCGACATCGAAAGTCGGTGAAAAAATTGATAAAGTAAAAGAAATGTTGGTCAATAACTGCAAATTAACCATCAGAGAAATAGCGGAGGACTTGAACATTGCCTATGGATCCGCCCAAGACATTGTGGTTAATGATTTGGGTTTCCGTCGTGTAGCAGCAAAGTTGGTGCCAAAAGACCTCAATTTCATGCAAAAAAGAGACCGTGTTGACGTCGCAAAAGACATGATTTGCGAGGCTGAATCCGATCCCACATTCATCAAAAGGATCATTACTGGAGACGAGACGTGGGTTTATGAGTACGACACGCAATCCAGACATCAGGCAAGTGAATGGCGTTCACCAAATGAGCCGAGACCAAAAAAACCACGTCATTTTCAGTCAAAAAAGAAGGCAATGCTGACGGTTTTCATGGATTACAACGGTGTAGTGCATCATGAATTTTTGCCAGAAGGCCAGACAGTAAACAAAGAGTATTATTTGGGCGTTATGAGACGTTTGCGTGAAGCAATTCGCCGAAAGAGACCAGAAATGTGGGCAGAAAACTCGTGGATTTTGCACCATGATAACGCACCGTCGCACAGTGCTATCATTATTCGTAATTTTATGACGAAAAATGCAACAAATACCATCCAACAGCCACCGAATTCACCTGATTTGGCTCCCTGTGACTTCTTTCTGTTCAATCGAGTTAAAAAACCATTACGGGGAACGCGTTTTAGCAGCCGAGAGGAAGTAATGGAAAAATCGCAGGAAGCACTGATGGACATACCGAAAACCGAATATAAAAAATGTTTCGAGGATTGGATCAAGCGCTGGCATAAGTGTGTTGCAGTCGATGGGGATTACTTTGAAGGGGACAATATAGATTTAGATGAATAAACTTGTATTTTTAATTTTCTGAATAAATTCCGGGAAATTTTTGATCAAGGTAGTATTAGTGAACTAGGAAGGGTGCAACCAGCCAGATAGCTAGCACATAGCAGATAGTTTGCCAACCAGGATCCATCATTCTTGGCTAATAATTAGTTTTATCAAGGCTTGAATGTCTATGTGATAATTGGAGAAGTTGTTAAAATGTGTTTATATCAGTGGAAATCTTAGAAAAAAGCACCTGAAAATTTGCTGTTAAGGTTATAAAAATCATAGAAAAAAGCTTTGAGTATGTGTCTTGTTTAAAATTTAATGAAATAAGTGTGGCGACTAATGTCTCCATAAGAGTGTCATAAGTTCATTATTTATGCATTGTGATTTCACTATCCAGTGCATGGAGTGAAATTCTTTGTGCTTGTTTAGGTTTATATGTTGTTGTTATTATTTTTTGTTTCCATTGTTCAAAGAAAAAATTCTGAAGGAGTTAGTAATCATCTATAAAATTATAAGGTAAATAATTTACATGCTTTAGAATAAGTTGATACTCTGTGGATTAAAATACCTTAAAATATCCTGTTTTCAAGTGTATTTTTGAAATTCTTAGGATTAAAAGCTTATCTTTTTTATTAGTACAAATGATAATTGCTACAAATGCTGTGAGTTTCAAAAATTTCTTGACTAGATAATTTCATGCAAGAATACCCTTAATATTGTGGTTGTTTATCTTTGATTGTAATTATTTTTTGGAACGATGGATTTTGATCTAATGGTCAAAAATCAGGATTTAGAGAGTATATTTTCATCGTAGGACCAAAGGGTGGACAGGGTCGAAGAGGTGGTGGAGGAACTGTGCCATCAAAGGAAGAACTCAAAGCAACAGCACAGGCCATAGAGAAGGTTCATGCAGTTTGCTGCTCTACACGAGGATCAGCTGAACTTATTGCTGATCTTTCTACCCTTTATCAATGTATTAGGTAAAATATGTTGAAATTTTTTTGTCATCTAACTGACTTAATGCAATGATTATTGCAGATTAGATATCCATGCCCTTGCTATTTGACTAATTTTTTCTTTTTATGAAAATGAGTACAGTTTGTGCATGTTATTGCAGCAGTGTGCATTGATACATTAAATAATTGGATGCTATACCAGAGGGAACCTCTAATAGCAGAAGTTATTATTGGTGAACACTAGGGTAATGTCCTGTGCATAGGCTATTACATATTTCCCCTCAATGGTCTCCTTTTTAATTCCTCGTTTCTCCCCATCTTATGCTGCTAACTGCTATCATAGAATGCACAAGCTGTGCATGGTAAATATCCTCAAGCTCCCAGTTGCCTCCCCTAATTCTTCTACTACTTTGCATGATATTCTGACCGAAAATTTTTATTTTCAGATTTCCTGTGGTATCAGTTGGTATGGTTCGGTGGGTGGAATCAACAGTAACTGAGCCATCTTACTTCAAACTCTGTACGGAACATACCCCTATCCATTTAGCATTATTAGACGAGGTTGCAGCTTGTCATCCCCTTCTTCACCCAAAAGTTCTTTCACTTCTTGTTTGTCTTTTTGAGTCTAAACAAGATGAACTGGAAATTCTTGTACAGGTAATTGGTCATATTTCACTGCCTAATTTTTTAAAATATGAATATGTTTTATTGTTGTATGCATTAACCTTACTCTAAACATCATGGGGAAGAGTGAAGGAAAACAAAACTTGACTCTCTGAAGCTTTGCTGTGTAGAAAAACGCAATATTTACAAAAACTTTCAGGGGAGAAAAGAGTGCATAAAGAGGTTCCATACTACTCCTGCTTTCCTGTTCTCGTCATTGAGATACAAACTGGGCCTTGCAAAACATTCCTCTACCAGCCGGGGTCTCTTCACCTTCCATAAACTTCCTAGTGAGAGTTCCCAAATTCTACTCATCATTTAAACCCTCACCCTGTTCCCTTCCTGCTTCACACAACCCTACCAAATAAGTGTAATATAGGTAGATTTATACTTTATGGAAATAATAAAAACCTGTGCTAAAAATATAATGCACATGTTCTATTAAGTTTGGCGTCATCACTTTCCAAAGTACAAAATTACATATCATCTGACAATGGCATAATTAGGTATAATGGTTTTAAAATACAGTATAACTATGAGTTGTTATATTAACCCTTGACCATAAGAGAGTCAATCATTATGATAGCTAATGTAGACATTTCTGAAAACTTTTATAATTTCATCAAAAACCACAAAGTAGTGATTTTAGAAGAAGATATTTTCAGTTGAATCAAGGCAGTCAATGCATTAATTTTAATAATGTTACATTGTGCTTGTCTGTAAGCTATTTGCATAACTTAGAAAAGAGCCACTGATGTTAAAACTAATAAATTTTCTGTAAACTTCCCCTTTGCCCTCAAGTTTACCTCAAGAGGATGCTGCAACGGAACTTCTCACTTACCCAAATCAATTTTCATATTCATGAAGACCCGTTAATGTTTTTTGTTTCAATTTGCATGGAATAATGAAACATCTTAGCTAACCACCATTTGTTCTTTCTGTAGCTTGAAATGCGGAAAATGTTGCTGGACAGAATGGTCAATTTGCTTAGTAGAGGATGTGTGGTCCCTGTTGTAAAATATGTGAAACAGTGCTGGCAAAGAGGTGATACTGATATTTCACTCATCAGATACTTTGTGACTGAGGTAAGATTGAAATGATTCTTAATTTTAGTTTTAGTGTCTTGGCACTTTGGGTAGAGCTTTCAGCTACTGAACAGGGTGAGGTTCTAAATCACAGTTGAAGACTCACCTGCAGTAAAACACCGCTATCTGTATGAGTTTAGCTGTAAAATAATCAAGTTTACATTAAAAAAATAAGTGGGTGCTAAGTGGAGGACGAAGGAGTCAGTATTAAGCAAAGATGATAAAAAATTCTGTTGAGGTGTAAAAATGTGCCTACTAATTAATCTACACGAATTAACTGGAGGGGAGAGCAGCTGCCATTCTTCATTTAAATGAATGAGCAGACCCCAGTGGTTAAAGGTTGAAGCAACAGACCACCCTAATTTCACTGCAGGTGATTTTGCTTAATATTATTGTATAATATATGGTAATATAATATTTTGTGTGCAATACTTTAATGGCTGTGATCCTGCAAGGTGGGAGGCTTTGGAAAACTGCCGAATTGCCATCCTGAAGGGCTTCAACTTACCAATTCTTCTTTACTTTCATTGCTTTAAACAATAGATGTGATGGGACCCTCTTGAGTAAAATTTATTGAGCGTTTTCTACTCTTAGTGTGTCAGTATACTTCATATGTCTCCTAGTGTTTGGTAGCAGACAAAAGTATGGCTTAAAAATGACAGCTATCAGGTTCCTTCTGAAGGGATAATTAGCTTGATTAGCTAAGTGAAGGCAGGCCTGCAGTGTTAATAGGTATGTGGGTTAAATTGTGTCATGATGCCGGCAATTTACCAAAATAGACCCCTAGAATATCTTCACTGCAAGCCATGATTGTTGCTTATGGCACAAGTACTGCTAAGGCAACTTTCATACCTTGTTTTTCATTTCTTAAATTGTTTTAGAGAGCCTTAGGGCTTTGATGAGCAAGTCTCAATGCCATGTGAACTAGCAGAGACTAAGGATTAAGATCTATTATTCCATTGCCCCTGTACGACCTTTCCCCCTCCATAACTCCTCTTTCTTTACATGATTTAGTGGCAGATGCTAACAGCATCTACTTCAAATGCTATATATGTAGCAATGTGCAGCTTGTAAGGTAGGGATTGAAAATAATGTCCTTAGAGATAATTGGTTCCCCCATAAATAAGTGCCCTTGCTCTATACGCACCTTGAATTTTGCCTTTGCAACCTGCATTCTATCCAATCCCCACTCTCTTTCTCCTCCACCTTGTCTTTATAAGCCAACCTTCCCTCCTCTCTTCCTATGCCGAACCTCCTCTCTTGACCTTGGTACTTGTTTTAACTCTTCATCCTAGTTTGATATGTCATATCATAGCCTAATGTGGAATGGTGTAATTACACTTTAGTGGAAAGTTGCAGTTGTATTAATTGTTCTTCAATGCCACCCAAACATTCCTCAATCATCATATTTTGTTTTATTACAGCCTAGGAATGACAACATAGATACAAAATATTAGGAATCTCATTGTTATGCAACCAGAATAACGGTAGTAGTGTGCGGGTTGCAGGTTATGAAGGATGCATGAACTCGTAGTGCCTCAATTCAATCTAACATATATGTATGTATACAGTCACGTTTCGAAGCTCAATGTCATTTGAAATCCTGAAAACTGATATCTCTTTGTATTAAAACTTCTTTTCTTCACAAACAATACTTGTTTGTCAATTGTGTAAGGAAATATTTGTTTACATTGTGCTGCTTCTATTAGTTTTGAGCAAGCTTCTTAATTCACAAGTGACTTTGCTGGTGTAAACTTCCAAAGTCTTATTTGTTATTCTCAAGTGTTAAAAATTGCCTCACCCTCCTGTCTAGTCCAGCTTATCAATTTAATTGCAACAGCCACTGGTTACTGCAGTCATCTTGAATGTATCTAAAGTGATTACCTTTTGTCTCTGTATCATTATTTTGGTTGTGTGAATATTCTTTATCATCACTTGTTGAATTACTCATATTTATTTTCATTGATCATAAGATCATCTTTCAATTCCTATGGTTTTCATTGGTATAATTGTGGAAATCAATTACTCCTGTGGCCAAAAAATTCTTCAAAATAAGTCCTTTTTGTTGCCAAATAAGGGTGCTTCATTTCAACAATGATTCTTCTCTACAGAAAAAATGGAAGTTATTTTTTACATTCATTTCTCACCAAAAAGAGAAAGACAACTTAAAATAGCTCTAATATAATTACCCCTTCAGCTTCTAAAGATTGCTCAAAATTACCATTGTTATAAAATGTTCCTTTTCACGAAGATTTTCTCTGGGCAAGGAATTATCCGAAGAGGACTTACTGGAACTGGAAATATGCAGTGAAAAAACTTATTGCTTTGGGAAAAAATTAACTTAGTGCACAAGCTGCCATTTTCCCATTTACAATATCAGATAAATAAAAGTAATTATTGGAACTAAGCACCCTTGAAGGCAAAATATTGTTTCATAAATCCATATTAGTGTTAAGTCCACAAAGCTCATCCAACAGGACCTTTTGGATAATGTAGACTTATAGCATGTTCAGCGGAGAAGAATCATACCCGTGTATCCTGGGTTCATCACAATGAACAACGTACAATGGGTACAATGAACTTCGTACTTTCTTTATTCACCAAGCATGTAAATTGAATGTAGGTATTTACCGTTGTTGGTCTTTGTTAATATTTCCTTTGTATTTCTATCATTCAGGTCTAATAGCAGTTATTGAACTGAGTTAATGCTTCACAACAATGTATAGTCTCAAACCGTAGGTTTATGAAGTCAGGTAAAAAGAGGTGAAAAAGGAAGGAATGTGCAGTTCATGAAACAAACAATCCAAACATTTTAAGAAAAAGTATATATCTTGAAGATAAAATGGAAGTGATCAATTGCTTTGGGAATAGGCAGTGCCATAGTGACATCACACATAATTTTTAAGCTCCTGGCATGAACAGATCAAAACCCATTTGAACAAAGAAGAAAATAAGTTCATTTGCATCTGCTATGTGTACGTCTGTGAAAAAAGCATGTTTTCACATAGCATATTATAAGAACCAATGGAAAACTTCTGATTTCATGGATTAATACAAAGTTTTCAAATGGTATGCCTCTTGCACAGACCAAGTGAAAGCAGCAAGTAATTAGTTGCCAAGCTTTAGTTATATTCAAGTCTGGAAAAATAGTAGGTCATTGAATTCTCTGAAACATTCTGTACCAGTTCCAGTTGATTTCTAAATTTAAAATGGCAAGGATATATTATTAGTGTCTTTTTATGGTGAATCAGTGAATCAACTCTTATGTTATAGTTCTCTCATTTGGTGCAATTTTCATAGTTCAAAGCCCCTTTGGAAATTATTCCTTGCCTTATGAATATTAGTGCATAAAAACAATCTTTATTTCCCCATTTTAAAAAATCCTGATTGGCTTGCTCTACGCATTAAAAAATTATCACAGGAGTAGTCAAGAAGAGGGTGTTTAGATATGTATTCCAATGCCTTTTATATGGTAAGTTCGAAATTCTTTAAATAGAAATCAACGAAAGTACTTCTGGTATTTACTGTGAATCATAATAATTATATATTTTTATATCAAAGCAGTTAAAAATTGTAGTCAGTTGAAAACATGCTGTAGTACAAAAATACTATAGCATGTTTTCTATGCATGCTGCATTTTTTCTATGCATTAATTAATTGAATATGATTATGTTGTTGTTAAATTGTTTAGTCTTCATTATAATGACCTTAAATCATAATGAAAATCTTGCTTTAAGGAAATAGGTTCACATATCTGCCAAGATTATCATAACCATAGAATGGAATACTATAGAATGAAAACAAATATGTAGTTAATGAAAGGAAAGTTGGGATTAGAATTGTGAAATCTGCTATAAGCTGAATTTCAGTAGGATATGCTTCTATGTCTTTTTCAGGATGATTTAAAATGTTTAAAGTACAGCAGCTATCAACATAGTGTTGCTGTTATATGTATGTGGGTTTTAAATAATTGTTTTCTCATGAATATTTCTTAATTTTGTTATGGTAAAGCTGTCTAAAATTTTAATTTATGCCATGCAACTAAATATTCTTCCTTGCTTTCAAGGTTCTTGAGGCTATTGCCCCTCCATACAGCCCTGAATTTGTTCAGTTATTTCTGCCAATGGTTGAAAATGAAGAAATAACAGGGACTATGAGGTGTGATGGAGATAATGATCCTGTTTCTGAATTCATCGGTAAATGTTACAATGGGTATTTCATTAATGTGTAATGCTTATTAAACTCTCATGTTTAGTTGCAGGTTGCCCAACCGTTTAGATTGACAGATGGAAATTATCTAGACATTAAAAATGTAGGAAGTTACTTCATTCACATATAGTTTCATTGTTTCTATTGACGAGTTCAAAAATAGAAATCTTCTTTTAGTAGTAGTATGTTTCCAGCCATGGGTTTTCTATGGGTAATTTGATGCCCTACTCTTACATTAGTGACCCAAACTTTCAATATCTAAAAATGCTCTCATTTATTCACTTCAGTTAAATAACTTATCCTTATTGTGAAGAGCCCACTGTGTAAGCCAAGTAAATTATCAATGAATTTAAACAGCAATCTATTGCTTCTAGAACTGCATAGCAGCATACCAAATGAGAGTAATGGGAAAGGGAGCAGCACCACAATATTTTATTGGCTAATAAATTACAATACTACCTGCAGATTAATATTGACATCTAGTGTCAAGCCTAGGTACTTCCTGTAAACCACTCTCTACTGGTTGGCAATGTTCAAGATTAGATAGGTGTAATTAAAGTAAAGCATTCAGTCTATTTTTTGCCAATTTCTTTCTGTATCTGTAAAGGCATTTTGAAGGTGAAATGACTTCCTGAACTTTACAATAATCATTCTTGTCCACCACCTTTTGGCTGACTTTATCCTTTGAGCATTATGTCAGGAAGAAGGTTGTAAAGTAGTCCTCTGTCATCTCCTTCACAAATATGACTACATGAATGATGTTTCTTGAAATATTCTTTTCATTTTGGGGTCCAGGCTTTGAAAGCTTTTCCATATATTCCTTTCCTCTTGTTTTTAATATTTAAAAATTCCAAGGGAAGTTAATGAGGTGTGATAATTAAAAAAAAACAGGCTGAGAGTGAAAAATATGTTCTTTTGGTCATTGAATAATGAGTATAAATGCATGATTTTCATTTTGGTGTAAATAATGAATTGACCTTAATATCAAACTGCCAGTGGGTGCGAAATAGGTGTTTCATTATTCCTTGTCTACTTAATTGTAAAGCATAGGTTAACTGTTGCTAGGGAATTTCTGATTATGTCAGTATTCAAGTCCACATTAGTGTTCTTTGATTTTGATACAGTTGGCATGAAAGAATCTATTTTTAAGCTATGCTTATCTTTTTGTCTAATTTACCTTCAACATATACATGATCCTTTATGGAAGTGATGCACAATATTTTATTGTAACACGACTATCCATGGCGCAATAAAACCAGTCGGGAAATCGGGTGAGGGGTCTGCCCTTCCAACATAGCTGGTCACCAGTTTGCTCTGAGCAGTCTGAGTGAAAAGACATGCCTCCGCGTGAATTGTGTTTTTCAACTTTGTGCTGTGATGGAGCATTAGCTTTAACAGCGATATGCCGTCAAGTTTTGCATGCAGATTGGGAAGAATTCAACCAAAACATTCAAGATGCTTCAACAGGTCTTCAAGGACAACTGCATTTCAAGGTCACAGTCCGGGAGGTAGCACAAGGTTTTGAAGGAGGGCCAGGAGGAGGTCGCCGATGAACTCCCTTCTGAATGCCCAGCAACGGCCAGAACTGACAAAAATGTGAATTGTGTGAGCAAAGTTTTACGTTCCTCCCATCGATTGAGCATCCAGCAAATTGCTGACACCCTACACATGTCCACATCTGTGGTGTATGGGATAGTGACTGAGGATCTGGAATTGCATACGGTCTGCGCGAAGCTTGTGCCCAAAGTGTTGATGGAAGACCAGAAAGAACTACAAGTTTCACACTGTCAAGAATTTTTGGATTTCATTCTTTATGAGCTGGACTTTCTTCTCTGTCGTAACCCGAGACGAATCCTGGAAGTTCCAAATATGATCTAGAATGGAAAAGGCTGAGTAGCGAGCGGCACACAAAATCATCCTCCTGCTCCAAGAGAGCACGATTGAGCAAGTCTCGCATCAAAACGATGCTCATTGTCTTCTTTGATATCCAAGGAAATGTACATTTTGAGTTTGTAGCGTAGGGAGAAACTGTCAACTCAGCCTTTTATCTGGAGGTGCTCAAGAGATTGAAATGCCGGGTTGAGTGTGTAGGGCTGACATCAAAGACACAGTCAAGCTCCACAATAACAATGCCCCCAGCCACACGTCTTCATTGTTGCCAACTTCCTCGCCCAAAGCACCAGCCCCCTTACAGTCCCGACTTGGCTCAGTGCGACTTTTTTTTTCCTGGCTGAAGAGAGCTGAAAGGAAATGATTGGGAGACAGTAGAAAACATCGAAAAACATTCAATTGTTCCCGGCTCAACATCTATCCAAAAGCATGCCACAACGTTCATGAGAAATATTCCCATCAAGGAGTTTCAGTGAGTGTTCCAGGCGTGGCAGGCACGTTTCCGCTAGAGTATTGATGCAGGGGGAGAGTAATTTGAAGAATTTCAAGCATTTGTACAAGTGCAATCAAATTATTTTTACCAGAGAATGGGCATTACTTTTATAATTTACCCTGTAATACATTTAGGTCAGATTTGTTAGCAGGCTAAGTTAGCTCACTTCCTTAAGCATTTAGGTTAAATTTCTTTGTTTACGATATAAAACTAATACTTAAGCATAAAAGACCAATTGAATATATCACTCAGTTGATCCAGGAGCCTATGGTTTTGAAAATTAAGAATCCAAGCATGTTGAACCTATTTTCACTGAGATTATAAGGGTATTACATGCTTCAAGGAAATCAAATGCTTGATTAATTAGTTTTTATTTTTAAATTAATGTTTTATATTTTTTTACTCACAAATAATTCTGTTGAGTTGTAAAGATATTAAACTACATGTTATTTTAATGCCTTAAAAGTTACCCAGAACTTTTTCTTTATCTTTTAAAGATGGTAATACAAAGCCTAAAGATAACCTATCTATATTATTTTTCACTTGGTGTGGGAATAACCCATAGAAATTTATGCATTAGATATTATTATATTATTTGATCAAAATGATCAAAAGAAATGAATTGTAAATATCACTTGCTATATTCTGTAAATTGTCCTGATTATTTTATATTTTCTATTTCAGGTCATTGCAAAGCGAATTATGTTATGGCATAATACCATTCATTCGTTTAGAATCATTACATTTATTTTATATGATTTGGGTGAATGTAATTAAGAAATTTGCTTTTGTATTGAAAAGTGGACCATTTTTTCATCATGGAAGAAACAGAATCATTGATGACTATATGTACTTTGAATTTGTATATTTGCTTCAGATTAAGATATTCATTGTTTTATCTATTTTAAAATGTTTACCAGTGAAAATATATGTTTATGTATTGAAAGATTTGTTGTTCCTATTTATTAATTGATCATCTCAGCATTCTCAAAAGGGGAAGATCTCCATTTTTTCCTAGCTGGCAGTCTGCCTTGCATCTCCTCGGCAGATTACTCAATTACTTTATGATTACTTAAGATGGTTCTTAGGTTTGGAGAAGGTATATTAAACAATTGAGCCCAATGAGATTTTTTTCATTTTTGGAGCTCTATCTATCTCTCAGAATAGTTCAGATTTTTTTTTTTAAAAGATACACTTCTTCATTTGGAAGCCATTTAAATTTTTTTCCAAACCACGGGTTAACTCCAAAATTACTTAGTGACCCTTAATTATTGTAATTAGTTTACATTTAAAGCTTTCAAAAAACTCCTTTATATATCAGCTAATGAAGCTTATTGGTAATCTCCATTAAATTCACCTATTTCAGCACATCAGTAACATTTTTCTGCTACTAAATCAAAAATATTTTAAATAATTTATTTAATTTTAATTCAGATGAGCCTGAGTTATCAGTAAATCAAAATTTTTCATTTGGGTCTCAAATACTAAGTCAATGAGTAATGCCACTCAACTTTACAGAAGCAATTCGACAAAAAGTGCTTTCAACTTATTTTGGTGCATTCATTCATGATAAATCCATTGCCTCAAGAAGCAGACTTTTTCTTAGTGAAGTATTTTTCTACGAAGCCTTTATTGAAATCACCATATGGTTCTAGTTTTTTAGGGGAGATGAGCGACAGCTCGGTCATTTGCGCCACTTTATCAATTCTTATCATGCATTGGTAAGGGAAGACTGCTATGATTCATTATGATGATGATTTATTATTACAAATGCACCAAGGTAAACTCAAAATGGCTCATTAGGTAAACTTAAAGCGTGTTAAGGCTTTCTTCATTTTCTGTGGAAAGTTATACAGGAGAATTCAAGCCTTAAACCTGTCATTAGAGATACAACTATATGTGTTATAATAATAGTAATTGGTCCCAAGACTTAACAAAGTAAAATATAGGACAGGTGTAAGCACAATTAATCTGCTGTTTCAGTGTCCAGAAGACTCCAGAAACTCTTCCGCACTATAATAGCATATACAGGATGAATTCTAAAAGTAATGCAATTATTTTTATAAAGTAATTTATTGAACAGATTTGCACAAACACTAAAAATTCTTTAAACTGCTTTCCTTGGGCCTCCACACATTTTTTCCAACGACTCTGCCATGATCAGTATGCACCCTGGAAGGCGTCTTCTGGGACCTCTCGCAAGGTCTTTGTCACAGATGATTATCCCTCTTCTATGGATAAAAAACTGGTTCCTTTCAGGTCTGCCTTAATCCGAGGGAACAAAAAGAGAAGTCTGCTAGGGTGAGGTCAGGATTGTTGGAGGTTGGGGTGGTGTGGGCCTGTGGTGTTTGGCCAGGAACTTACAGACTCGTAACAAGTTGTGGCAAACACCTTGGGCACGAGCTTGGTGCACACTATCCTCATCGCTAAATCTTCAGTAACAATGCAAAACACAACAGTAAATGACAAGTTCACTGCTTTGGCAACCATCTTGTTACTCGATCGGCAATAATAGTCCAATAATTGTCGAACACGAGCCACATTTTTGTCGGTTTTGCCTTTTAATGGCCACCCAGAGTGTTGTTTGGTGTGAACTTCTGCGTGGCCCACCAAAAAAGGCTTTAAACCTCTTCAAAACTTGTGATTAGGACAGAGCAAAGTCCCTGTAAGCCACAAGAATCATTTTTTTGTCTCCTCAAGAGATCTTTTCGGTTAAGCACAACACTGAGTAATTGCATAATGTTGCTCGACTGTCGATTCCATTTTTTTCATGACACGGTCGGCACACAGGTTTACAATAACTGACGCCCTGCCATTTTCACAGCTTGGTGAGCACTGAGATTGGTTTTGCGGCAAAGTTTAGTGATCCCCCCACAACTCCAAGTGGTTCAATCCTACTTCGACCAATATGAGCATTTTGGAAATTCCATTACATTATTTTTAGAACACACCTGTATCTATCAGAAAATGCTTGAGATATTTCCTAAATGTACCCCTAGAAGGAGCAGATTTTATGCATACATATCAGAAGAGTGGCAGAATCACACTGTTGAGTATTATGCCCATGTACTTGAGAATTGGTAATTTGTTTTTTCATATTATCCTTAACATACATATATAATTCATAAATGTATACAATTGTAGTTAGAATTTTTCATTGTTTAAAATAAGGTTTGCAAGTATGCCATGGTGGTATTTTTACGATATACTTAATACATCTTTTTTGAATAATAAAAACTCAGCGTAAGCCAGATAATGCTCCCCAGAAAATAATTCTGTAGCTCCTATGCGACTGAAAGTTGCTGCCGTAGACCATTTAGTATATTTAAATCTACGATGTTTGTGAGATTTCATAGAATAAATCCACTTTTTACCCAAGTGGAACAAATGCCATTGGTATTGATCCCCCAGTTTAAGGACTCATCAATGGGCAAACCTAAAAACTTGGTGCTGTGTACCTGTTCTATGGGTTGGCCTTTTAAGTAGAGATCTAACTGAGGCACTTCCCTTCTTTTTTTAAATTGAATATAATTTGTTTTTAGTACATTTACAGAAGGTTAATGTTAAATCATTTTTCTAAGAGCAATAATGAGCTATCAAGGTTAGATTGCAACAAGTTGGAGTCCTTGTGGCTCATTGCCAGAGTAGTATTATCTGCATACTGAACTATGCTATTATTCTCAATATATGTAAGTAAATCATTATGTATAATAGAAATGATAAAGGCCCAAGAATGTTACCTTGTGGTACCCTGATACTTATTGTTTCTATGGGTAATAAGTGGTTTATCATAATGTTGTTGACCCTAGTGCCAGAAACCTCCACCAAGTTTCCTGTCCTTTAAATATGATTTAAGCCATTTATGGGCAATGCCCCTGATCCCACAATATTCACATTTACTTAGAAGATTTTCATGGTCCACTGTATCAAACGCATGGGAAAGATCATTGAATTGTGTTGTTAAATGTATCATCAAAGATTAATTTTGTGCCTATGGAACCCTTTGAAAAGTTCAAATTTACAACATTTAATATAGATACTGTCTAAAAACCCTATATTCTTCTGACAATAACTCCTTTCATAACTATCAAAAATTCCAAAATGCCAATTATGATAATTTATTAATTCATGAATATTAATAAGCCCAAAGAAAGCTGCTACTTAACAGACAGAAAATCAGGTTTGTAGTCTGCATAACCTTATATCATAATAAATAGTGTATATTCACCGTAAGTAATGAAAAATTAAACTTGAAAAAAAAGAAAGAGCAAAGAAAACCAACTCTCTGCCAACACTATTTATGCCATGGAAATAGCACAGAGCAAAACCTCATATCACATATTTTTGGTATATTAGAACACAAAACTAAAATAAATTGATGACCCTGGAAAAAAATAATTTTGAATGACTGGAAACATTATCACAAGATCTTCATGAAATCATTATGCAAACAGCAGAAGTTTTGTGACAAATAATGATAGATCATAGGCTATCTTTGTTATCAAGTGGGCTGTATCAAGCTAGAGATACGAGACCTGGTGTGAAGCCATCTGATTAGTAGATACTGGTCAGAGCAAACAGTAAGTCCTGGAATCCTTTATAATGACTCCATATTACATGTATGATGTTGATTGCAGCATGTAAGTATGTGAAATTTATAAGAGTCCCAAAACCAATGTGGGAAGGTTCCGCTTGCTGGCAGAGCCAGCAATTTGAACTTCTAATTAATTGCTATGGAGGTGGACTGGCAGACATGCACCATCTTTGGGGTGGTCCCAAAATGTGAAAAGGTTTTGTGTACCGTACATTTCTTGACACTTAATGATAGTTTGATATAGTAAATCAATTGTAAATTACTCCTTATATGACTTAACTTACACCATAAATGCTTACACCCAAGCTTAACTTAGGTTACATTAAGTTACCATAACACAACAACTTGTAATTTGTATGGAACGGGGTGATTGAGGTAGCATCTAAATTTATTCGAGGTAAAAAATCCCACTTGGCCCTATGTTTACAAGGGTGATCCAGAGTTTGGCCTCATAATATTTTGTCTAGAAATCACATGGTCAAATGGGATGGACTTCATCAGTAAAAGAAATCACAAATGAAAAAAGAGAAAATAGCCATACAAGAGATCGAAGTATGTACAATAATGAGGCTATTTACCTAAAAAATAATCAGAGGAATGTAGCATCTCACATTGAAAATTTTGCAGACATGATTTAAATACCTTATACATTTAATATGAATAGGTAATTGTAAATTTTTATGTCAATCTCCCTTGGACCCAGTTTTGAAGTTCTTGTTAATAAAATTGCTGGATGTAGATAGCTTAAGCCCTTGGTATTATGCTGCTGAAAATTGAATGAGACCTTTCTTACAAACAAATTAACAAAATATTTACACTGGGAAAGTGATGAACCTTAAAAGATTTAAGAATGTGGCTAGAGAGACAACATTGCGATTGACAAACATTCTTTAAGCCAAATACATAAATTTAAACATAAATACTATTATGTCATGTGGGGATATACTCATGAATTTATTGCTGTAAGAGTTGTGAATAAAATAACTGACAGTACAAGATCCAGAGGACATCTAAGCCATATTAAATTCCTACAAGAAAATATGTTTCAAATCTTCTTCATGAAAGAATTAAGGTGAAGCTCCCAGCATATGTTAGCACTGAGGAGAGACCAAGATTATTTTGATTCTACTCACTGTATGGATCTTTTTCTGGTTAATTCATAATTTGGTAATGTGATGTAACATAATCAAGTTACAATGATCATTAAGGAAATTTTGATTTGGAAATAAGAATAAATGGGATTAATCTTAATTGAAGAGTAAAGATGTTAATGATGTGTGACAGCAATTAATTTATTACTATTTTTATTCTACTGTTTAAGGTAAGTTTTGAATGAGCATAGATTCTGCAATGGTACAAAAATATAATCCTTTACCTATCCTTACAAAACATAAGCTTATATCTCACACTAAAGTAAACCCTTGTTCAATTCTGCATACTCCCCCCTTTAATTCCATCAACATGCCTATCCTATTCCTTCCCCTTCCTCACTTGCCAAACATTCTACCCTAAATCACAGTCTTCAACATCCAATGGCCCCTCAAAACATTCTGAATCCATCTTTCCAGCCTCTTTTGGATATATCCCAACAATCCTCCCTACTCCCCCTCCATTCCTAGTTTGTTTTCTTTAGGCCCATTTCATCTTTTTCATCATTCTCCACAACAACATCTCAAAAGCTTGTTGTCTTGCTTCAATCACCAAGAATCCATGATGTACAAAAACACACTCCTAATCCAAGTTATAATGAGCCTTTTCTGTCCTTAAATTCCTGCTATCATTTATATCTTAGTGAAAGCTTCTTTGCCAAATGCAATACTTCTTATGTCCCACTACTCTGACCACATTGGTCCTAAACACTTCTGAGATGAATGCACTGATCCACCTGCTGAAGTTTTTGCCCTCCTATCTTGATGTTTAAGTTAGACTTTCTCTTTCTAGAAAACCTCATTATCTTTGTTTTTCTTACATTGATTATCATCCCATACCTAAGGTACTAACTACCCAAGTACTAAACAATGAGCATAACCTCTTGGATGACTGACATACTTAAGCAGTAATATGAGTAGTAGTAGAGCAGCTGAGGTCATCTATGTCATTTGGGATGGATGGAAATTGAGGAAGGGTTGAGAGAAACCTGGTGTTGGCATTAGCCTACTCTTAGTTAAAGGTACCGAGGGGTCCCCGGTTTAACGACCCATCCGATGGATGCCATACTCACCCAAAGTGCTCTTCACAGAGCACATCAAGTAGGGATTCGGATACGACTGAAAAAAATCTGCTGTCTTTAGGAGGGAAGCTAGCACACTAGCCACCACACCTTTGCGATCTCCCTGCTACACTTAAGCTTGATCATCTGCTAATCTAACTGGAATTATGAATTCCCCACAGACTTTATTCCTATCTCCAGTTCTTCCCCCGTCTCCTTTACCATTTCCTCTCACCTGAGCAGTCTGAGGCATGCACAGATTTTGAATGTCTCCTATCCCTCCAATCTACTCCTAATTTGTAATATCTTCATTAGTTTCTACCCAATCTACGAGACAGGCAAATGTCCTGATTGTATTATATTATCCTCTCGATTAGTGACCTCATTGCTGAAATGGCATCACGCATGCCTCTCCCCTTCCTGAACCCAAACCAGTCTAATTTCTCCTTCAAAAATGAAAAGTATGAGCCAATTAAAACTTGTCCTTCAATGTGTTCCTAAACCCCTATGTAGTTATACAGTAATGTTATCCTTCCCCATGGCCTTATTTGATTTCAGCTCCCTTAATGCTCTTTCTATGCACAAACCTCCTAGCCTAATATCTTTACTATATAGAACCTATGTATATTCTGTCCATCACTTGCATACAGATATGAATTCTAAAAACAAACATAAATTTAGTACTAAAGCTTTGTACCAAATTGACAAACAACATTTTTGGCCTGATTACTATGCTTCTTCCTGTCTTTTTGTTAATTATTATTAAATACGACGGTTTTATATAATAAACCTTTTTAAAAATTTTTGTGAAGTTGACCAGTATTTTTTTATGCCAAACGATCAATCTCCTTTGCTAAAGAGGCACTAAGTAGTTGGTAAACGCCAGGCAATGCGTTGGCATTAGGATTCAACTACTAGTAGTAACAATGGTTATTTTCCGTATTGAAACTTAAGCTGGGATTTTTATAAATTTAAGTTGATGACATATATGAAAAAAGGCGACTGAAGAGATTGCTTGGTCTTAGTAACTAGATAAATAATGGGCTCTGCTCAAATGGGTATGCGGTTCAAGATTGCTTATTTAGCTACATGAACAATGACCTACGGAGTTTCAGACGTGGCACTTTTTGAACCGAGTTATTCTTTCATTTTTAATAATTTATATTGCATCAGGTGGTCTTTATTCATCTTATGCGAAGCATCGTGATTGGAATTCCTAGCAGATGAGTTGGTATGTTTTAGTATCTAGATAAACAGTACATTTTATTTGTAATAATGGTTTTATACTTTAATTATGCGCATGGAGAACAACACAAATAGAAAAAATCAAAAGATAAGTATTGAATTAAAATACTTTCGCGGGAATCTCAAATTTTACAGATAGTTTCCCAGTCATTGGATCCTTTCAAATTTACAAATAGCACACAATGTTATCATTGTTCTTCCGGGACTTATTATTACATGGAAGTGTGGAAATGTTTTTAAAAGCAAATAAAAATCCTTCGTAAGTTCATACATCCGAGTGAGAAGACAGCAATATCTTGCTCGCCACCCGTGAATGGTTTCAAGCTCTTCAAGGGTTTCAGAGGAATCTCGGAAGAATACCCTCCCTTAATTGGATGTCACCTCCTCATTGTAAATGGAAGTACTAAAACGTTTTAAAACGGATACTTCAATTTCTTTATAAGGGCGTATTATTTGCCAATAACGCGTCGTGGACACAGTTTAGAAATTAAAAGATCCAAAATCTTAACGAGGGCAATGAGTTCATTACAACTTCGCCAAATAACGGTACTGTGGACCGGTGAAAATTCATTATGGATACACATGCACCCGAAAAACTAGAGATAAGCTCTCCCTCGTAATTTGTCTGTTGCCTTAATAGTTATAATGTTCATGTCATTGCCCACGCATTAAAAAGATCCACGAATTTGCATGCCACGAACGACACAAACGTTACGAATGACTCACGCTGACGCACTTCACCCGCTTCGCCCACCATCCGGGGCACTTATTGACTGTCAAACATGGCGCCGATCGTAGTGAAAGACGAGGTGACCGGGGTGGCCTCGAAAAGAAAGGATGGCCCGGTAGAAAACAAGGAAAACTTATGGTGTGTGAAATCAGGAAGAAAAAAATTTCAAACTCTTTAGCCATTGAAGATGTATTTTGTCATTTCGTTCTTTCTTCATAATTTGCATCACGTATTAGCGATCATGATTTTTCTATCCAAAACAATTCAAAGAAGTGGTAGCTTAAGTATTTAAAGTCCTCAGTTTTATAATAATATAATATGTCAATCCATTCTGTTGATATCTCAAGTGCTATCTGTTTGCACAAAATATTGAATATGTTGTTTTTATTTGCTTGGGCATCGTATGTTGGGACGAATAACTGTTTGTTATTGAAATTGGTCACCAGTGGTTCTCAGCACTGCTGAAGGTTTATGTTTAAATTTGTAATTCATATTTAAGCAACCTTATTATGCCTTTTCATACCCAGGGCTTCAATACTAGGAGAAGTACAGGCTAGAGCAAGTACTAAACTACCATCATGCAAATCAGTTTTGGTCTTAGGTGAGATGCCAATAGTTTCCTTTTTTACGGTGAGATTTCTTTCCATTAACTTGTGACTTGCCTGCTTATTGCGTATTTCTGATTTAGGTGACAATGAATCGGGGAAAACCACGTTAATTGCAAAATTACAAGGAGTGGAGGATCCTAAAAAGGGATCGGGACTTGAGTATGGCTACATTGATGTGCGTGACGAGTACAGAGATGGTAAGTATAAATTCTGGTTCAGAAATACTTACCGTCCGTCTTCCTTAAATCATTGATTGATCACTATATTATGCTAGCCACATCATATGTTCAAAAAGTGGCAAGTCATATGGGTATAATTCTCTAGATGCGCAATTTTATTGTATTCCGTACCACTTTGCTATAATAATTAATGTTCTGTTTTTGTCCAACTGAAGTAATATTGATCGGTTATTTGAAGTTCTGTCGACTTCAATGTCTTCTAAGTTTAATCAGTACATCTTACCATGCTGTCTGTGCTGATGTATGTCTCAGAAATAATGCCAGTGGGATTCGCCCAATTTTTTTAGCGGTGCTAATTTTTTATATCTATTATTTTGTTCACAGATCATACCAGGCTAAGTGTATGGGTGTTAGATGGTGATCCAGCTCATTCACACCTTTTAAAATTTGCTCTTTCGGAAGAAACATACCCTCACACTTTGCTAATGTTCACTGTTGCAATGACAACACCATGGGGTATTCTGGACCAATTACAGTCTTGGGCTTCAGTGCTGCAAGATCATCTTGATCGACTAAATCTTTCAGCTGACACAGTTCAAGAGCACAAGCAAACATGTAAGTCTCCCTTTTTATATATTTAAACATATTTTGGATGTTATATTTGGCATTTCCATATTTTTTTAAAAAAGGTTTAGTGTGTATTACCTCCTTTTTTATTCAAAATTATGTGACATCCTATATTTCAACTTATTTCAGTTTTTTTAATGGATATTTCTCAATGGTAATAATTTGTAGTAATAATAATTCATTTTTGAAGGATATTCCATTTCTCAAACAAATTTAATTTATGTAATGCTTTAACATTGTTCAAATTTTCACATCACTGCCTAAAACCATAAACAAAGTCATAAATCAGAAGGTCAGTTTGGTAGGTGGTGCAGTTTGCTTGATACTTAGCCCAACAACATGTGAAATTTACACATCAGGGATAGAGGGCCAGATCCTTTCCCTTGGCTGCTGGTGGTTTCCCAGGAAGATCTGATATCTACAAAATCACAAAGCTTGGGTGATGTTTTTGAATCATAATTAGATATATTTTGCTTTCAGGACTTGCAAGACCTTAATGGATGCTTATGGAAAGCTGAAGTATGCTTAAGCATACTTCAGCTTTTCATAAGTGTGTACTTGTATATAGGGGTTTTTAAATTTCTTGCTGACTACTAATATTGTGCATGTGTGAATCTCCTGCTTCAAATAAATTGATGCTCATAAACTCTAAATGAAGTTGGGTCAGTCAGAAAGTTAGAGGGGTGATTAATCAAGTATAAAGTATGGGCCAGCCTTTAATGCTCTGACATGTTTTGCATCACATATATGCCTGCCTCTCAGAAAGTTACTTCACCACTGACCTTCACACTAAAGCGTATCATCATGACAAATGACAAGATTTTCCATTTGACAGTGTTGTTATTAATGAAGTTTTATGTCTGCAACCATGTGTGAGATAGGATGGAAGTGTGTAGTACCATAGTATGCAAAGGGAAGAGAAATGTTCTGGGCCTTGGTCTCCTGCAACATACAATTTTTGGTCATATTGGGATGTACTGCACAAATGGGGTACTGTGAGATACTCCTAAGTAAATAATGGATGAGGATCAAATTGATAATTATTTCCTTTTCCCTTAAAGGCGTTTTCATTCATCAAATCTCAAGCAGTAAGGCATAAATTAAACCATTTTTCAGAGAATATTGAATGACATAATTGTGTATTATCTGCATCCCATTTGTTAGAGGAATGTGGTCCATTTACAAATCAGGGTATATTAAAAAATCAATTGTGTCCAAATAACCCATCTGGCTATTCAAGTGTTAATAGTGGTTGCCACTTCGAAAATAATTCCAAAATATTCTATAGATGCAGGCATTACGAGGTAAAAAAGTTCTGAACATCCATTTATATTTTTTTGGTATTGGCATTGAGTACTCTATGGGTCTTTAATGTATGGTATATACATTTAATGTATGGTATATACATAATGTATGGTATGGGTCTTTTGCACCTTTTGCTTCTTTTTAAGCATAAATAAGTTTGTATTCAATCTTCTGATTTGATTTCTACTTTGTCAAACATTCATGTTTATGAATTGGCGGTACAGATTTTGAAATATTCCCATTGGGGTTTGACAAACAGCCAATATATTTCATAATTGTGTCTTATAGATTAAATCATCTTCCCTCAATCATCCTCCTTAAGGGTAGCCTGTGATTAAACTGAGACCTATAATCCGACATTCTTGCTTTCCTTATAAAATTATTTTTATCTCTATTGGATAACACCATGGTACAGTAATATATTGGCATCAGATAGCTTCTTGGTCATTTTGAGTACATGTGTGTTGGGAGTTAGGGAATTAAAGGGAGGTTACTTACAATTTTCTAATTGGAAATCATCCCAAATTAAAGTATATCTGATGTATGCATCCAAAAAGCAATGTTATTTTTGAACACAAACATCGTTGTTACTTCATTTTGTAAGGAAGAAATATCATGTATTAATGGGTCCTTTTCCGATGACATCAAGAGCATAATATGAACCCCAACGTATTACGGGCGGAGGGATCAGGATGTAAGATTAGAGAGATTGACTGCAGGACAGACAGATTTAAATGGTCATTTTTTCCGAGAAAAATAAGAGACCAGAATTCTTGTAATCGAAATCCCCCAGGAGCCGGCTCGACATAATAAGTATTAACCTACAAGGTAGCGACTGTGTTGGGTTATACGATTATATTTATATTTTTTTTTGTAGGTTCCCCTTACCTTTCCCCATCCATTTGAAAAACCCTAACCCCCTCATCCCTTACCCTTTCCTCCTGGTGCTGCACCCCCTGCCACACACCTTTTTGGTGGCTTGCAGGGTATTGATGTAGATGTAGATGAATGCCACTAGCATATATTGTGAACATTATTATGTAATTGGCGCCCTTAACATTTCATTGAATTGAATATAATGGTCCTAATTGTTCCATAAATTTCTTAAATAATTTTAGATGCTCGAAAATGGCAAGATTATGTTGAGCCTGGTGATGAGCTTGAACCAGGATCTCCTTTGAGGAGGACATCACGGAATTTAGATGACCTTGATCCTGCAATTGATGGTGATCAAAATGGTTTGGTTGATGGCCTCCCCCTGGGACAAGGAGTACTTACTCGGAATCTTGGTTTAGACGTTGTTGTGGTTGTAACAAAGGTGAGGAGTCAAAAGGGTTTTTTTTGTTGTTGTGTAATACTTAGTCATTCCTGAAACTCATGGCGTGTCTTCACAAACTTCAGATTAGAAATTTCTTCTTTCTGTAAGTTGAACAAGCATTCAAAAGATGATTCAGGAAACAAAATTATTTGAAAAAGGCAAATCCAAGTAAGATTTGTCCATGAATATCTTGAGAAAATATTGATAAAACTTTCATCCTGACACTATCTTAAATGTAGTCCCTATACTGCAGCACCCATTGCTGCTCAAGGCAAACCCAAATAAGTTGTTTAGTTAGTTTAGCATTCACACTGGTTAGTGTGTATGACCAGCTCAAATAATTACAAGAGTCTTATTATAATTCTGTAATGAAGAAGTGCTTAGCGGTAGATGCAGCACTTTTGAGCTGTACAGTGAAGTGGAATTAAGCAAGGCTACAAGTTTACAAGGGTCGAAAAATGAACAAAATTGTGATTAGTGGCAGCTGGAAAGTCTCAATAACCAATCAACAGATCCGCTGCTTTCCAGATATTTTAACAACTGTATCATTAAACTATACTGACATGTTATGAAAGGCAAGAGGAAACATAGTAGCTATTGTTTGTTAATGCACAATGCAATAAAAAGAGTGCAATATTAATTTTAACCTTAAGATTATTGTGAAAATTTTGTAGAACTTGTCTTCCTCAAAAAAATCACCACCATGGGCACATCTCACTTCAGAAGATTGTATATGCTTCTCTAATTTATTCAGATACTGAACACTCTTAAATCAATTATTGGGATCATTTGAAGGAAATTATAACTGGAAATAAACCAAATTACAATGTTTAGCTAAGAAAGTTAGCCCTTGACATTTTGTCAACATGACCACTAAATGGTCACAGAGATGATGCTCCTCCACCGTGATTTCATCAATTGATAACTTATTGTGTAATATATTCCACTGATCCCAATCAGTGTTTTAATGTTTAGGAAATTACCCCATTAAGTCTCTCCATAAATCGTTTCATAACAATTATGCAAATGGTGCTGAAAAGATTTGAGGTAGTAATGCATTTTGTCATTGAAAATTGTCTTATAGGGCATTAAATTTTATTCATGACTTTGTTTATTGGTTCCCTGAATTATTGCTGTTGTGAAAAACTCAGGTCAGAAATTTTTCTAGTAATTGAACGTTAGATGGTAGGTAGGTTTGGATATGTAGATTGGAGATATCATTCGACTAATGGCAATGGGTGAGCAGCATTCTAGTAATCCACCACTTGAGCCAAAAAGTTAATCTACATAGTACCAGAAAGCAGTGGAATGTGGCAGGGGATGTTGGGGCACCAGCATTCCCTGCCACAGGGGATTTTGGGGCATGCAGAAATATTACTTCATTCTTACATTCGAATATACAGAATGCGGCAACATGATTTACTTTTTGGAAATTGTTTTTCATTTGAAAAAAGGGATTTATGTTGCCGCACCCTATATATAAATCACCTCAAATGTAATTAAACATTTCAGTCCTTAGCCGCATACCTGTACACTTCTGTATGCATCATTAGTGTTTTAGACTATGTAAAGCCATCATCATCACTGACCCAAAGCCTCTCCACCACATCTTACCTTGGTATTTGTCTCTCCCCAACCTATTTCATATGCCTGCCCTTAATGTTTCTTCCCCTTTCTTCTTCTCTCATTTCCTTTGTATATTTGGTTTTATATATATACGTGTAATGCCGTTGCAGTAACATGTGTTTTATCTGATATTATCTGACATTAACACAATGGTTGTGGTTAATTAAGTGTGATAGTTGAATTTCTGTTAATTGATGTGTATGCTCCTTGCCCCTTTCGAGAAAGAAATTTTAATTCAAATGGAAACAGTTCCATTTATTGTATTATTTAGATAGGTTTTGCCTTCAATACATAGAATTTTATTTTTTAACATTTTATTTAATCTTATAGGCTTATAAAAGGATGATGCGTAATAATTTATGTTTTTCTATTTTGCATGAAGACGGATTATATGGCTACATTAGAAAAGGATTATGACTTTCGAGATGAGCATTTTGATTTCATTCAGCAATGGGTGAGGCGTTTCTGCCTACAATATGGAGCTGCTCTTTTCTATACTTCAGTGAAGGAAGATAAGAATTGTGACTTGCTGTACAAATACCTCATGCATCGAATTTATGGTTTTCCCTTCCGAACTCCTGCTCTTGTTGTTGAAAAAGATGCTGTTTTGATGTAAGTAAAAAATTGTATTTAGTTATCTAAAATATCAGTATTTGGTTCCCCTAGGATTTTTTATTGAGTGAAAGTTTCATTGGAAAATTCAGACAAACGTATGTGTCAGGTGTCTGAGAAAAGCATTGGGCAATTACTGCTGTAGACATAAGGAAAAAATTTGGAGTCCACTATGCTGTTACCTGGGTGAGCATGCTTGGAGGGGTAGTTTGATTCCCAGTTTGGTTTTTATTACTTCCTGGTGTAGTCTGAAGAAGGGGATCATCTTTCTGGATGTCTGCAGTGTCAGTAGTTTGGTATCCGAGCTGGGAAGCTAACTCTTCTCTTCACATATTTCTCAGTACTCCGCTAAGTTGCCGCGATCAGATCTGATTACTGACCCCCGGTTGATTTAGTTGGGAACCATACCACACAATCTCCTGAGGCTCTATGACTGCCTTGTAAAACCATCCTCCTTTGATGTTTAATTTAGCTTTCGTACTTCTTGAAAATCTAATTACTCTGGTTTTTCTGTGGCTAATCTTCATCGTCTCACACTGCTTCTGTAATTTACTCTATAAAATACAGTCCCTTGCTGTCTATTTCTTTGCTAATTGTAAACTTGACTTAATCACCTCACTATTATCCCAAGCGCAAGCCCTTCTCATTCTCATGCAATCCACGACACATCCTCAGTGTATAAGTTTAGGAACAATAGTGATAATAAAACCTGTCGTCACTTCCTTGCCTATTATTAGCCATCCTGATTCTCTAACTTGTACCCATGCCATCTGATTTATATACTGGTTTCAAATAAAACACCTATCCTTTCATTCTACTTCTGAACAAAACCGCTAGAATAAGAGCTAGCTTTTTCCACACTGCTCTAGCTACCAACAGCACTTCTTTGATTCTAATAATGGCTTGTTACCAGATATTAGAAAATATGACAAAACTGGCTCTCAGCTCCTCTGAGAGGTGCTACTGCCACACCCAGCAGATTTATCAGAAATATCCTGCAGCTTTATTTAGATTCTTGAGTAGGAGTCTAAATATTAATGGCATGAGCTAGGCAATGCAGCCTTTTTCCATCATACTTTTAGGAATTGGTCAACTGCTTTTACAAATGTGCCTAAATTCTTATATCCAGTGACATTATGCAGGCAGATTTTGTAAAATTTACTGTGTTTAATACTCTTTGACATAAGGACTCCATCATAAGAAATGAGCTACATGCACTTGCAGAGTACAGCAGCTTTAAAAAAGACTTACTGTTATATAAGATTTCAAATGAATGTGGGTATAAATTGTTGAAGTCTAATGGCAAATTACTTTGGTATGAACAGTGGTCATGTTTGAAGTACTTCTCAAATGGGCATTAAGGTAATATTTTGAAATTAATTTTTCATTTGAACTTGAAAATTTGTCTTCCTAAGAGATTTTGAAATAAGTATAGGAAAATTCATAATTAATTTTGCCTTGCAACTAGGTGAGTTTGTGATAAGAATTTTCTTCTAAAGTCATTTCTTGTGCCCTTCATTCTTGTCAATTAATTTTCCTTACTTATTGAGATAGTTACTTGATAAAACCCATTTTTGCTAGTAATTCACATGTGAGTTAATATCAATCCATAACTTTTTTCGTGCAATTTTCCATCATTTTTGAAATATCTCTTAAAACGCATGCTTAAACAACTTCTATGTTTTTCAGACCTGCTGGCTGGGATAATATGAAAAAAATTAGTATCTTGTATGAAAATATGCAGAGTATGAGGCCTGATGACTATTATACTGATGTTATTGCCAAACCTGTTGTCCGTAAGGTAACTTCTATACAATGTGGTGGATACTTCCTATTATAACCTATTTTTGTTGTTGGGAAATTTCAATCGTAATATGGTAGAGTATACAATATTATGTAGTAATTTTGGAATCGAATGTTGGATAATATGGATACTCTCTTCATATCTTCATTTCAAACCTGGGTGGTTCCTGTGGAACCTAATGGGAAAACCTAGTTGTTGGAATTTTTTGAAATCCATATTTCTATGGGAAACCAAGTATCTCATTTAATTGAACTGACCCACTTTTTCTGAATTTGCTTTCCACATGTTAGAAGGTTTATCATGGGATAAGCCTAGCCCTTTCATATCAAACCAACTGTTGATTGATGACTTTTGGAGGTGTTAAATGATGTGGCTCCATTTTCCATGACAATTACTTATTTGAAAATACATCAAAATTTATAATTTGCTAGTTTAATATGGTATAATATCATACCCATTTTGTATAACCTTCTATATCAGTGACATCAGTAATGAACTTATTTGTTTGGAATCTTGTAAAAGATTGATCCTTACCTTTGGTCTTATAAGTGGTGGCACTCCCACTCAATATTTCTTGGAATTTGTTAAATTTAACTATTATTCCAAGAAAATTTTGAGCAATTTCCAGACTTAATCTGGAATTTCATCTTCCTAAGTAAAATGTTATATGATGGCTCCAAAAACTCTGTGGAAAGGAAATTATGCCGCTTTACCTTTTTTCGCTAGAGAATCTGCTGTACATTCAATGAATCCCAAGTTTCATGAAGAAAGCCTTGTGTTTTCGTTGTATGTATAGCCCTGTGTGAGGTAAGAAAGTCCAACATTTTAAGTGTTTCGTGTGTTGTGAGTATTCATGTTGATGCCACATAAGTTGTTGATGGTCATGCTTCCCAATCCTGTCCTTCACAACTTGTTTGGATTTACTAGATTTTGATCCTGATCTCAGATATTTTCACTTATCCATTATTATGCTTGAACCATGAGTAAACTTCTTTACAGATATGCCTGGACACTAATGTGATATAGACCTCTTTGCTGGCTATGTTATGCCATTTATAATTCAAGTAAAATGGTCCATGACTGATTTTATGTTGTACGAGGGAGGCTTCAATATATTTTCAATACTTTGAACTCTAATTAAGCTATCGTATATAATATTATAATTAATTTAACACCTTCAAATACTTATAATTATTTTAAGGTTTCAAATTTAAAAAATAATACAATAAAATTAAATAATTCAAAAAAATTAGTAAAACTTACGTATATAATAATGGAATAGCATCAAAGTATATTAACATTAATGGTGAAATCTGAGAATGGTCATTTGGTTTTTTCCAGTGACTCAGGCTGGCTGCCAGCAAAATTATATTTAGGTTGGCAGACCAAGTGGTATTATTTACTTTTGCCAGTTGGGATTGTTTAGTCTGTACTTTAGTAGAGATGTCCCAAGTGGTGATAGGAGGGCATAACTGCTAAGAAGATTGATACAGTGAGGTTTTACTTCGGAATAATTGTATTGCAAACTCTTCTGAAAGTGTTAGGTCTCTTGTATTTTGAATTAACAGTATTCTATGGGCACCCATGTGCTGCGTTGTGGTTGTAACTAAGAGGTATGCAGTGCAACACCTGCAATTTTTAATGACCATTGTGACTAGGCACTACCATCTTATCACATGTGGAAAGCGCAATCGTTTATATTGTTTGGTGAAGAATATGCCCTGCCATTAGTCACAAACCTTGTCAGTCATCTTATGAGGAATTATTTAATTTTTATTATTGTTTTCCCTAAAATGCAAAAAATCTAATTGTCAATTTTAATTTTATAGACTCACATCTATGAATTAAGAAAATGCTTACTTATTTCAGTAACTTGACAGTGACAATTGGGAACACGTTGGGAATTGCAATATGCCATCATGAAAATTGCAAAGTATTCACAAAATATTTACGTAGCCTCTTGGAGTATGTGGACTCAAGTATAACTAAGTCTGGCTTACAAAAGATTGAACCTTTTAGTTAAAGGCCAATATTTCGGTCCCATTGTATGAACATATCATGGGCGTGATTAGTGGGTTAAGAAGGGAATCTATTGACTGTTGGCTTCAGGGTCCACTGAGGGGTCTATCCTTAGAGCCTGATGGCTAGGATTGGGTCTATCACCTATCTGAAAAAATGGGAAATCCTGGAAAAGCCTGAATTTGTCCGCCTGGAATACTAGTAAATATTAATGAATACAGCATATTTCCTACATGTTGTGAATGTAATAGTGTTTTAAAAAAGAGTTTTATAAGAGTTAATCATTTTGTAAGAGATATGGTGCCTACCAAATGTTGGTATGACGTTCACACATAGTTTGAGATTCGTCTTAGGAATTCTCTAAAATCAATAATTAAAACTGTAAAATTACCATAGTTTTTGGTGCACCAATTGTAGTGTGTTATCAATAGTAAGACATTCTTAAAATAGAAATGAAAATTAAGTTAGTTTTCCTGAAATATTTTGAATGTTTACTGTCAAAATTATTTCAGCACATTTGTTCAAATTGACCTTATGATTTCTCCCTTAATGCTTGGGTTTGAATTAGCTAATATGAAAAAATTAGTACAGTGGAATTTTCCATCTAGCATTTTTGAGCCATTTTAGCTGACTGAGCCATCATCAGAAAGGATACCTCCCATCATCTGATGATCTCTTAAAGTACTGAAATGCACATCTATTTAATAGCTTGATTCATTTGTTATGTCATTATACCTGATTGACTCATCAATAATCCATAGAAGTTTATAAACTTTGCTAAATCCTGCTTTAGGGCAACTAACTAAATTGGCTAACCATGGAAAAAATGATCCACTCTAAATTAATTAAATATTTCAGAAACATTAAATTATGATTTATATACACATATGCTACATCTGGATAGGATTGTCGTATTTAAATTCTGAAATAATCAGGATATTGCTTAATCCAGAATATTCTTCACCCCTAATGCTCTGGATTTACTAGGTGATATTTCTTTGTGAAGTTTGAGTTCTAAAACCAGAGGCAGGAACATTCTCTCTTCTTTTTATATTTATTTTTTATTTAATGAAGCTTTTCATTTCCAAATCAATTTGAAGAGTCATTTAAAATGCCAAATTCAGCGGAGCAAGATTAATGGATGAGAATAATTTTTAATTAAATTTATATTTAGTGGCTCTATTTTCTCTGATATATTTTGGATTTTCTTTCCAACTGCAGCCAGTGACTCGAGAAACTGAAGTTCAGGCTGATGAGGAACAAGCATTTTTGAACAGGCAGCTCCAGCTATTAAATCAAGGGGGTGGAGTTGGGGGGGCAATAGGCACTGGAAATGTTGGGAGTGTGGGTGGTGTGGTTGGCAATTCTGCTGGTTCATTGCTGAAGGTGGATGGTGGGGGTGTGGCTGGTGGAGCCGGAGGGCAACTGCGATCTCCTGCCGGTGTACAAAAGACTGGCGATCGGAGGGTTTCCAGCGGAACCCCGGGGGTTCAAAGTCAGCTTGGGTCTCCAAAGAAGGTATTTCAGAGTATCCTTCAATTCTTTAGAATGTTCTACTATTGCAAACATTATTTCAGTGGTATATATATGTATGGTAAAATATCAATTATCTTTTATGGTTGGGTATTGACCTTGTACAGAAAAATTGTATTTGAATAAATGGTATTTTGGCCATTTCAGCACAAAATACATTTTATACCAAATAAGGGGAGAGAAATAGATTGTACTGTTAATTATACTAACAGTAAGTCATTTGTGTAGCAAAAAATCGTATTTGCAATCAAACATTAATTTTTCACTTTTGAAAGAATATAATCATGAAAAGGAGTGGAATGTCAAGGAAAGTGTGAAAATGGGCAAGCATCTATGGTGTGGAAATTTTTATTTTAAATTTAATAAGTTGTTGGACATTTATGTTTCAGCACTCCAAGAATTTCAATAATGTATATTGCAAATTAGTACCTCTTGAGGAGGATTTTAATCCCTAATAATTCACTTAGCCTGTTTTTTGATGCACCATTTATATGAACTTGTCATTGGAAGAAGTTACTTCCTCCTCATATTACTGCAAGTTAATGTTTTTTGCATAGAAGATTGGGCCTGTACAGTGTAGCGAAATGGATGATGATGAGGATGAGGAAGGTCCTCAAATTTGCAATATATATTACTGATAAACTTCATAAAGTCCATATCTCCGGTGAACTTTTTGAGTCAAGTGAAGGCAGTGCCTTTTAATTCAATTATTTCAATGATTAAGACAGCATAAATATAGGATTTATATTCTTATTTTGATTATTTCCAATAAAAGTTGCTTCTAGACACAATTTTTTGAGCCATTAATTTTTGTAAAATGTTGTTTTGATTACTATTAAATTAGTTATTTCTAACGATTGTTTACTTTATCATGTTTCTATGGATTTTTAAATGACCTCTTGTGAAAAAGTCTGCCAGTGCATTAATCTAAATCTTGGAAATCTTTGCATTTGGCTGTCAAGATGTGAGTGGTATCTTTGAATGTTACTCATAATAATGCTAAAACAGACCTTGATTCAGTATATCTTTCTGTTTAATGTCTATTTGCCTATATTGCTTTAAGAGGGTTGCAAGGTAATAAACTTGCATTATATTAGAGTCGATGCAGGAAGTTGTGACACAAGTGTATGTGAATATAGGGACCTTGCTTGGAGATCATAGTCATATTTCATATGAGTTGAGGTATACTTCTTTTGAATCTGTTATTTTAATAAAATTCCAGATTGATGGGAACAAAGTTGGTGTTCCTGGAAGTGGTGAAGGAGTACTAGCAAACTTCTTCAACTCACTACTCTCAAAGAAGACTGGCTCACCCATTCCAAAGTCTCCAGGTAGGATCAGTGGACTTCGATTTACTTTTTGGCTGGTGTTATTACAATCATCTTAGGGAAGTAGTTCTGATATAAGAAAGATATTGGCATTCAAAACATAATTTGAAATTCCATAAAAATTAAAGAGTCTATTTAAAGCTCATGGTTACCAAGCGGTAATGTTTAGCAAGTTTTTTCTTAAGTGTTCTTTAAAGTTAACATGTTATATGGAATTGAGTAGTATCAGTTATGCCAGTGCTAACTCTGGTATACTCAGAAGTGTTTATGATCATTATGTCCAAAGTACCTTTCAGATTTTAGACTTGACCCTTTTTCTCAAAATCCATGAAACTCTGGTATTGTCATCCTATTGCCAACTTTCAGTTATCAGCATGGCAATTTTAAATCTCTATACCATGAAAATGGCACAAGGAAAGGAATTTTTATATAATCTATGGCAAGTGGATAAGGAGAAAGGTCATGCTTCAAATGTGGTGTGTTCTGAATTTTGTAAAGAGTTATAGGTAAATAGGTGAATAATTAGTCGTATGAGAATTAAAGAAAAAATGGAATTATCAGATATAGGGGCTAAAATAATGTTGACCCTACAAATATATTAATTGAATATAATATGTAAATTGTTCAAAGCTAACAACAGATATATTTCAAATGAATGTAGGTACCTCAAACGGGATTTACTCTATGAGTGTTTCTGGGCCATGTTTTGGATGATTATGATTACTTGATGTGACATTTCTTTGTTTAAAAAGTCTCAAACAGCTTTCTTTTGCCTACTGGTGAATTTCATCAAATCGCACTACTAAATTTCGAGAACAGATGGTATAAAGATGTCATTCCTTTTCATCATTCTTTTGATTTGGCTTGCTTTCATTTAATTGTAGTGTATCTTACTCTTGTGATGAAAATGCTTGTGCAAAAAGAATTGCTTGAAGATTCCTTCTGCATGACGATCAGTATGCCAGCACACAACCTATTTTTTGGTTTTGTTGTCTTTAGCCGTGTCATCTATCTAGTCTGCATCATGTAGATAAGATTTTGATTCTTCTCAACCAGACAAAAAATTCTTAAATTCGTGGTAATTTCAAGAATTATGTCTAATCGGAAACTAGTTTAATCCCCTTGAACTATAAGCAGGTTTGAAATAGTCCTGGAAACTTGTAATTTTTGAATACCATTCCATTAAAAGTGAAGAAAAAAGAATATACCATTTTGCAAAATTAAATGTAAGATTCTATGAGTGAAAGGAAGTTGTCTCATTTATTTCTGTATAATCATTAATTGGAATTGTTTACTTTAACTTACTGATCAGTTGAGAGGCATAGATTGTATTTGCTTCAATCAAAGGAGTGAAAATTGCAGTTTGCTACCAATAACATCTATATTCTTAGATGTTGTATTGTCAATTGATTCGCACAGACCTGCTCAAAGGATGAATTTAATATTGCACTTTGTTTTTGATATGTCATTTTCCATTTTTTTGGAAGCCAGTGGAAGGTGGGAAGAGAGAATCATTTTTTCATTTGAAACTCACCTTCAACTTAAGACCATGGAACACCATTAAATGGGCGTTTTCATCATAGGCTGGAGGGAACACTCCCTTTTGAGTTTTAAGTTTCATTTTATTGTAATTGTAACTTTATTTACTTTGCTATAATGCTGTACTGACCAATGGCCTTCTTTTTTATTCTTGGAATGATGGTACTTATTTGTGACATTAGTGTGAGTTGATGGTGCAGTGTTAATGCAAGTATTAAATATTGATGAAAAAAAGCCTTAAGGTTCATGAAAAATTGAAAACTGTCGACAAATTTAATATTGTTCAAAATATCTCAGTATTGAGATTTACCGATGTAATTGTACGCAGTATAAAGTGGAAAAATGTTCTTTGTATTTGTGATGTAGGGAATAAGTGATTAAGGAAAAGGAAAGGGGCTAACAAGCAGAAGTACAAGTGTTTGGTAAGTTCAAAATGTATACACGTTGGCTGATTAAAACATGTAATCAGAATAACTAGCCTGTTTTCACCCTGATGAAAGTTAACAGAAACCCTCATATTAATAAATGTTTGCTATTAAATTAAGGTAAACTATTTTCTGCCTGAGAACACATTTTAGCTTCGTGTGTATAAATGGCCGTGGTGAATGGTGTGCTTTAATGAAGATAGCATGATGTCCTGGGGTTATGATTCTGAACTACATTTCAGCTTACTTGTTTTAACATTTGGGTCGGCAATCAGGTTTTATCTTATTAAAGAATTTCTGTCAACCGCAAATCCTCCAATGCTTTGTCTTTATAGATAATAAGCCATGTGTATTATTTGTTGATGCCAGTTACAATGAAACATGTAATTTCAGGTATTATGACTCTTTGTTAATGTCCCTGAAAAGCTTTTAATGGCAGATAGACAAGTGTACTATGGATATCTGATAGGACCTTAAGTGCAGTTAAACAATCAGTTATAGTTTCAGGGCGAAGCCTGTAATGAGGAATAAACTGAAAATTAGTCAAGCTATATAGGAAATAGAGGTTATACTGGAGGACATTTGTGGAATAATAGTACTTGATCAATTGACATACTTGGCATCTAACGATTGTAATGCATCTTTCAATTTTGTCATTGAAATTGAAACTTAAGAACATAATTGGTTGAAAGTATGAGTAATAATGCTCCGTAGTTGCTTGATTAATTAGCAAGCTGAAGACTACCTACCTTTTCACATTCAAAAAAGCTGGATTCCATTAGTCTCTCTGCAGATTACTTTGAAATGTCAATTTGGAATTTGAAAAATTGTGGAAATATTTTTGTATTGTCTTCCATGACCTTTCGGTGAGTTTTATCATCAGCTAACTTAACGTATAATCCTGTGTGCCTATTCATGCATTGCTATCATGAATGCTCTTGTTACAAAACGGTCTTTCTTTGTGGAATAAATATAATAATTTTCAATGCTATTGGATGTTTAAAGTTTGTGTCTGTCTTGAGTTATGTGTTAAAATGTAGAGTTCAGAGTTGGTTACTGTACCAACAGCATAGATCTGCATGCTCTTTAGTGATATTGAACACACAAAAAATGAATTATTGTTATGGATCATGTCTTGGAATGGGTTGATAATATCATCTATTAATGCAAGTATTTCATTTTATTTATAATTTTTGTCTTTCTTATCTCAAACTTGCTGTTAACTTTTTTAACTTTAATTTTTTACTTGTAAATACTCATTTAAGCCTTTCTTATGGGCTGATGTAGGTTATCTTGTCATATTTGTGGTGCAAAATTTCATACAATCTACAGTTTCTAATGTAATATTTAAAGAAATTGGCTTGGAAAACTTATTATTTACAAAAAACTGGAGAACTAAAACACTCACATGAGCAATTACATAAAATTTACATGATGCATCAGTCATTCAGATTCTGGCCACTGTGTGACATTTGCATAATTTGCTGCGAAACCCAAGTACTTATTGGACGTTATGTGATGACCAAAGATTACAGACATTGAAATAAGGCATGGTTTAATGTCAACTTTTATTCATAAGCAATGAGCAGTGATAAATATCAGTAATAGCATTTGTTTTTTTTTTAAGACTTCATACTTAAAGTGTGACATTTCATCTTTAAATGGTGAACATTTCCAAACCAACAATGCTATGGTACAGCATGCATTGAATTTTCAAACATTAATAATTTTCATGACTTTGGATGTAGATGCTGCAACAAGAACAACATTAATGATAAATGAGCATAATTTTGGTGGCAGTAATGAATGAAAATAACCGGAATGAGTAAGAATAATGCTATATGTTTTATTATTGGTGTTGGTGGGTGTTAAAATTGTGATAAATAAATATGTTAATAAAGATAGTGAAGCCCTCCAGTTACACTTGTGCAGGGAGAATGGTAACAAGTCAAAATGAGGGAAAAACTTCAATTGAGGAACCACAAGATTGGCAAAAACTGGAAGCTTAATTAATTTTGTGTTTATCGTTAAGGCTAAAATTTATGTGCAAATATCATGCCTAAGTGACAATAAATTATTAGTTATAATGTTTGACAACACTAGATCTGTACAAGCATCACAATGCAGGGCTATCACATGTTTTAGAATATTTTTTTAATGTAATCATGTAATTCTTCCATTCATTTTGCCAATTTAGGTTGATTGGTAATCACAGTCTTGTGCCTTATTGCCATGAATAGTACCAGGCATCATGTTTTTTTTTCATTAAGTCTGAGGATTTTAAGTTTCAAAAGTGTAAATAAGAAGATAAAATTAGATTGTGGTGATGCAGAAATTCTATGTATGTATATAAATTGAGGGTAAACATATTCCATAGTTACAAAAGTGAGCAGTTAGGTAAACTTTCTCCAGGTGAAACTATTTTCCAAAATTATTTTTGTTAAATTGTTTTTTTTGAGAACAGAGAACTTATTATTCACAGATTTGCAAGCTGGCTCTGGTGTGGGTCTCAGTAGTGGAAGTAGTTCAATGCATCATCACCACTTATTGTCATCATCATCCAGTCCTCTGTCAGCACCGGACAAGGCTTCCGCTATGGCCATGAGATCTGATGCTGCAGCTGAACTGGACCGATTAACTAGGGCTGCCAAGAAAACTTCATCTCCGACTTCGTCACCATTATCATCTTTGAACCAAAATTCAAATACAAGTGGAGAAACTCATGGGAATTCATCAGAGTGTTGAGCCTAGGAGTTTCCTCTTTTTCATCTCTCTCTCTCTATCTCTTTCTCTCTCTTGTCGATCGAAATGTGACGAGGCAGCTGGATTATAAATGTGTTTTGGGGATGAGATGAACAATGCAAGGACTGTAGGAGGAGGGTTTGGGAGTGACTGCCATCCTCTCTGGTAATAGCATACTTGTTGTGTCAATAGCAAATTCCATGCTTGAGCCATCATATATCTATCCAACTCTAAAACTTTTGTTTCTTAGTTGCGAATACGAATGGCCAATTTCTCTGACACTTGGAATGTGAAAAACTGGAGGCTGTTACAGGAGAGAGCTGCTATGAAATTTTTGCTGTTCTGAATTCCTAACCAATTTTGGAGATGTGTGTGCCGTCGATGAAGAACTGAGCATAGTAAGAATGGATTGGTTTTTGAAAATTACAGTTGGCAATGAAGTATCCTGTGATAAACTCAAGAGATTGCTGTAATTCAGCACTCATTCATAGGGGAGTGATGGAGATTTTATTGTACATAATAAGTTTCACGGATGATGAGTGAGAGGTGAGGAATACATTCTCTCTGCGTGCTAATTGAGAGTAAACAGCTGTTGATATCCTGTGCATTTATCAGTGGGGCTTAAAAAAAACATCCTATAATCTCTCTTCTCCTAGTGGGACATTTATGGCTGCTTTGTGGTGATACCAGTCTATCATGCTTTCATCACTTGACCTGTCCTAATCTTTTTGTAAGGTATTTCTATTTATTTTTCATTCCTCAATGCCATCCCTCAATGCATCATAATTTCATTTTGTCTCCTGGCTTTAATAACTTTGTTATGAGAGAAGTATGCACTAAGGGGTGACATCAAACAATTTTGGGAATGTGGGTCAGATGAGATGATGACTGATGTTGAGCATTGGTCATTTGCTCACTCAGAGTGATGATATATGTGAACTCACACTGTTGTTATCAGTTTGCTTGAAAAGGAGTTTTTACTGAAGTGGCAGATTAAAAGTGTTAAAAGGATAAAAAATAAAACATTTCACCCACTCAATTGTTTAAGAGTGTAGTTCTTTTGTTGTGGTGACTTTGGCATTATTGTTGAGTGTTGAAAATATGAGTCAAAAATCTATAATTAATATATCATAATCAAATGTCTATTTATAAATTTGTATATATGTTGGATAAGAGAGATCTTTTCTGTTGCAAATTCCAGTGATGGTGGTACTTGTTGTGAGCTTCATGTGCAATTTTATATTATGCCATTGCAAAAATCTAGTTTGCTTACTTTCTTATCAAATAGGAGTTTTGAAAAGTATTTAACATGTTCCATTACGTCTTGGCAGTATATCAAGTATTTGATTTTTTAGAACATGGTGCAATGGACATGTATATTAACTCGATACAAGCAGTGCCGGCTAATTTTTATGTTAGCTATGCTCTAGCAGAGGTAATAAATAAAACAGGACTCAGTAGCATAAACATATAGTTTCATTTGTGAGGTTTATTGGCCATTATATGCCCCTTAAAAAAATGGGTAGTTTGATCTCTAATCACATGCAAGTTGCCAGATTGCACAAAAATTGATACGGCTTAAACCCATTTATAACACATTGTTATTTATCATCATTATTATTATTATTATGGCAGATATTTTATTAACTCATTGGCCAAATTCCGCAAGTCAAGATAAGAGTTTCACACTAAGTGCCATTTCAAATTTTTATCAGGTACTTTTAAATAATTTAATATTAATTTGGTATTGAACTGCCTTATTTGTAATTTACTATGTCCTTATAAAATAATTATAATTTATGTATTACAGTATACAACTGGAATGGAAACTTTTTTGATGAAAAATTATTTGTATTTTGTAAAACATTTTGTTAAGTTTCCATCTAGTTGCTCTTGTACATAATAAGAAAACTATGCCATAAACTCTGGATTTTGTGATTAAAACCTCCTCTTGTTAATGCACTTGTGGTAAGTCATCTCTATACACTTATTCGAAACCCTCTCACATTATAATACAAAATTATTTGTTGCTAAATTTATTGGTTGTGATTTCTAAAATACACACAGTGCCCATTGGAAAATACATTCCTAATACATGATGAACATTATTATGGAACTCAACCACTTCAATAATGTGTGTGAAAAAGGCGTACCTTTTCTCCAGGTCTTGCATTTAGTGGCGAGGGTAAGAGAAAATCAGTAGTTACTGGAAATGAACATTTCATGCCATTTCACTTAATGTTAATTGGAAAAAGTTCTGTAATGGTTATGTGGATTATTTAGCCATAGCTGTTGCATTGTATAATACATTATAATAATACAACGGCTTGGAACTTTAATTAATGGAAAAATGGGCTCAATGGTAAATATGATTTGTGATGCAAAACAGGATAGGTACTTACTTTCATGTTTTTATTGGTAAAAAGTTCTTGGCTCATTTAAATTCCTTTAATTACATGTGAAAAAGAAATAAATGGTTACCTCAATTTTATTGCTTTAACTTGTTGATCAAATAATAAAAAGAATTGAATGCACTATCGTTTGTATAGATAATTACCCAGATCAAGTTATCCAATGCACTTTGAGATATTGCCTTTAAGACAGAAAACTCAAAAATGGCTGCCTTTCGTTCAGATTCTGGTTTGCATCCCAACATCGGAATCCAGCATTACAATAGACCATTGAGAAAATAGCTTTCAGCAATGGGTATTTTATTCAGTTGGTTGAAAAACTATTTTAAGTAATGAAAACATTAGCTATTCTAGAATTTACAGTTCCTATCTCGTTGAAGAGTTCACTGTCAAATGGAGATGATATACCAGAAACATTTCACAGAAATTCTGAAGGTTGGTTCAAGGTATTTTAATAATGAATCAGATATTTGAAAACCTGATCTTGCAGACAAGACAGAATACATTGAGGAAGAATGCTGTGTATACCTATGCTATGAATGTGATTATACGTATAGTGTACGAATGGGGAGGAAATTTGAAGAGAAGATCAATGTGAGTGCCCACCGTTGAAACAAAAATGCATTGTCCCCTTTTGCTAAACTCTCAATTGAAAATCGACATGAAAATTTGCATGAAAAACAGTGAAGTGTGTCTAAATTCAGTATGAATAGATTCCATCAAGTTACACCTAGTATGAGATGTTTATTAGATAGTATAAGATTTAAGAAAAAGATACAATAGTACAAGCTGAGGAACCCAAGTCTAAAATAACATTTTGTTTCACTCCCACAATGATCACAGGTACCATAGAGAATTTTCTACTCCCACACACATATGGGGATTCATTCAGCATCTGCCAATCCTTCGGACTCGGTGGGGATGATATATGTGAGTTGTCTAACTTGTCTCATAGTAAAATTTCTTCCTTCCCTCTGCCAGTGTTGAGGCATGACATAGACTGTAATGAGATCAGAATCCCATATTTAGAATGAATAGCTCCTAGCCTTAGATAATGTTCATGTGGCTTCATTATCACACATGGCCAGAGCTTGTATCACCCTTCAAGTAATTTTTTATATTCACCCTGCTTATTCAGGGGCAGTTTCAGTTAATTTTATTTGATCAATGAGTAACTTGTTCATATACACTCATCAGATATGCAGTACATACTAAAATAGTATCAGTAGACATCCAGTCTTACAGTTTGGTTGCTATGTAACTTCCAAATATGGTTATCCAATTATGGCTGGTTATCCTTTTGGAGGGTGCTTTTCTGTATTAGATCCAAATCGCGTTTAGGCGCATTATTCCAGGGTTGGAGAGTAATGATATTATATATTTTAGGTATCTTCACCTATCCTTTAATACTATCTTAATTATTTCTTTTTACAATCAAAATACCATCCTCACTGACACATACATGGTCTGTCCTTAAAGTAAGAAGAATAAATCTGTGAAATTTATTGCCGGTCTTAAATGTAGTACAAATTACTAAAATTCTTCAACATAGCCCCCTTGCGGATTGACACACTTATGCCAGTTGTTATATCCTTCCTGGAAGGCATCAATGGGAACCTTGTCATGGCTTCTTGGATGTTATCCAGCATTCCAGAATGGTTGTCTTTCAAGCTCTTCTTACTCATATTCTTGAAAAAAAAAGGTCCAGCAGTGCCACATCAGGGCTGTAGGGTGGCTGTGGGAGCATTGCCACCTTGTGCTTGGCCAGGTACTCGGTCATAATGAAGGTGTGAGGATGTACTGTCGTGGTGCAGCATCCAGTTGGCAAAGATCTCCTTCCCGATGTGTGACCTTTTCTGCAGCCTTTCGAGGACTTACAAGTAAAACTTACTGTTCACTGTCTGTACCTGTATCGACTCTTCGTGGATAAACCTTCTAAGTCAAAAAAGAAGGTGGAAAAAGACTACTTATTTTGGGAAAGACATCCTTCCAATTCAGACTTGGTATGTGGTGAAAAATAATTCAAGAAGCTCCTTAATCCCCCACTCCAAGATTCTTCTGACTGGTTTCTTTCGTCTACAATTGTGCCTTTAACGTCCCAAGGGATTCATTGGAAATTTAATTATACAAACATTGTTTTTTCACTCATTTATTTTAACAAACATTCAACTGGCTTGTTTAAATTTTGACTTCAACAAGATTCACTTCTTTAATACTCTACAAATTAAGTATATTTATTTGAAATTTTGTCTATGACTTATAATAGTCTTCTAGTTCAGGATTCTTTGGTTTAAGTATAATTTGATCCACTAAATTCACAATCCACCCGGGTTCTAAGCCATAAAATATTTGTCTTGGGTCTTTCCTTTGGGTAAGCATTTCAAAGTCTGGATCATCTTCAAGTCGAGGTAAAGAATAGCCATACTTTTGTGCCAGTACAAATCTTTCCCAAGAAACCTAAAAAAGATAGAAAATTATTTAAATCCACTTGCATTGTTTCATACCAAGAACCCTTTTGTTGCTTATAATATGATTTGACCATGCAAATGTAACAGGTGCAATCCATAAAAATAAAAAACACTAACCAATTCATACATTAGATAAAACTATTTTTGAAAAGTATATTTCATCGAATTCTTCTAAATCATTCAATTCTTGATATCATTATTTGCTAATAGTAATTTATCTGAAGGGGAAAAATTTCTCTAAAATGTCTCGTCAAGGTAATATTTAAATTATAAATAAATATGATTTTTACTTCTGAAAGCACCATCAACACAATGAAATGCGTACTTCATAGGCAAAAACAAAAATTTGGATACATTGGACTCCCACAAAATTTCACCCATTCAGTTTTTCATGAAGTTTGATTATTTTGACTTATAAGTGTATTTAACATATTTTCAATGAGGAGAAATTAATTTTTTTCAACCAGGCTGCAACTGTTGTTCCAGAGACTTGGTGGAGTATTTTGACATTATTGAATGTTATTCACACAATCATAATACACAAATAGCTGAAAACCAAGTTAACAAATATTTAAGTGTTCAAACAAATTTAATTTAACATTCACAATGATGCACCCCAAACTTGACAATAATTCCACCAGACCAATAGTACAGATAAATGAATATACATGCACACGCACTATGGTTTGCTATTATCACGGAACACCCTGTACATTATCTATTTTTTAACAGTCCATACTTATTGAATTCTCTCTACTCATTCTGTATACCCTAAATCAGAAGTAAGATGAATTGAAGCTGTTAATGCTCCACTTAAAAAAAATTCAATAAAAAAAGCCAACTCTTAATAGCCATTCTCCAATTTACTTATGTAGGTGATTATGTAAACTTATATTTAGTGAATATTTGATGAGTTACTTAAAAACCTAATACCTAGCAGGTTTCTATTCATTCAGGTGTTGCGTGCCCACATGGAATTCATCCCACAAAGTAGAAGTGGGCAATAAGAGTGCTTGCCCCTAGGCTGCACCCAATCAGCCTGCTTTATTCATGAATTTTGCAAAAATGTGAGGCCAATGGGGGAGGGAGGGGGAAGCTAGTACTGCAGAGTTAAGATATCATGACAACAGTGTAGTTTACCGCATGCCGTTTTCAGGCTAACCTCAAACCCATGCCGGGCAGTTGCTTATATAAATTTGAGTTATTTGGTCCCAATGAGTTATGGTGATATCACACAGTCAATCTTACTGGATATCATCATACTTAAGTTGCTTGAAGAAAAGAAATGTTTCTTATGGCAAGAGACTTCAGATAATTTAGTTTATGTTGAAATTAGTGGGCATTCATGGGCTGTGACACAACCATTGCCCAATGCTATACCTAGCTTTTGAAGACAGAAAAGGATGGTTGGGTTTCATTTGCTATGCAGATGATAATGGGGATGACTAGAAGTTTGATTGACCACATTTGTATTTTTGCTGTAATTGCTCAACAGAATGTGACCACTTGCTAGTATTTTATTTGATATTTTGCACAGCATTACAAATATTTCTTTATCTAATACTTTAAGGATATGTAACAATCCAAAAGAAAAAAGATAATTTATAAATTGTCTAGTAAACTAAGATTAGAAGGGAAATGAACCAAAAATAAGAAGCTCTACCAGGCATGCCTTCATGTGGAAATTTGATAAATCATCAGTCTTGTGAATACATCAAATTTAATCATAGGTGTAGGGTACTGTCGAGAATAACCACAGTAATCAACATGATGGGATAGTTCAAAAGGTCAAGGATGTAAATGGGCGATAGCACCAAGGAGTAACAAGTATATAGTAGTAATGAATGGAGCAATGGAAAAAAACATTTTGTTGGAAGTTTCAGGTCATCAAAATTCTTGGATCAATCTAAAGATGAAATAAATATGTCATGGCCTCTAAAAAACTAAATTCTGAGGGCTTTATATTATATGAGGGTGGTCTGAAAAGTTTCAGACCTCAGAAAATTTCAGAAAAAATGTCTTGTATCTTTGTTAGGTCAGAAACTTTTCAGATCACCCTTGAAAAGTAAGATAATATTTCAGGGTGACTAAATAGAACTTACCTTTTCAGGATCAGCTAGGTATCCTCGATTAACTGCTTCAGAGTACTGAACTGCTAATTCATCATTATGGGGGAGCATTCGTCTTGGAATGGGAATGCCTAAAAAAATTATTCATGACTAAGTAAATAAAACATATGAAAACCAAGGGAGAGAATAATGTTAGGAATATTCATAAATGATGTAAGCAACTTTCTGAATTAGGGTTGAAAATTCACACATATGCACATGAATGTGCTTATGTAGTTATACGCACACACTATATCTTTGTTAACACAAATGTCAAGGGTCTGAAAAAGACAATTGCGTTTAAAAATATTAGCAAGTGAATTTTCGACACAATTTGAGCAATAAACTTGTGATTAGTTCCATGCTTATTTTCAGCATTTATTCATGTATGCAAGAGATGGAAAGAATACAATAGGATTTATCAGGTGAAGATATTAGGTCAGCAACTTTGGACATAAATGGTTCATTAAGAGAATTAAAATTAAATAAGGCCATGGAGATGGAAACATTCCTTCATGACTAATTTTACTAGTCTTACATGGCTAGGGATTAGGAAAACGTGGAAAGACAAATATAAATTGGCGTATTCATATCATCATTAGATGAATTTGGCTGGAAGATTATGACACTGCATCGAATCCTGGAGTTAAATGCTCATTTACTTCCTTTAACACATTGTAAACTGAGACATACAAATGTTATGTGGCTACTCCTTCAAAAGCTTTAGAACCTGATCTATGGCAGTGCACATATTTTTATCAAATGCAGCAATATTATGTTAGACCTCTCACCAACTCAAAAATTCTCACAACATATCCAAAATTACATGAAATGTTCTTTATGTATCCCCAAGCTCACCCCAAATCAAAAACACATTTTTCCCTGCCAACATTTGGCTACTTCCAAAAATGGTTAAAGGGCAGAGTAGGTAAGGAGTGGTACCCAAATGCTTGTAAATAAAGTGCTCTTCTACTTGATGAAAGCATTATCTTGTGCAATGCAGCAAGAAATTCATCAAGATAAGTCTAAGAAGGAAGGTGCAGAGTAAACACAAGCACAAGGGAGGCAAAAACAGAGGTACACACACAAATATATAAAACACACAATATATGCATAGGTTTTCAAAGAAGTTTCACCAATAACGTACGATGCTTATCGTATCACTAATGTGACACACCATAAACAAAAAAAGGAAAATGTAAGAAAAGTCACATTTTTTATATTTTGGAGACCCTATCACATTAATCACTGAGAATATTGACTTACTCTTCCTCACAACAATCAAGGCAGCAGTGACCACCAAAATATATTATAAGTGAGATTTCCTTCAGTGTTTGAAGTTTCTACATACTTTTTTCAGTTTCAAGAAGTATTTACATTATAAAAGCACTGAACAAGGTAATTATTTACTAGATATGCACAGCAGCCCACAGCTTTCTTCCGCCACAGCAGACATTTCAGAGTTACAACACATACATGACAATGGAAGAGTGATGGAAATAACTTTTAAAAATTAACTTAATATATTTTCCAACAATTGTAGATTCCTTACGTTTTACTTTACATGATTAAAAATACCTTTCTTAAAGAATTTACAAGGATTGATAGCAGCATATAATGAATGTTGATCATAATATGCAGTTGTTATAACTCCACCGTTACGCTCGATTGCTGCTATGGCTGGTTCTGAAGCCCACTGAACCTCAATGTTTATTTTTGCTTTAAAAATATCAGCACCCTGCAAATAGTAGAGGGTATAATTTATTTTTAAATAACAAAGAATATCCCAAGTTGAACATTTAAAATTGCTCGAGATTTGTTTAAAAATAAGTACATAGACTAAATGTATTGGATTTCATACGCATAAGTTGCTTATAGCAGTTTTTTGCCAGGAAGACTTTGAAACAACAACGTTATCGCTTCCTCACACTTTTAAGACCAATACCTGACCAAAAATGAACCTACACGTCCACAACATGAGCAAAACCTGATACGTTCATGCATTTTCACATAAAATTAACTTTTGCCAATATTAAAATTATACTTCACGCAAATTTAATAAACACTAAGTCATAGGATACATAACTCAAGTTAGAATACTAAATGAATTTCAAATGGAATTCTGGGATCAGTTAATGCATCAAATTTTGTAAATTAAATCATAATTATTGAACCTTCTAGAAAGAGAAAACTTCTTATTAGACTTAATTACATTATTAAACTTCACGTATTTCGCCTGATTTGTTCCATTTAAGAGAAATAAAATTAAAATTCAATTCATCTCTACAAACTCAAGGGGAAAATCGATACATGGTTGACACGAGAAATGATTAACCATTATGCAAAAAGTCAGATATGAATATAGAATTTCTGTATCAATGGGTAGAGTTGTGATTCGCATGATGTAGAGACCTGCGCCATATGCTACAGGGCGCATGAAATAACCAGGTATCTTAGGCTTAAAGTGTCCTCATTATTCTCTGAATCACTCGTGCCAGAATCAACCAAGATTTTCCTCAACCTTACCTCGTCAGTTAATTGGAATCCACACTGCCGTTGATCCGGGAATAATGTCATTAGCCCAGTATTACACAATGAAGTTGTATCAATAGGCTTAGAGGCATCTAATCTATTGGTGTCTATCAACATCTGCAGTTTTAGCAATGATATCGGCGGATATTCTCTTCGCACGCTGGGTAAAAAAACATGATAATGTTAAAAATACAAAGTTTAAATGCTTTATACAATAAAAAATAAGACGACTTGAAACTGGGATTCTTACTGATGACCCTTATAATACGGCTCCAAAGGAAACCGCAGGTAGAATGGATTGTTTCCAGTTTCGTAACCTAATCGCATATAATTTTGTCTTTGTCCTGAACCCTTGTTTCCGGCTCCATGTTTATCCCCTCCGTGCTGGCCACGACCTCTTTTTCTCTAGAAAAGAACCATTAAATTAGAATCCGACATCCAAAAATGTTTACATACTTGGTGGTTTCGGTGCGACTTTAAATTTTACTTTTTTAAGAGCCCCTGGATTGTCCCGCAAATTGGCTAAACAAACTCGAGGTAGATTTCTTAGCATCGAAAGCGCGTATTCTGTCACGTTCTTACTCATTTTTACAAAATTACAAATACATCAACTATTCCCGCAACTTCCAACAACTTATTCGATCGTACTAAAACTCCTCTTTGGCTGCTCCCATCCTGAGGGTACTCATGCTCGTACCTTATAACTACCGGCGCTTTTTGCTGCTTGTATGTTATTCCCAGACTACGGTGGGGTTTTTGGCGGCGTCTTCGAGTCGGAATAACTTGTTACTCCATTTAAAATTGCATAATTGATCACATAATCAAAAGATTCTTTTCGTCCCTTGAACTGTCGCTTATATCTACGGGAACTATCAATTCCCGTACTGTTGCATATACAATGTAAAACATCGTGGGCACCTAGAGGAATATGTTAATGTACTCAGAATGCGGAATACGTTAAATATATAATCAATAAAAAATTATTTTCATTTGGACACATATATAACAGTATCAAACGAATCGAGTGAGGACCAACGCGCTCTATAGTTTAGAAGGGATGGACGGAAGGGGGTCGAGAATCCACAAGTTTAGTGGTTTCAAAATATGTATTATGAAATCACTACCACCATTGTTTTGAACAAAACAATTTATTGCTCTAAGAACAATTACAATAATCACTCCATTTATAAATGATATATAAATGCCATGTATATTCTAAATTAAATAAATACAATTAACTTACAAAACGTAGTAAATGTTTACAATACTTTACAAAGTAAAATGAGCATGTCTTAAGCAATTAAATATGGCCGCAAAGCCCATTACTCAAAGCAGCTCAAATGGAAGTAGTAATTACTGAGTCCAATACCTACACGTAAAGGATCAAACCATGTATTCAACTTCAACAAATCATTATGATTTTCATAACTATGCCAACTAAATGGTCCCTAAGAACTTATAGGCAAAATTTATGCAAATTTCTATTGTACATCTCTCATAGCTACAATAGGTATTCACCATCATTTGTACCATTAGAAATATGAATCGTATCAAAAGGGAAAACTAGATTTAATATCCACAACACCAAATATGACTTATACGGCAAATATAAAATCATCTACATATAAGCCTGATTTAATCCTTTCCTTATCATGAAAATCTATTTATTTATGATTCAATAATTCAAGGGTGAAAAGAATTTTGGATTGCAAATTACTCCAGGTCATAATACTACAACTGAAAAATAAACTCCAGGATTAAAATTAAAAAAAATCAAAATACAAATTGAACTTGTCATGTTAACAGCATAATTTTAAGCCAACATAATACATTAAATGCACATCTTTTTCCTTCCTGATAATAGATTCACCTATGAGCAGTTATAAATATAAATTTGCTGTCTAAAGAGGTTACTTTTCATATTGCTACATAAATCACAATGAGAGAATGCATTTAGATTAAGATGTGAATTTTGTCAAGATTTTCATACTTCTCTCCGATGATGACAATATCTGGAATACATGCAATGACCATTCCTACTTGGTAATTAGAAGAAATGTGCACAGCAAATATAGTAGATTAATTTTATATTTTGAGCACACACAATCTATTATATTCTATGATGACTTTCACTCTCGAGAAATTCTAAACAAATATTGTTCATACAGGATTAACAAAACTGTGGCATTATCAAATTTCAATTCTTGCCAAACTTGTAGCCACAACCACACAAAATTAGTAAGTCTAAGTTGTTTGGAAAGACCGTTAAAAAGAGATCGATATATAAAAGATTTTGAAAATGAAATATTTTATGATTAATAACTAGCTTTTTGTAAAGCTAATAGTTGTTGGCTGAGTTTCTCTTCTTTGATTCTTCTTGAGTGACTGAGCTGAAAGAAAAAAAACATTGATTTTGTATAAAAATGTTTTAAACATAAGACTCTCCCCAAAATACATGAAGAAAATTAAGGAAGAAAAATTATGGCTGGCCAGTTTTCAGAGGAGATGCTCTTATTGGAGATCATAATTTTCTTTCCCTTCCTTTATAATTCATATATATCAAGACTTCTCTTTCTAAAATCGTTTTTGTTCAAAGAGAATGATTTATCACAAGTGATATTACTAGTGGTTGGTTCTCCACTGGTTTCATTGCTATGGCTGTATTATTCTCTTATTACTGTAATGAAAATGGACAAAAATGATATCATGGTAGAGAAGATATTACCTAATCTCATTGAAATATTTAATCCGTGTTCCCTTCTCTACTGTGCCAAAAAGAACCTTTGGAATTTAATGTACATTATACCTTCCTCAAAAATGTATGCTGCAAATTTAATTTGTCTTCTTTAAAATGAAAGAGTGCTGTTTTCAACATGGGCTTTAGAATTTTTCTAACTTTGCTGCTCTAAAATTAAAAAAAAAATATTTTTTCCAAAGACAAAGAATTTTAAAGCAAACAATTTTCTTCAACATACTTCAGATTTCAATAATATACACTGGTAATATTGATTTTTTGCAAGAAAGTTGTTCTTAACTAAGGTAGGTTCAAAATAAACACTTTTTTGAACTACCATCATGCACGAAACCTTTATACGTAAAATAAGATTAGATGCCGCATATTCTCCCCAGCTATTTTTTTGCCAGTCTGGGGTTTAAGAAATGTTGGTAATCTTGATTTTAAATTTGAATCCTTCAATAGGCACTCCTATACATTAAGCAACCCAATTAATGAAAAAAATAGTTTGGGCTAAATCAGGGAGTAATCATAAGCCAGAGTCCACAATAAACGACTACATGGAGACAAAAAATATTGAGTAGCTGTTGATGCTGGAATGCACTAAAAAGGCCCAATTTTATATCACATAAATAATTTTAATGGCTCATACCATTCTTTTCTCGATGTATAAGTCTAAGAATTGCTCCACCTCAACTTCTCCACTTAAAAATTCTTCAGCGACATGCTCACTTTCTTCATCACTCCTAGTTGCTGCTTGCCATAAAGCTTCCTATGAATAAAGTTGAAGTAAATCAGAGGTAAAATAAAGAAGACCCAATTCACTTTTTTACAATATCATCCAAAGGCACACGAAAGAGGCTACAAAGCCTTTGGGTTGTTTCTTACTTTAATTTGTGGAGGCGAGTACATTTCCGATATTTGCTGATATTTTTGACTTAGAGACTCGTACGTTTCCTTCAGAGTGGCAACAGTTTCTAACTTCTCAATTACACTTTGTTTCAGGCTCTCTAGTAGTGGTTGTTTTGATAACGTTTCACCTGAAATAACAACATCATTTTTATTAAGAACAATCGTTCATTCTTCTAAGAGTTAATCAATGCTGCCTCTGAGCTGCTTAAGATAGAAAAACTAAAACCGAAGGACAAAGAAAACATGTGAATTTACAATCTTTGGCAATACTTAAATTAATGCCTTGGTCGATAAATTGCGAATCTGTCTCTAAGCTATTAGTATTTTCCTCAAGCCTTGATCTGGCACATTTGACAGTGGTATTAATATTTACGGGCTATTTCTTCATTCCTGGCCATTAATTCATCAACAGTTGCTTGCAACTGAAGGATTTCTGGTAGACCAAGCACTGCCTCTTCCAATCTATCTTCATTTTCCCACAAACGCTGCAATTCCGACGTTGGCACTGAGACTAAGTCCGGAAATAATGAAGTTATGCGACGGGATGATCCAGGAATTCCCTGAAGAAAGCAAAGCACATCAGCCTGTTTCGAATGTAGTTTCATCTACTCAACATATATTCACAATAGCACTGTTAACATACATCACTATTGCGTGACAAAAGGCCCATTGGTGGAGTGGGAGAAGGAGGCGCGGGAGGTGGTGGAGGTGAAGACGTAGAATGAGGTGGTGTAGAAGAAGGCTGTTGAGATAAATTGTACCCTTCCTGCTGGCTTCCAAGCATGGCCAAAGGCGGCGGTTTCTTCTCAAATTCTCTAATTATTGCCTGCACAACTCTTCCCAGGTCCGAATGTACTGTAAACTAAAGAAACTAGCTATATTAGTGTCTCGGAAGTATGTTCTAAGTTCACGCAGAAGCATAAATTTAATTACATTAAGAAGTCCTGGAGCGCCAGTAATAAGCCCTTGATCGTTCACCCAAGGATGATTTACTGGAGGGTAAACCTTTAAAATAGGATTTTCGTGAGGAAAATCTGGAGGCAGAGTGGCTATTATGGCCATTATTTGACCTCCAGCCGAAAAATTTACTTTGTATTCCACATCCTCTTGCACTTCGGTGACACTAGAAAAAATATTAAAATCAGGCAATGGGAAATAGAAAAACTAATAAATATACCTCAGTAACACTTACTTATCATTAAAAACTTTCAAAGTATCAATTTGGCGTTTCCTTTTTGTCGCTGAATTGTCATCTGATTCGCCTCTGAAGATCCGGGACAACATTTACAGGTCATTTGTAGAATTCAAGATATAAACAATTTCAGCTCGCACAAATACAAGTGATGCGATTCAGTTGTTTATATATCGATTTATCAATGTTCACAAAGTTTCTGGTTATAGCTGAAAGAGGGCACAGTAGGGCAGTTTGCGATTGTTTACTTTGGTCCTGTGACAGGCGGGACTTATAAGTCTAATAAGATTTCTGGTTAATATGGGTGTTTTGGGTTGAAAGAAGAGCTCTTAAGGGAATTGAGTGATCATCCGAAGTGATTTGAGGCACTCCAGAGTGCTTCTCTTTACACGGCTTAGGATAATGATTCATCCATGCGTTTTGTCAGAGCTTCTTAGCATCATCGAAAGAAGTCCGAACCTCTAAATAACGTGATATGAACTATGTCCGGAAGATACAAGGACGACTCCCTGAACAGTACGGTTCCTCATACGTGTTTAAGCTTATTGCCAAATATACAGATTTTTTATTTTTATTCTTTTCTCTCCTATAAAGGTTACACCGATATTTTGATTGAATTTTTTGAAGTAGCCATTTACAATATACTTTATGTGAGAGAATTATATCCTAGTACTTCCTTTGCGAGGAGAAAACACTATGGAATTCCTATTCAGGTAATTTGAAGATAATCATTCGGTGTTTCTATTCATGTCAGTTGCCTTAATTTATTTTATACTGCCATTCAGGTGTCTATTCATCCGGCAGTGAGGAAATATATCTTGAACATTTTGAGCACAGCCAAAGAGTTAATGAAAAGGAATGAATTGAAAAAAGTATCAATAAATGTTATTTCAAGTGATTCACAAATTATCGAGCGACATGTTTTACATGTAGCAAGATTCAAAGATCCAATAAGAACGTAAGTCCTATAGAAATAGCACTCATTTTTTAGTATTTAATTTTAAGGAATTAATGGAAAATGTCTATTTAAACACAAATTGCTTCCAGCCAACACGAGTTGTTTACTGCAGAAATTGATATTCTATTGATTCGCATGATATGCAACTTAAGAATGTTTACACCATCAAGAGTTGTTCATCATTGTTTTGAAGCCATAAAAGCACCCCTTTTATTTTTAATTAATGAATCTTTGATACAGGGGATTTTCCCATCCCAATTAAAAGAATCAAAAGTAGTGCCCATTTATAAAAACCATGGCTGTGTAAATGTTTTGAATAACTACAGACCAATAGCCGTCCAAAATACATTTGCTAAAATATTCGAAAAAGCCATGTATATGCAAATAGCATCTTATCTCGAAAAAAACTTCCTACTTTCAAATTCTCAGCATGGATTTAGATCTGAAAGGTCTACCACAACTGCCATATGTCAGGCAGTCGACAGCATACTTAATTCATTAGATGCTAAACGCAAAACTCTTGGAATGTTTTTTGACTTGTCAAAGGCTTTTGATAATGTAAAGCACAATAGACTACTAATTAAACTCAATAGAATAGGAATTAGAGGAAGTCCTTTAAACTGGATGAAGTCCTATATTCATAATCGCACTCAGAAAGTAGTGTTATCAGTTGATGGGTCAAAATATTCATCCGAAGCATACCAAGTTAACAAAGGTGTTCCACAAGGCTCAACCCTTGGGCCACTCCTCTTTCTGATTTACATCAATGACCTACCTAACTGCTTACCAAATAATGATGGAATAATACCAGTGTGGTACGCTGGCGACACTAATGTAATAATATCAACACAAACATATCCCAGCCTTGTGGAAAAATCAAAGTCTGTCACACTTGCAATAAACAAGTGGTGTACAGACAACCTTCTAGACTTAAATGTAAATAAAAGTAAAATAGTATACTTTACACGCAACAAGAACGTGTCAGATGATCTGCTGGTAAAAATCAATGACCTATCAATTGAGTGTGTGACAGAATGCAAATTTCTAGGTATTTCTCTATGTGCAAATATTTCTTGGGATACTCAGGTAAATGCCCTTCAACACAAGCTCAGTTCAACTTGCTACTTATTAAGACACCTGTATGAAACTACAAGTAAAACTGTACTACTCAATTTGTACTATGGGGAAATATATTCAAATATAACCTACAGTATAATATTATGGGGATCAGCTGCTATTTCTCAAACCATCTTTAAAATGCAAAAGAAAGCTATTAGAATCATCACCAGGAAACCTCACAATGCTCCATCAAGGCCTATTTTCCGTGAATTAAATTTGCTACCACTCCCATGCATCTACATTATGTTTTTAATTCTATGTATAAAAAATAACATCGGCAACTATTCTCTTAACTCTGCCTATCATCATCATTACACCAGAGGCAGGAATGACTTCCATTATTGGAATATAAGAGCTAAAGCATTGAAATTAGGACCCAATGAAATGGGCATCAGATTATATAACAAACTACCCAAAAGTATCAAGGATACAAAGGGAACTGCTGCATTCAGGCATAAATTAAAACGATATCTACAGCGCAATATGTTTTACTTGGTTGATGAATATCTCAACAATATTCCCAACCAGTAAGTTCATACTTTCATAGTTTCTAGCAATGGTCATGGTCTGATTCATGTTGGTGATCAATGATTTTTCTGAATTTGATATAGCATGTGCATGTTACAGCCAATGTTCATGGGTTTGTACCAAACATTTATGTAACTATGAGCGTCATTTCTTTTATGTATCTTAACTGAGCCTGTGTCTTTGCTCCTCATTGACGTGCCATATATCATGTACATACACCACCCACCTGGTATTTTTGTATTGTGATCTCTGGGCAAATAAAAAGTAATAATAATAATAATACAGTTGGTATGATGTTATAAGAAACTATCGGTTCAGATTGCTGAAAAATATCTCAGAATATTGAAATTTCTTATCGAATCTCTAAAATTAATTATTTTAACGTAAGTGTTAGATATTATAATAATTTTCAAGAAATGTTTAGAAAACTATGGATTGTCAGTAATTTTGAAATGAATAACTTATTCATGTGTGGTAAATTGCTCATTTGGATGAACCTGGGTTGGGTATTTGAAGAAACGGATTAAAGTCAATTCCATTGAAATTTATGTTAGCTGGGAGCCTGACAAATATGGTGCACTAATACCAAAGGCTAAAGTCAATTGGACATAAAGCTGTTGGCTGAGGAGTGTTGGGCAAGGATTTGAGTAATGTGTCTGGTCACCTTTAGAAAAATCTAAAGGGTATGATGTTTGATGCAACATATATTCTTAGATGTGTAATTTTGTGCCGTTATAACTAAACCACTTTATTCCTGCTGTTACGGGGGAAATATTTAGAGATACATTTATGGAAGCTAAAGTTATTAAGGAAAGAAAGGTTTGTAGTGAATAGGGAAGAAATTGTTTTTTATTTTGAGAGTCACTTCCAATACATTTACCAATAAATGTCTTGTTCTTTACTTTCCTCTCAAATTTTTCTCTTCATGTATATTCTTGGTAAATGCTTATTTGCTGTTTCACATATTCGACATGTGCCACTGAAATTCATTATCAGTATTGATGATTTATTAGTAGTTTGGAGGAATACAGTCATGAAATGTAAGAATAGAACTAATTTAACTTTAGGTGAATGAAGCCAGGAAATTGAGCTTCTTAATAGCCATAGATACTTTGTATTATAGTCCTCTGAGTGATAATTCTGGAAACAGAGTTAAGGACCTCTTCAGGGCACGTACATATTTTGGATATTGGATAATTGAATAACAAGATTTTGGATAATAAGTCTGACATGTGTTGACTCAGTCAGGAAATTTACTTATATTGCAGCCAGTTTAAGGCAGCAGAAAAAGGTTGATAACTGGGTTAGAAAAAACAAATGTACTTATCTTCTGAAATATTAATTCCAATGGGATTTGTGAAGAAAAAATTTGACTAATTCTAATAATCAAACTTATTCACTTTAATTAAAACTACAGTAATTTGATGTTGAATGAAGCTGCTGTTGAATAAATGTAAATTAAAGTGACGATGTTTTTTTCAGAGATGATATTTACTATACTCGGTTGGAATCTTCACTTCGTAGTCTCTATTTAAAGCAGTCTGTCTCCTTGGGAAATCTCAAACCTCTTCCCCAAGGATCGCGCTTTTCTGCCCATTTGCACACCACTGAGATGGGAACGTCATTACTGGAGGATGATATAAACCCTCAGGTGTTAATTACTTCTTCTGCTTGTGAAATAAGAAACAATCTAATGTAAACTTAAATTTCTTAAAATTAAAGTCACAGGATAAATCCTATGTGTAGTTTGCTGCACAGTTAGAGTGTGCATCCCACTGATTGAAATTTTGTCTTTGGCATACCTAATATGTAATTATTACTTTTAACTCAGAGGACTTGAAAACTAAATTTTTTGTGACATCTCAATCTATGTGCATATTTTATCTCTCTTGCTTGTTAAGCCATCTTATTGCATATACACTCATTCATAGTAATAGGTATTCAGTATCTATATTTGGTTGGACATTTGTCAGTCCAAATAGGCATGACTCATTTTTGGTAATGATTGTTATTTCTTATATTTTAGGATTTTCCATTTGTCTTGGTTCCTGAAGAAGAAACTAAAATGTCTCTTCCTGGAATTTTGCCTATATCAACAATACGTTTGGACAATGCTCGTTTGGCTTGCTATACTCTATACGAGGAAAAGTTATGAAGCCCTGCCAATAAATTTGATCAATAGGCCAGTAGGTAGGTATCAAAAATCTACTTGTTAATGATGAATATTTCATTATTGGAGATCCCAAATGTTTTTCTAATGTTAGTAATTTCATTGTATGATTACTTTGGAGAATATTTGTTTTATGTGAACAATATCAATAATTGATTTTCCTTGGTTTTAGTGTATGTTGAGATGTATAAGCATAAAAATATTAGTAGAGATGTAGAAATTGGTAAAAAATTCAATCCTTCCAGCTGGTTTACATAACTACAAGAGGAGGCCCTACTTACTGTAGCTGAATTTAAATTTGTCATACATGTAAAGTTGGTGAACTGCTATGCTGGCCTGCTGCCGCTGGCACATGTATGGCAAAGCATTTTGCTGAATTAATGGGAAGAGCACATTTATTTTCAATGACACAAAAGTAATGTTGTTCATACAGTGTTTATCTCTTTGAATAATTTTTGAGTCGATATTAAAATTAGAATTTCTAATGTGACAATTTTAAACAGGTTCATCAAATAAGAATTATGTAATGCAATATTTTGATATATGCTTGGCAGAATCCAGATTGTATTCTGCTTTTACTCCAAATAAATTCTATAAAGGTGAAAATAATATCGTTTGATTGTTATGACTCTCTTTCAGATTTGTGGCATTGCATGTTGCTAACATGGCCATTTTATGCTACTTTTGTGATTACAATTCTCAATGGAAATTGGAAATTTTATTTTGGTTCATTCCATTTGTTTGGCTAAGTGACTCAGTATTTCAGTTCAATTAACTGTGTTAGTTCTTTAAAATTGAAGGAAGGACCACATTAATTCTTTGGTAAGGCTGACTATACATCACCAATATAGTGAGAATAAATAGCATGTAAAATAACTGTTTGATGGCTCTGCAGTAGTTTTATGCATACAAGGGGGGACCCAAAAATAACAGTAATGTTATTATAGATTCTTTAGTTCTCAATATATTTACATTAAATTTTGTTCACCTTCAAAGTATTCCCCATTGACCACAATACACTTCTCCAAACGATGCTTCCATTGTTTGAAACATTTCTGAAATTCAATTATCGGGATATCCTTGAGGCCCTAGCGATTTTTGTTTTACCTCCTCCACAGTGTCAAAATGATTTCCTTTCATGTCCCTCTTGAGTCTGGGGAGCAAAAAGAAGTCACAGGGAGCTAAATTTGGTGAGTAGGGGGGTGGACAATGGATGTCATGCCGTTTTTTGTCAAAAACTGCATCACGGAGAGGGTTACCTGTATATGAGCTGGCATGTTGTCATGATGGAAGAACCAGTTGCCTGTGTGCCAAAGATCTGCTCCTTTGGACTCCATGGCACTCCAGACATCTCACAGAGTTGATCAATGGTTCTGCGACGGTCTTCATGAATGAGGGCATTGATTTTGTTGTTGATTTTGTCAGTTCTTGATGTTGAAGGGAGGCCTGAATGGGGTTGGTCTTCAATTGACATTGCACCATTTTTAAAATGTGTAAATTACTCGTAGACTCTGGTTTTGCTTAGGGCAGCTTCCCCATAAGCAGTCTTGGGCATTACAATAGTTTCCATGGCCGATTTCTCCAACAGGAAACATTTCACTGGAGCCTGTTGCTCTTGATAATCCACCATCACGTTTTTGCCCAAATGAAAAAAAGTTGTTTCACTGAAACAGCTCTCATGGATCCAGTCACAGTGATGGCGCTGTGCATACTGATGCAAGTGGCGAGCTTGACGCATGACTGGCTGAACAAAGGCTTCCCCCACTCTCGCTCCCCACCGCAGCCCAATTCCAGCTACTTTTGGGTCCCCCCTCTTATGAGTGGCAATGAAAATGCACTGCTTACTTCAACTAATTCATTAAGTCTCCTGGCATTATTGACTGATGACAAAAAGGATGATAAGCAAATAAAAAGTGATCCTATTTTAACTGAATGGTGAAAAAATAGTTTTTATCTTTGTTCATAGCTGCATGATAGTTTGAGTTACTAATTAAGCCACAAATCCTTTACTTTTTGGTCTATCAAGCCTTGAGTCATCAAACCATTGATTCATCTTACCATTGAATAATCAAACCAATATAGCTGATGTACCTTTGTGAACACATCAGCAACCCTGAGGCCAATTGGGAAACAACAACCATTGGTTTAATGCAGTGCTTGGCATATTTAATACTTTTATTGCTCTATTTATCCCTTTCAAGGTGAGACCCTTGGTCAACTCTCTCCACGCTGCCATAATTACCTTGGAGGGAATTTTTTTATGGTTTTTTAATGATTTCCCCAATTGAAATTTCAGTCCTCCCTTTCATGCAAGTTCAATTGGTAAAGAGTTGCTAGATTTTTTATTTAAGATGAGACTCTGTCAACTCTGTTCATACCTCTATAATTGCCTCTGAGAAAGTTATGTGGAAGAGTCATTAATCTGGTCTGATGAAGTTATTCTACAAGGTTGTCAGCATTAATTGAAAACTGGGAAAAAACCAGGAATGGGAAAACATTGATATGCACTTGGAATGAAGGAGCAAAGCCTGGAATATGGGGACTTGAAGCCTGTGCTTGGGAAATTAATGATTTTGACTAGAAAATATATCCTGGAGAGTAAAAAGAAAAATAGTTTTGCATTTTTTAATTTGGATATCGCATGAATGACCAAACCAGAATTTTTTTAACTAGCAACTTTCAATATGTTATGTCTTCTCCCAGCGGGCAAAGAATTGTCTGTCACATTTGTGTACTTTTTAGAGGTAGTTTGACAGTCAAACTGAGTGTTGAACTACCAAACAGTTACCTACTTACCAATGCAGCAGTACTCGCATGCACTTCATACATATGTAGCTGTTTGATTTTGCTACTTTGTAGTAATTATGAGAAAAGGCATCAGTCTCAGAAACTATGGGTGAAGGTATTTGCTGTGAACATAGAACCTTAGTCTGTGGTTCCCAAAGTGGGCACTACCGCCCCCCGTGGGGCAGTGCTCTGGTCTATGGGGGCGAAAAGGAGCAAGGGGGCTGCAGGGGGTGTCGGAGGGCCCTGGCAATGTGACATGCGAAGGCTTGGTAACCTTCCTTTTGTTTCCTTTTTTAAGCTTCGTTTTTAAAGTTAACATTGTTTCCCACTTCTGGAAGTAATTTAAACGTTGTGTTTACTCACATTTAAAAATTAGGAATGGTTGAAAAATATTGTCAAACCTTTCTCACACAAGGTAAACTTTTGAAGGGGTTTAATCTCATTTGGTCTATTGTTGGCACAACTTCACGACACTGAGTACTTTGGCAGTAAGGTTTAGTGTGAATAAAATGGGTGTGAATCTGGAGAGGAATCAGCTCACCTGATAATTAGATTTGGTTTTTTTACATTAAATACTTACCTAGATAATCGTTTTCCAAACTATTCGGTTCCAACAATATTATCAAGGCTGTATTGGTGGTAATGGCAAAAAGAGGACCTTTTCTCTCTTATATATATTATTGAACTTTCCCTTTGCCAGCTAGATATCAATTAAATAAATTCCTGCTTCACTGATCTAAGTCATAGTATTGCTGCCATTGTGCTTTTTTTCTTTGAAGCATAGCTTTTTTCAAACAATGGGTAGTATTCAGTATAATTCTTTGAATAAAAAGAAAACTTTGGAAATATTTTGCCTTCACAAGTAAATTGAGTAGTAAACATACTTCTTCACAAAATTACTAGTAATAAATATCATCAAATGAATAGGTAGCCTTACTATGGATTAAACTTTAGTTGAACACAAGTATCCAAAAATTGAACCAAAACCAATTTCACTGCAACAGTCCCTTGAACTGCCTCTCTTATGAATACAATTTAGGGAATTGTATGGACTAATATGATTCATAATACGAGGGTCATCCGGAAAGTAGTACCCGTTCGTGCCGCATGAAGTGCTGACGACGCGAGTAGCCGCTGGACGAGGTCAGATAGCTTCAGTGGCTTGTCTGCCTTCTCTGAGCCAAGTTGCGTGACGCTAGCATTGCCTGTGTTGTTTCTGTGATTGTTTACAATGTTTAAAAAAATTGAGAACGCCGCCAGTTGTGAAGTGAGGGCAGTGATTAAATTCCTCAATGCAAGAAACGTTCGCCCATGTGATATTCATCGCCAATTAAAGGAGGTGTATGGAGACAATGTAATGGACGAGTCGTCTGTTCGGCGGTGGTGTCGCAACTTCAACATGGGGAGGGGGAACACACACGACGATGAGCGTTCGGAGAGACCGTCTGTCATTACAGACCAACTGGTGAGCTCAGTTGACGAATTCGTGAGGAACGATCGGCGCGTCACAATTGATGACATCTGTGAGCATTTTCCCAATGTTTCTCGAACAATTGTTCATGAAATTGTTAAACACCATCTGCATTATGCAAAAATTTGTGCAAAATGGGTCCCTCGCGTATCTCAATGAGCTGGCGGCGAAGGACTATGCAGCAGGAATACAGAAACTTGTCACACGTTATGACAAATGCCTTAATTTGCTTGGAGATTATGTTGAGAAGTAGTTTAAAGTATCCTCTTTCAAATAAAATTTTTTATGTTTGTTAATATTTACTTTTGTGTCTTTATTTCACGAACGGGTACTACTTTCCGGATGACCCTCGTACTATATACATATTATATTATGACAGAATAGGAGCCAAAGAAATATTATTTCACCCTCTACTGACTAGACCAGTATTATTAATCGAATTCAAGAGGAGCTTACTCTGCAGCCGAGTGTTAGGTTTCCCTATGAAAGACGGCAAAGGTGCATGTGCAGACCTCTGGCAGAAAGTCACTATGCACCATTTTCGAATTTGCGCTTGTGTGATAAATGTATTGTACTTGTATATAAAATGTACAACATTTATTTTAAATAAATACATTGTATTAATAATTTCATTTTACTGAAGTATAACTACTACCGTTCAAGAGCAAAATAACGTGTTAATGAATCATGTTTCCTACCAGGTATTCAGAACAAATACATGTATTCAGCCTTGCTTATATATGTTTGAAATTATGCCATAAGCTCGTAAATATTTTGTTTTGATATTTTTCATATGGTTATAAGCAATTTTTTTTTAAAAGCAACCACTGAAAGATTGAATCTATGTCTTATCATTAGTTCAAAAGTGTATTCTATTTAGTTAATATATATTAAATTTTATTTTAACAAAATTTAATATTCAAACCTTTATTGTAGAAACAGAATGGCAGGAAATGACTTGTCAAAGAAGAAATGTAGACAGTATGATGTGCATTAACTTAAGTATGGATTTATAGAGTCCTTTATAAACAAGCACATGACTATGTGCTTACTATTGAAAGGGTGTTTTCAAATGAGGTGGTGAAACCTTCCAGACTAATTGACTATTTTAGGAAGGCACATTGTGACAAGACAGAAAAGACTTCGACATTTTTTCAGTCACTTCGTGACAGAGTGCAATATCACCCAACACTTTCAAGTATGTCGTGTAATTCTTCAAAACATATCACTGATGGTTTGTGTGCATCATACAATCTTTCACTATCAATTGCCAAATTAGAAAGCCACGTACAATTGGTGAAGAACTCATTTTACTGGCAGTGAATTAAGTCCTGAGTACTGTTCTGCATAAGTCACCAAGTGATGCAATTAAAATTATTCCCTTAAGCAAAACACGTCAGTTCAATGACGAATAGATGAAATGGCTGAAAATGTTGAAGGTATATTGTGCAGCATCCTGAGAACAATGGAATTAGCATGATAGCTGGATGAGTCAACTTTGCCAGGTAATAAATCAGTGTTCTGACTTACATACGCTTTATTAAAGATGAAAATCTACCTCATGAGTTGCTGTTTGCGAGTCAATCAGAAACTGGACCTAAAGGGGAGTCAATATTTCATATCGTAGAGCAGTTCTTCCGGGACAAAAAAAATCCACTTTCTAACATACTTGCTGTTGTGACAGAGCTCCGTCAATGAGTGGTTGTCACCATGATTGTATTGCATAATTGAGAAAATATATGCCAAATTTTTTGCTATTCATTGTGTCATTCACTGACAACATCTAGTGGCTAAAATACTGAGTGATCGCCTTCACTAGTCCTTAAACATTGTAATTAGCATAGAGGAGCTAGATTTGTAAAACATTTTCATGATAAACTTAGTAGCGTATCCAGAATATTAGAGCAGCTAGGCTAGGAATCACTAATGGAGCAAAGGTTAAATTACAGATTGAAGCTCTTGCATAAGACATTTAAGATGTCATTTCTTCCACGAACGATAAGGGATCATAATACCATTGGCCGATCTAGTTAGGGCCATGTTCAGGTAAAAATTTTTCTGGTGTGTATTCACCCCCTGCCACACGCCCTACCAGTGGCTTGCAGGGTACATAAATAAATAATTACATCGGTTAACAAAATCAAAGCCTATGCTCTCAATGATCGACTCTTTTGAGAGTTGTTTGATGAGAATGACAGAGATCTCAAACGTTTGTTACTACACATGGATGTTTGTTGGCTATCAAAAGGCAATTGTATAAGGCACTTCTATAATCTTTTTGACTCTATCGTGCAATTTTTTGAGGAGAAAGATGCTTTTCTCAGTGACAACCTTAAAGAGATTAAGAGTGACCTTGCATTTTTATCTGAACTATTTGCAAAGTTCAATGAAATGAATTTACAATTGCCACGAAATGATACTAACCTTATAAAGGCAAAATCTGTGGTGACCTTGTTTATTTCCATGTTAATTTTATTTAAGCACAATATAGGTCGCGGTGAGATATCTCTTCCTTCCCTGCTTAAGTTAGAATTTCAAGCTGGTATGGGTGATGATGATTTGAGAGTCTTTTGTGACCATTTAGCCACCTTGCATAAAAATATGGCACAACAATTTGAGGATCTTTTGTTGGAAATTCCAGACTGGGTGATAGATCCATTTGTCGATATTCAGGAAGTTGGAGTATCAGAGGAAGAATTAATTGGACTACAAAATGGCGTTGAATTGAAACTAAAGTTTAAGATAAAATATCAAGAGTTTTGGTTAGAGAAGGAGGTTTTCGATCGTTATCCTGCATTTAGAATGGTTGTTAAAGAACTCCTTGCATTTCCAACTTCATAGTTGGTGGAACATGGTTTTAGTGCAGTCATTCTGCTTATTTCCAAGCAGAGAAACAGACTTCAGGTTTGTGAATGCAGTGATTTTAGACCCTTGCTAAGTGACATTTAACCGGACGTTGGTATCTGGTTATCAAACCCATCCATCCCCTTAAAATTTTATTTGATGGAAATATATTTTTAAATTAGGCAATAGAATCTCCTTAAATGACTTCTAGACCATGAATAACTATAATCAATAGCCTCTTAATTGTTTCACTAATTTTAACAAAACATGATTGGTTATTCTCTTTTCATAAATTGAAAATGCTCATGTCATATTATTGCTTAATATAAGTAAAAAAATGACATGTAAACTTCTAATAAAAGCTTTCTTAAAAATATTTCATAATTTATTTTTATGCAAAAAGTATATTCTCACCTAGGTTCCTTTTGTTGTGCATGAAGTCTTCTGGATAAATGTGATATAAAAACTATACATCTATTGGATTGTAAACAAACATTTGATTAGTCATTGTTTTTAATTTAATTATTTCAATGTTCCTCATTTGGTTATTTTGTTTTATGATTTTGATTATTATTTTAAAGCTATTGATAGGGGGGCATTGAGTGTAGGTTTATGTATCCAAAGGGGCGGTGGCTTGAAAAGGCTTGAGAAACACTGATTTAGATGGTATGCTAGGCTGGTGGTCAACTATATAATAAGATATGGTTAGATTGTCATTAATAGTATGTATTATTTATTTTTATGTACTAGTCTTTGTTATTTTGTTTTGCTTCTAATTCAATGACACAGTCAGTATGTTTGCATCACACGTTACCTGAATTATACTAATTACTATTGCATCAAGCACAGACTCCTTTTTCATGTCAAAATTACCTCATTATTCTGAGAATACCGCTACTTCTTCACCCATTCTATCAAGTAGTAACTGAAGATGTAAGGCAACTAATGGATGGCAGCTGAGGCCTTGAACCTTGTACATTGGCCCCCTCTGTCTATCCATTTGGTATTGAGTCAAGAGCAACATTTTTTTTGGTAGACCATACCCTGCCCCTGCAAATAAGCTTTGTCCATTTGAAAGTAGAACTCAGGTTTTCCACAAACCATAGTAATTAATTTTATGGCAATCTCTTGCTTTTGTAAAAAATAAGAGAATTTTGATGTGATTGTACGTCTTAAACTACATGTTATAAATGTATTGCACCTGGTAATGGGAATGGGAAATTTTTTAATGGTTCATTAATTATTTCCACCAATTGAATTTTCAGTTCTCTTTTTCAAGTAATTTAAACTGATAAAGGTTTGCAAAATGTGTTGTAGAGAAATTTCCAAACCATAAATCACCAGAAAAACATTGAAAATTGACAAAAATTTGTCCAACTCATTAACAATTATTTTCTGGAAAAATGCAGGAACTACGGACAACTGGATGTTGCCTGATAATTTAATATATTGTTGATAAGTTTTATGGTTAAACTTATCAAGCATTTAGTTAAAATTTTAAATGCTGTCAAAAGCATTTTTTTCAAGTTGAGGTTATGAGCTATAATTGATTGGATTTTGAAAAGCAATATTTGGTCAATTTGAAGGCATCTATGGAGTTAACTTCTGTCACTTTCCTCCCTGCCTTTCGGTCATTCTTATTATGCATTGTTTAATTTAACTTTCAATTTAGGAATAGATCTAAATGTGGTTGACCTCAGGCTGAGTCAGAAGTAAAGTTAGCCTTCATTTCTGAAATGGAAGTTACGATTTCACATATTCCTGGATAAAATTTACTGGAAAATTATAAACAGTAGGTGCATCAGCATACCCTGTTAGTCACCACAAGGGTAGGTATCATGGGATATATAACAGTTATTACCGTATGTATGGGCATTTCGAGGAAATTCCGTATTGTTTTTTTCTGGAATACATTATTGGTTTCTTCATTGGTAACTGAAAAAAAATTTATTATTCATCAATACAACGATATGTAGGTATCATTATCTACCTGCTATGGATGAGAACTCCAAGAAGATAAAATCCAAATAGGTGGGATATTCTCCTGTGTCATGAAGAAGGTATAGAATGTTTCCAAATTATTCTAAAGAATTTAAGATAATTTTTTCGGTTAATCTTGAAGGAAACCTCGCTTCTCGAAGGTTCACGACGGATTCCTATTTACTGGCCATATGAGCTTGCGTCGCTATACATTTATGCATTCGTATTTTCCAAGGTTTATCGCCGATTTGAATCATTCATAAGAGTCGCTTGCGTCTAGAAACTATTTGTAAAATTGATTGGCGTACATTACGGATAGACCTGTCACTTTCTTTCTTGACAAATAATTATTAAAGTACATCGTCCTCGAATACACCGTCCTTGTATATATTATCTATTAAATTACATCTGGGTATATTATCTGTTGTCAGACAAGAATGCAATTTTACATTTAATCATAATACAACGATAAGACAAAATCCGTTAGGGACAGTTATTATTTTTGAAATCAACGACCCAAAGTTTAAGGCAGATGGTCCTCTAATTTACTCAATCATGATCAGTTGATTCCTAATCGGATTTTTATTACGAGGAAAACATTAATCATCCATTTTATCTGCAACACAATATATTTTTGTTGTAGTTCAATACCGATACGCCTCCTATATTTCCTCTCGATTAAATTTACACGAATCAGCGCCCTTATTAAGAGCGCCAAAAGTTGACTTTCGCGTTGGAGTAGTTTCTGGTTGTTGATCATGGGAAGATAATCTCCAATTCTTAGGTCCAATCCAATATTGGCTTCATAGCGCGTGAAAAGTAAGCAATGGCACTATTTAAACTATTCATTGGATATTTTCTTGCATGTGTTAAATTCTAATGTGTACATTTGTTATCTAAGCTTAGCACTGACATTTGTGACTCATAGGCTGTGATGCACCAAGAGCTGGTCCAAAAACGCATTCATGCATATTAATAAATATAGAAGACACATTAATGAAAACAATTTGCATTGAGAAATGACTACAAACTTGCTGTATATTTTGGAGATACTAAGGTCATCCATATGATGGCAGCCAGCATTGTTGGCGGTTTACTACTACTTATACTAAAAACTGTAAGTAAAAAAGCAACTGATTTGCACCTTTTATTAAAATATTTATGCTTTAGTCGATTCATGTCACAATTATAATAATTGGGCTAAAAGATTGATTTATCTAACTATTTAGTTAGTAAGAAATATATACAGTTGAAGAGACTATAACTAATTTGGAAATTTGATGCAACTTGGCAATAATAGCAATCTCTAAATTAACTTTGTATTATCCGCTGAGGTCCGCTAAGTCCCAGAGTACTTTCCAGCATTATTAAGTATTTAGCGGATTTTATTCATTATTGTTGTTATATCTGAGTATATTCTAAAAATTATATATTTCAAGTGTCGTCATTACATCATTGAATATTGATAAACATTGTACATTTTTGAAACGTGGACATTATTTTCATTACCATATTAACCTCTTTCTGAACAAATTCATTGCAGCATCCGAACATTATCACGGAGAAACTGCATTCACAACATCAATACATAAACCTAAACATCTTATAATATTTGCTCACTATCTTATATTATTGCAAATTATGGTAGTTTCTTGCTTTATGAAATGGGGAAAGTCAACATTTGTGGAGGTAGAGGGAAATTGATAATCATTAGGTTTGAGATTTAAGTACGTAGTTACATAACTTAAACGACAGTGACTACCTTAGTCCCACAATGTTTCCTATTATTATGTAGTAGTATTTATTAAAAGCCTAATCCTTGTAATAGGCTTATATGGTTTTACTTTTTTTAATTTTGCAGCATGTTTTAAAAAAGGTCTGACGTAATCCATGTAGGTAATGTGTAATAAGTTGAGAATGGCGTTGAAGAAATATCAGATAGAATTTGAGTCTTAGCTAAGGATTTTTCAGTCAAATAAGTTTTTAAGGTCGTTCGTTAGATCCACCAACAGATATTCAAGTTATAAAAGTAGTATATTTTACAGAAACGTATTTCAATTGTTAGGAATGAACAAACTATTCTTCTTATTACTTCGATTTGTGGACAACTTATCGCCCTTACCCTTAACTAATACCTGTTAGTATACAATTTAGCCGTTGAAATGTGTAAATTATTCATCAGTGATTAAAATAATTCACATTTAGAGATGAATTCTCAAAGCAAGCGCCCACTAATTTATTTGTTATAGGCGCTCTCTGCTGACGATCAGCTCAATTTCTTGAAGCCTCTCGCGAGTTAGTAGTACATAAAGTTGGCGTTACGGTGCGCTGCCATCGTGAATGAATCGTCTGTGAACATCTGATACGGCGGGCTTGTGAGGCTGCCGATGAACGCTGAAGCGGTCAGTAAGGTGTGTGGCGTGTTGGAAGGCAGGTGTTAGGGGAAGAAGGCGAAAAGTGTTCTGGTGCGCATGTGAGAGACTCGTGACTCAAGACCGCCTTCCTTACGGGAGTTGAAGGAGCGGTTGTGGTGATCTTTTACTATTATATTGACGAGGCTTGTTACCCCGTATTGCATTATCATTTTAAGACCTACATCCATCGGGAGGTTCCCGGAAGAAGACTCGTCTGCCACCTGCTTCACGCAGACGGAAAGACCTGCACAGCACCACAGGTGGGTGAACGCTCAGGTGCCGGCTCTCATAAAATAGAGAAAAGCAAGTTATTTGTTTATAGTAGCGGCTATTAAAATATTCTGTTAGTTTTTATATTTCTTTTTGAATAATCCTTGAGATATTTTTCAAAGTTGCAACTTTTATTTATCGCATGAGTACAAGTCCGCTTACCCACCGAAATGATTTATCTAAACAGTGGGTCTAAGTGCAACGGCTTCGATACTCCAAGTAAAAACTAAATGAAGTTTGTGTTAAAGAAAATTATCGGCAAGATCTGGACTCGAACCTGGGGATGGCAATTTTAGGACGCATTTCAGCGCTGGAGTGCTCCGCTCTCGTCATCATTGCTTTTAATTTTTTAGTGGAAATGGTTATGAACTCGATTACATTTTTTTAAATTAATTGTTACGTACAAGAAACCACTCTGAATTTTTCTTTAAAAATTGAACCTAATGCAATCAGCTAAATTTATAGTTTAATATATTTTATTGTGAATTCTCCATTAGCGTTCCTTGGTTTTTACAAGATTTTTCTTCAAGAGACAGTTGAAAACAATATAAATTAATGGGAATCCTGGAGTTCGGTCGAAGTTGTGCAATTCAGCACTATTGTGAATTTGAAAAAAAAACGTAATTATCACTTAGATGCCTAGAATATAACGAACTTCTTTGTAGTTTTCAGCCGTTGAAATCTCTTTACCTGAGGCATAGACTCGAGTTGCTGAACCAGTTGAAAATATAGATAGGTAAAAATGTATTTCTTGGCATATCACACGACAAACGGCATCAAGTAATAAATACGACATGGTTTGCTTAACTTGGATGCTCACTTTTAAAAATTTATCAGCAACTGGAAACCTTTTCGGCTAGGATTTCATATGGAGCATTGGAGGCTGGACGAAAAACGTAGGTTGTGAATTTTGCTAATCGAAAACATTAGTTAACTCCTAATTTACTAAGAAAAGTAAAAAATATTTTCCTGTCTCTGTACCTATAAAATATAATGAGCTGAGATAATATTACGGTATCCATTATGTTTCGATTGAATTTGTCTTTGCTTAGCTGTAATGGTTATGAATGAATTGTCAAGAGCAGTAGTTATTCAGGGTGCGCATTATACCATGCCGTGGTTATTTTGGTAGATGCTCGACTTTACGATCATTGTCCTCTGTTGACGTTAATCTCTCATATGGGAAAGGAAGTTGAGTATAGATTAACAAAGTTGTTGGATTTATATTAATATTTACGGTAACTCAAATCAATCAATTGCTAACGGCCAATACGATAGACTGCGAGATTCAAACTTGGGCTTTTCTAAAGAACAATCTGATCAGATGCATTCGGACCTAGTCATGCTATAACAATTGCGGTTATTCGTTCTTTCAAGTTTATTAATTTCCAAATTATTTTTGCACTTCCTGCGCTCACGTCCTTGTGCATCTGCACTATCGCAATGTTGGTGCAGTCTCAGCGTCACACCGAAAGCGGTGATGCTTAACGGGGACTGGGTTGTGGTCTTAGTAGCAGAAGGGTGGAGTGAAATCTGGGGTCAGAATTAACCAGTTATTAGTGAAAGACCTAAGATTCCACAATTCATTGTCCCATCCGATTGTTCGTACTTGAATTTTGAAGTTGTACTTGTAAGTTGAATGACGAAGAAAAATTAAAATGCTGTTCGATATCATAAATGCTATTAGTGGCTCTTTTACTGAAATAAGTAGGGTATAGATTAAGCTTTGAAAATAATCTTAATATTTGTTTCAAATCTTCTTGTCCGTTACTTAGGCGGAAGTTAAAACGGGGAAAGAAATTCACCATTGCGGTTAAGATTGGGATTAAAAAAATTGAAAAGTTGCCTCGTAAACTTTGGCAAGATTCATCGCACGGTGCTTAGACTAATAAACAGTAGAAGGGACCTTTCCCGTTAATTAATAGTTTTGTTTTCTATTATATGTGATTATTATTACTATTGTGATATAGTATTATCATTATTGTGATATATTATAGTTCTATTATTTATACATCCTTTAAGACGATGTATCTTTTTATCTCTAAATTGGGCATTCTTCGGCGTACATAATCTGATATAATTACCTCGGAGTGATTTTGACGTAAAGCCCTTCGAGACATAAGTATGAGTGTAGCAGGCGAGGTCGACTTTTAAACGGGTACAGGGCATTCGAAGAAGATATCGGAAGACAAGACCAGTGGGATGTGATGATAAAGACTTTGGGACAGGGAAATTACAAACCATTCCTTTGTCGTTTAAATCGCAATCATAAACAAAACAAGTTTGAGCGTCCCATTATTTTATTAACATTCGATATTTATATTAAGAATATAGCAATTATCAATCAATAATTCTAAGCGAAATACTTCATCAGAAAGTAATAGTTCGAACGTTATGTGCAATCAAAGGTGTGAGTGCTATTCGGAAATACGCCGTGAGGGAGTTAATTTAATTTAGCTGGAACTCGTTCGCGGATTTTCCACTAGCGGGTCAGATGTGTTAGGCAATTACGCCACTATCTTCATCCAGACGTAATTCCTAGGGTATTTAATCCTGCTATATATTCCCGCTTACAGATCAACTACGTGCCTTGAATGATGATGGTTGTCTGTTGAAATCACACATGACTGGTTGACCTGAATCACAGTTGGCCAAATGATTTTTCACGACCAATTTCCACCAATAATTGAATAAACATCAATAAATTGCCGTCTGACATAATCGTATATAGGTGACTGATTCGATTAAAAAGGTATCGGGAATCCTCGGAAAAAGAAAGTTGCTTATAACTTTTCGACTGGTAAAAGGTTCCTATTATGCCACTCGAACCTCCCCACTTCTACTTCCTTCGGCTTTTACTGTTAGACTCCTTTTTGCATAAACCTTCATGTATCATACTAATATTACGTCTTCCAGGATTGAAATTTAGAAATCTGATCATTTATATGTAAAATTATGTATAGGATTTGATAAAAATGTAAAATTTATTATAGTCTAGTGGTGGGTTAAAGATGTTGTTCTTTTTGAAGCGAAAACACCTGGGCATTTCGTCTCTTCGCGTTAAGCCATTAAAATATATAAAAGTGCGAATTAATAAGTCGAATGAATTTCTATAATTAGACTACGTAGATTTTTGAAAAATGATTAGGATTCCAAATAAATAACAAAACTCATATCCAAGCTATGGAGAAGTACTTTTTTATTTTAGTGTGATAGACGTAGAAACTTTCCACTAATGGGCTACTAAATTACCGAACACATCATAGGTTCCTTCGGTTATAGAGGTTTTCAATGGAGATCATGTATTGCTATCGAAAAATGCCACTTGAATATTTACTCTCATAATTATATAATTGCCATTGTAATTTTTATTTATATTTGTTGTTTCTCTGTGAAGATAAAATATATATACCCATTACAAACTAAATACTATATGACGCGCAATTTAGTCTTTGCTCCAATTCGACTTCCTAATATTTAAACCTTTTAGTGCTTTACCACTACACCTTTGAATAGTAGTAAGTGCCTAATGCTCTATTTTAAATTTATGATTATTTGATTGGCTACGAATTAGAGGGCTCTCTTCTTTGCATGATTTTTTCATACAGTAAGGGAATACAAACTTTGATAAATTTTGTCTGACTAAAAATAAAAAAAACCGAAGAGGTCAGCTCCAAATTTCTTTTAATGGCTTTCTTGTGAATGCAACCAACTTAAAACTTACTGCGCAGGGGTATTTTCTAATTCATGTCATTTTCCCATTTTCGAGGGCATAACTCAAGAGGTTGACGTACAACCACCGCCACTTATTTTCTGATTTCCCTTTCCTCTTGACTTCACGAACAATTTATTTAGCATTTGCGGATTCGAACCTTTTGGGAATTTGTGTTATAATGATGGAAACATTGTAGACGCATCCATCCCCAAACTATTTCCTCAATGAATCCCTTCTTTGGTTAGTCTGTCGTACGTTAATCGTTTTGTGCTTCCTCTCCTTGTAGATTGAGGCTTTTGGCGATGTAAAAAATACAGGATACCTCCGTAGATCAACTGTTTCTTTTAAAATTAAGTAACCATCGTGTTCTTGATTGATCTACTTTTGAGGAAACCTGAAAGATAGCAGAAAGTTTTCTTTCTCTGGTCGTCCACCTCGTATTCAAGCAAACAGCTGCATGGGTGGGTTAGTCTCCCAGCGAGGATGGTTGGTGAAGGCAGTCTGGGAACAAGGAAGGTCTCCAGCCTTGCCCTGCGGGAAAAAAAACGGAATAAACATATGAGAGGGAGCCGCCGGAGTACCGGTTTTGTTTTACAACGGTAAAATTTGTAAAGGTTTTGGATTGGATGCCTAGTCCGTCAAACCGCTTTGAATCTCTGTATCGTCTCCGAGAGTAAGATATAGGGTTTAAGTGTGAAGTACCTCTATGGTGAGGTCGAAAGAACTGGAAAGTGTTTTCACTATAGCCAATCGCTTCGAAACCCAGTGTTGATCGGAGTAAAGAAACGACAAAAGTGCCCCATTTAATGGCCTAGAGCCACTCTATCTTGTTGGCTCTGTTTAGCAGATTGGAAAAGCCAGCGAAGGGTCACATGTAAATATTATATCGTGAAACATTTTTCTGTTAATGAATCAACGCGAATTTTTGTTTTATCGCAATCAGTAAATGCTCGGTAAATTCTGATCTTCAGTTGAATGAAATTGTTAAATTTTCTTTTTAAAAGTCACGATGTCTGAATAGGAATGGGTCTTGAAAATACTTGTACTGTGAAATAGAATAAATTGACCAAACATGGTGTTAAACCCCTAACACATAGGAAAAAAATAATAAATAATATATTAATAATGAATATAATGACAATTAAAAAATGGAAAAGGGAAATAAAAACGACGCTGGATTGGTAGTCCAGGAAAAGACGGAAAAAATACACAGGACACAGAGCAAAAGCCCAAATAAGGCGATCTCTGAAATAAAAAAGCCGCCTAAAAAACGGCAAGACATCTTCGTCGTCGAATAAATTGAACGTATTCGCAGGTTTTTAACGTAATGCCCAATGCTAAGGTATCTTTGAATACTTGATATTGGTTGAATTTTGGTATTGATTTGAATATAAATGCATTAAAAATATTCCAATCAACGAGTAAATAATTGAGTTAAATTTTGATTTATTGTATTTTAGTGTGATTGCGACTAGTATTGATTATAAATTGCTCGCCAGCGGGATAATTCCTGCGAAGACTACAGAAGTTGATTTCACTTATAGGGAAATTCTGTTTGATATTTCATTTAGATTCAGTGAGTCGAATTAACTGGAAAGAAACGAGTAGTTTCAGTTTCTTACAGAGAGTTTTCTGTGTTTAGATAGAAATGTAATTTGTATGGGTAAAAAAAGTAAATGGCTTGAAAGTATAATATCATAGAGACTGATAAGATAATAATTGTATAAATTAGAAGTATTTCTCTGTAAACGATCCGTTATTGAATGCTCGGAGTCCTTTGTCATAAGTCAGCACATTATTCTCCTTTCCCCAAAATACTCTAGTGCTCGTGGTTTCACCGTAGAAAACTGCGAATCGAATATTACATCTAAATTATTACATAAGTATGTACATTTTTAACTACTGGTACCATGTAAGTACTGAAATAAGAGTACCTTCTTCCACTTGTATTTTTTAAAAAATGGTAAAGGAAGTGTTGAAGTATTTGGAATAAATTACAAGGGCACGGCCACCAGAGAGCGGCGATTTGAATGAATCACAAATAATGAAAAGTAGTGGTGAGCCATGAGAATTTTATTTTTCGGGAAAAAATACCTGAATGAATTTTTTTCAATGGGAATCCAATCGCTCAATGCCCGCATCCTGATAATGAAGTCATTATTAACGCGACAGAGAGGAAGTTATGTTACTATTTTCGAAGTTTTCCTCCAAAATAATGGAAGGACGCAGAGGAATAACGAGAAAATTTTTGTATTTTTTATGCATATATAAAAAATCTCTTTATTCATAATGAGGTTAAGAAAGTACTATGTCTTCAACGTGACAATAGCTTTCAAAGAATTAGGCTACTGAAAGGGAAATTATGCTCAATTTAGACTGGAATCGGCTGATCAAATTAACAAATAAACAAGTCGGTTAACCATAGGTTCCATAGCTAAACTGTTGCGGTTAAAGTAATGCTTATGGATTCCTCCTTTAAATATTCCACTGAATATGCTTAAAGTGAAGTTTATGAATTCCACCTATTATTTTGTAGTTAATTATTAGCTTATACTGTATTCTTATTTAACAAAAGAGTATCTAGACTTTTTTGGTATTCTTTTCCTAATTTTTACTTCTTTTTATGTTTCTTCATTACATAATGTTAAAAAATATCCGGTGTTGCCTTCCCTTCCGTTAGAAAAAAAAATAGTTGAAGAAAAATATAAAATTATAATGAAATTTTGGCGAAAGAATCAATTAAAGTAAATATGGTTTTATTTTATATAACTTTGCATACCGCCGATATTCGTATCATTGGGTTTGTTATATATTGTGTTATTGAATCGAGGGCTCTAATTTTATTATCATATGCTCCTTCTGAGCTCCCTATTTCTTCAAAAGAGGTATATCATCATCAATCGAGGCCAGCGGTGCATTGTAGTCATGCGCCTAATCGCACTTATTTTTAACGCGAACTTTTTTCCGAATAATATCTCTTCAGCTTGGATTTTTTGTTGATTTTCTCCTTGTAGTTAACATGTAGGTGAACCTATTGGTTTCTGTTTATTATAACTTAATTTGCTCAATTTCTCCTCGTACCTTGCTGCTACTATATTTTTCTCATGCTGACCACCTCGATTCCGGCTTGGAAGGAGGGAGGCAGTGGACAAGGTGGCGACGAGTCGGGGGCGACGAGCGGGGGGTGAACGTGGAGCGTCTTATGGGAGTGGCCTGGCCACAGAAAAAAAACCCTCACTGCCGCGAGGCGAATGGAAAGAAGAGTTTCCAGTGGATGCACTCCGCGTTCAGTTTGCACCGTTCAATTTTTCATGCAGGCGTGTTTATCTTCCTTCCATTCTTCATGATACCCTTGCCTTCTTTTATTTCTTTGAGTAGAGAACGTTTGCCGACGCCGGTGCCAGTGAATTCTGAATTCCCCTCCAACTATCTTTGCCTTTCTGAACATGCACGCTTCTGCTTCGAAAGCGATACTTTTTTTACGGCTTCAACGGCGCCGCTTGCGCCACCGACCAAACCTCGGACATGGCTGGTGAAGTCAATAAGACGCATCGTTTATTCCTCCGCTGCATATTTTACCTTGCTTTCTAAGATGTCTTCTTCTCGTCGTTAATTCCGTTCCGTATCCCTATTCATGTGTCAGAATTTCGGAACAATAATTTACCTAGTAAAATTTTCTAAAAAAACCAGCGTCCCTGTCCAACGAGTCTTCTCCATTGAGTTGTTAATACTTAGATTTTTTCTTCGCTTTGCGAACGCGGAAGCACAGTAAATAACTTCTCTTTTTCATCTTAACGGAATTCCACTTGTGATCATCTGTGACGGGGTGTATCTGTGAGGGCTTCAGCTGACAATAGAAGATATTTTTTTCCACAAGTATGTTCTTGATCAAAGGTCGAGAGGAATCTCGGTTGCTGTGTTCAGTTCCGTTAACCAATCAAGACAATATTATTTCGAAGTAAGAATTTATAATTTATGCGATTTTACAGGGTTAGACATAGTAATTCGAACATCTGTCAGATTTAATGAAAAAATGCATTTTTAAGTAAGAAATAGGAGATTTAATCGGAAACTTAGTGATCAATATTTAGTTACTCTATTTAAGTTTCATCGTTCCTTAAATTTCTCTCATTACTCCTAAAAAAGCCGAAAACTATATTTTCACCCGACTTTTTAGATCTTCTGCCACCTCAATCTGTTCACGTGAGTGAGTGTAGTAAACCTATAAGAACATTACTGTGATCGTTCAACGAAAGTAAATTTGAATGGCAAAACCATTTCTCCTGTTTATCACTTTCTATTAGAAGTTTGTTAGTTCATATTAAGAACTTTGGAATTACATATTGGATGTATTGGAAATTGGACAGCTTCAAATAGGCTTTTCAGTCTAAAAATCTATTGATTCCGAAATAAGTGAGCTCACGGCTTAAATTTTTTCTTTTCAATTACTTCATGATTTTTGGAAGCGATGAAACAGACAAGGACGATGAAGTTTTCGTGAATGTTCGCGAATTCAAATGGATAATTGGGGTGGGAGATGATGTGAGTGGAACCATGAATTAACTTATTCAAATAGCATATTCCTTTTCTTTATTAAGGGGTCTACACAGCCGAAGGAGCGACGTATTCTGGCCTATGTTAAGAACGAGGAAATTGAAAAGTATTCCGACCCTCCTTACGTTTCAAAAATCATTTAATGTCAGATATCTCCAATCCGGATAGTTTTTCACAATTTTAAGATTTTCTCGGCGGATAGGAAGTTTTAATATCACTCATATCCTGCTCCTGCATTCTTCATTTATAACCAAATTGTCAACAATTTCATCGCGTTTTCTCAAAGCTCTGGACGATCCTTTTTTCGTTATGACTTTGGTTACAACACAGTTTCTTAATATGACACCAATGTGTTCTTTCCTTACCCAACGCCAATTTTTTTGTGCTGAAATGGGGAAATTTGTTTAAACAAGTTTAAAAAATCTTTTAAAGCGTAACTTAGGCTGAACTCTAGGGCTGCTGTATTTCACCTTCAAAAGTTTTGTGAAATTCTTATCTATGTAAAAAATAAGAGGACAATTTTGAATTTACTAACTTTTCTCAATTTTCATTATGTTTGTATTGTTCTGTAGAGTAAAATTAATCAAGTTAATAATTAATAAGCAGGAGTGAATACAGGACCAAGGAAGACCATCGTAGAATTTCCACGAGAGATGAAAAGTGCGCAGCATATTTTGTTCTCCTGACCGCTTTAGTCATGTTTAAATATGCACTAGAATGATTAGACCTGACCTGTAGAAATTACATACCTGATAGGTGGGAAATTTGGCGCGATAGTACAGTAAGTATGGTGCTGGGAAACCCACCGAAAGAGCCAGGTTCGATTCCGGATGACTCTTCTCAGTGAACTACAATACTTCCCCCAAGCCAAGGGATTCGGGGGCCAATTCTGGCTGTGGTGGCGCAGGGAAGGAACTGATCGCCGTACTCTGCCTGTGAATTTATGTAGGGCGTAATTTCAGGCCTCCGCTTGCAGGAGCTTCTTTCTTTACGTCTCAAGCCAACATTAGAGTTGATTACTGTTTTTTATACAAAATGATACATATATAGTTGTGATTTTTTTGGATTTTAGGTAAGTTTTACTATTTATTCCTACCCAAAACTTGTTGTTTCTTAAAATATTGCTTTTGTAAGTATGCCAAACTTTTGCCTCCCAGTGAAGTCTAAATAATCTTTAAAGAACAGCCCATTCAAAGCTTGTTCATTTTTTCATCCCAAGGGTGTTACGGTGAGTCAATTCGACCAAGAATGTAATAGCGATGGTCTCGCGATTCTGAGACTATTACCGCAGATTGTGGTACATATACTATTACCTAGATTCAGCACAAGGTCGCATTCATCCTGTTGGGAAAGATGTCGACTTGCCCTTTCGTTTGAAATTTCTCCGCGAATCCCCCCCACCATTCCTTGAAGGTGTTCTTCGTTGGGATTTCCCGTTTGAAAATAGAAAATAGAAGCTTTTCCTAACATGATGTTTTCCACTCTCTTTTTCAGGGATCGCAGAGAGTGTTGCGACCGCCGTGGTGCATTCCCTACTCGCGCCACTCCCGCCCTATGCGCCGCACGCCAACTGTCAGGCGCTCTCGCGTCGACGTCGCGCCGCTCCGGCAATTGTGCCAATCTACTCCGCGAGTGAAATAGAGAAGGGGAGAGGGAGAGAGAGAGGGAGGGAGGGGGGGCGAGAGGGCAGTCAGGTGCTCGCCATGCGCCTGGTACACCACCTCGATTGAACCCGCCCCACCACGCCTATCCCTGGGCGGGGGCGGCTGACCGAAGGAGGAAGACACTTGGGTCGCTTAGCGAAGCGCCCGGCTGAGTAGAGCCCCGGATTCGGGTCAACGCGACAAGGAGATCGCACCGTTCCATGGTCTAGGAGGAGCGAAGACCTACTTGTCTGACACAAGACCTCAATCGAAGGAAAGGAGTGTATGAGAGGCAAAGACGAATCGGAAGAATAGCATCGGGAGTGAAGGTGGAAAGAAAATTCATACCATTAGAAACTGAACGAGGTTGGTCATCGTCGTACGAGCTTCGAATTGAGTACGTAGAGTTAGTGTTCTGCTCGATTCCGAAAGAGGCGAGTGTCACTAAGTTCGCGGGAATTCTGAAAGATTTCCTAAGTAATTAATTTTTTTCTTTCGACAACTTTATTCCCCGAATCTCTTTTCTACCCCTGCGGGAAAATTTCCATTCGGCTTGCGTGCTCATATCGCGAAAGTTCCCGGGGCCTCCATTCAGAGGTGGGAGCGACGATTTGACTCGTCCGGAATCCTATTCGGGTGGTGGTGTAACGAAAACATTCGAGTTTTGAAGGTGTCCCTCTAAAGAAGAGGAAGAAGGGTGCGACGATAGGGGGAGAGAAGTAGGTCCGTGGACAATCGCGGAAATTGTTACTATAATCTAGGCGTCTAAATAACTGGAGGTGAGAGACAGAGCAGGAAGACAAGTGAAAAAGGAGAACTTCGAGGCTGCTATCACTCGGGATATTATTTTTCTCTTCTTTTCCCTCCGCATCCTATCGTGGGGAGCTTTTTCGGCCACCGTGGTGTGCCGGCTGTGCTAAGTCATCGTTGGATCGTGTCACCCATCGGTCGTCGAGATGAGGTGCTTCGGGAAGAAGGTGCAGACTCACCATTGCAAGGTAGTGCTGCTGGACGAGCAGGAGCTGATACAGGAAATACAGGTAAGGAATATTCATTTTTCCTATTTTCTGTCGCCTTTTATTTGTGCAAAGTGTAATTTCTCTGTTTAATTTATCTCGTGCCAGATTTTATGTTGATTTCCCTGGTCTTGAAGACAATTCACCATTTAATTTTCCTGAATTTTCAAGTGAGTTAATTTCGTATTTTAGTCGTTATTGTGAAGCACTTTTTGCTAACACCTTAGTGTTAGCACTTGGAATGGAGTGCGCAGAGTTAACTTCTGAAAGGGCCTAACTTTAAATTGAAGTCAGTTATTGAGGTATTATTGATCTCAAATAGGATGTTGCCATATATTGGAGGACAGCATATTTGTAGTCATACCATAATTACTGGTAGATTCGTTTTTTATAGGGGTTAGGATTTTTTAATACTTTATATTGTATTAGTAGTGTTGTATTAGGAGTATTGTTGTATTAGGAGTATTGTAAGAGTCAGGATTATTATTAGAAATAGAAGGAACATAAAAGCCTGCATGAAACATGCATTAATGTATTGGAGTGAAAACTTTTTCCCATAATAGAATTTCAATAGCATTTTTTTCAATTGACGAATTACACAGGCTGTAGTTACGCAGGAAAATATCATTGTAACAGTACCATACAGTTTTATTATAGCTTCAAAATCTGTTTATTTTTGTTGTACGAGGGCTGTTCCTTGAAGAGTGATCCTACATTTTCATAATTTATTGCGCAAAAATTTGTTTTGACGTCATATCGTTACCTTAATATGTCATGTATGCATGCATGTTGTATATGTTTCCTTGTTTTGACTCCTAAGTTGAATCAGCGGTTGCCGTCGCAATTTGAAATATGCTCAAATTCAACTTGAACTTACACCTGCTTCTGGTGGTGGAAAACGCACTGCAGAACAGAAAAAAGTCACACAGAACTAGATCTGAGCTGCAGGGAGGATGAGTGACACACTTCACATTGATTTTCGCGATTTCGTGCGATGGAACCCACCAATAATAATAAACACATCTTATGTGCAATTTTTGACAATAGTGTTCATCGAATCAAGTCGTAAGGAAATAAATAAAAATAAATAAAGTTCTAGGTTTCGAGGACAAAATCCGTATTCTCTCTTTGTTTTCTCGATCTCCTTCTCTCAAGGAAGCTGTTGGAAAAAATAATACATCGTAGGCATGAAATACACAGTGAATTGACGACAGCTGACATGTACTTCCTATTTTAATGGCAAATCAATCAAAATATTGTTTTCTTTTTTTGTAATTTCAGAGCATTGGTTAGTACGAGGGTAATCTCGGGATTGAATAAAAATAAATGACTCACTTCAATGATTTTTTTTAATTTTTCAATGTAGTCTCCTTGCATACTAATGCAATTGGTCCAGCGATGTTCCAATGTCTTGATCACATCTCGCACATCAGATTTGTTCAAGCCTGCAAAATACCCGTCTACTTCGGCTGTTAGTTCTTTGTTTGAAGGGAATTTCCGTCCACCGAGGAAAATTTTGCGCGTGGGAAAGAGATAGAAATCTGATGGAGCCAAATCAGACGAATAAGGCGGGCGTGGCAACAATTCGTATTTTAGTTCACGTATTTTTACCATTGTAACGACACTTGCGTGTGGGCGTGCATTGTCTTAATGATTGCTGGTGGTGATTTAGCATGCTTTCACTACTTTGACTGCTGTTTTGCCTCTAATAGTATCTTTCTAGTAGTGTCTGTCCAGTAGTGGACCCAAGTTTCATCTGTAGTCGCAAACCAGCGCAGAAAATCTTGTTAGTTGCTCTTAAAACGGGCCAAACATTGTTCGGAAATTTCTATTCTGATACGTTTGTAATCCTGTGTCAAAAGTCGCGGTACCCTTCTAGCAGATAATTTTCTCATATCCAGTTCCACTGTTAAAATGTGATATGGCCGTTTAGATGACATCCCTACAGCTTAAGCGATTTCTCGCACTTTCAGTCGGCGATCCTTCATGACCATTTCGTACACTTTTTCAATAATATCTGGGGTAGTGGCACATTTTGGCCGACCACTTCGCGGATCATCATCTAAGCCGTCCGAACAAACTTAAGCTCGTTTGTCCACTTGGCAACAGTTGAATATGAAGGAGCAGAGTTCCTCAGAGAGTTCTGAAAGTCGGCATGGATTTCCTTTGTTTTCATACTTTTCTTTACGAAGTATTTAATCACTGCTCGAATCACATTTTTTTCCATCTTAACTAATCACCAGACGGGAACAACAACAGAGAGGCGTCTGCACCACAGATGTATTCCCAGAGCATTGACGCATTACATGTTTACTCATAGTGGATTACCTATTACTACGCAGGAAACTCCTTGCGCTGACATCTGATGGTGATTCCAAGAACCTTTCTAACTACCCTCGTATTCTACTTATTGCAATTGATAACAAGGAGGACGTCGACACTAACACCTGCCTTCGAATTATTCTTATGTATTTTTACTTTGTTTTTATCGAATCTTGGGAATAATTTGTTGTCGACATTGGCGTGCAGGATCTAGTGCTAAAACGCCCAGAAAATAATGCGGAGATGCTTAAACGGCTCTTACATAGTAGGTAGAAATGTATTGTTGGCTGAAGTATTTTCACTCTTTCGGCGATGGAGTGTCTAAAATTAAATTTGAACCAAAAGAAGGGGAAGGAGAGTGAAAGGAAGTGGGAGTTAAGTTTTTGGCATCTTCGTATCTAAAGCGATACGCATGATTCAGTAACGTTTTGTGCACTACTACCCTACATGATATGAAGCCATTCATTTGGACCATCAAATATTGGCGGGAAGAGTTCGTACTTTTGAATGCTGGCAGATTTCCGCCCAGCAGCGTCAGAACTAATCGATGTAAAATAAAAACTAATGAAGGCTCATTAAAGCAGTCAATTAAAGTACTGTACCGTAGCGAAAAGGGCGCCATCAGCATTTAACCCCATGCATGCATGGACCGTTAACGTCGGGTATCGCTTCGGCGCATGCAGTGTTTCCGCGTGAAAAATCGCTCTTGGCATTGAAATGTCGCGGTTGGTGAATACACTCGGGGGAGATGCGAGTGAGGTGAGGAGGGGGGGTGAGGGCGTCCATTAAGAAGAAGCCAGGGGGAAGCGGAGGGAAGGATGGGGGGGGGGTAGGTACTTACGGGTGGAATGGGGGACGGAGGGTGAAGGCGAAGGAGGATAAGGCGTGGGAAGAGACAAGGCGTGTGGGGGTGGACAAGGGAAGACGGGTGGCACCACAGCATCGGGTACGGGAGTGTTGCGCGGGAGGGGGAAATGGGGTTTCTCGGCGCACCACCCTCTCACTCCCTCGCAACAATTACGCAAGACAATTCACGGCGCGCACGGAAAAGGTCAAAGACACTTTGCGGAGTTTGTCGGGCTCATTTCCAAGTAATGGCCAAGGCCACGTCTCCTTCGGAAAGTAGGGGGAGGGATAAGCGGAAGGGTATTACATTATTATTTTCTTCGTCACTAAGATGGGAAAATGGTGATATGTATGGAAAAAAACAAGTGGCTTGATTTGTTTTAGGGAAGAATGAGCCGCGAGTATTTTTCTCACGGTTGTTTCATCGTGCCGCGTAAGAGAAGGCTTTTGAGTTCAACGGAATAATCATGAGAATAGTGCATTTTTTTCTCTTTGATCTGCCGTTGCCTCTTTTTCTAACTTTCATTTCTGGAATAGTGGAGGCGTTTCTGAGAGGTTTCTATTGGATATTAAAAACATCAAAGCCTATGAAGTTTTAATGAAATTGTACGAACCGATCAAACATTGCAAATTTATCCCTTTGCAAGGACATGATTTCATTGCATTTCATCTGGTACCATCTCCTATAATTGTGATTATTCATCGTACAATTTATTTCACCATAATTGTCTCGTAATACCATCATAATTTATAATAACATTAAAAGACAAAAGAAGGCCACATGCATTTCGTATGCTGGAAGAACATAGAAATAAAAGAGATCTATCGAAAATAACCTAATAATAATGGATACTAGTCCTTGTATACACGAGCGCTAAGTTTTTTCTCTCAAAAGAAAAAAATTCAAATAGATGAGGAACTTTGATTACTGCATTAAGAGAGAGGACTCAATAATATTCGAAGAAGACTAATTTCTGATTCCTCGTTGATTGGAAGTGTTGAGTAAGGCAATTGGTTTCGTTCGGTTATTGAATTTATGTTCTGGCTGCTGGCTATTCATAAACGGAGTAAGAATATTCCTTGAAAATGGTTAGTGGTGTAGACCATGCGTATTCTTAAAAGTCAATCTATTACCTGCAACTTCCACAGTGATTTCTAAATATGCTTAGTTTGTCTGGTCACTCACTATAAGACACTATGCGGCTCATGTATCGAGGATTTAATTTGTAAAAACAGAATAACATTTAAATAATCCATATGAGGTCCTTTTCAAAGACTTTTCCATTGAAAATGTGATCGAATAGTTTCAACAAATCGCATATTTGGATTACTCTCCCTCTCTTTACAACTTCCCACCTACAACGCCCGCACTCTCAGTAATGCGTAAATATCTTATATTGGAAGTATTCCGCTAAAATTTAATAATTGAGGGTTGTTGTTTACAATATAATACAGGTTTCTGCGTCAATTTCCAGATTCTTTGTATAAATCTCTCCTAAAATTTATATCGCCCTTAACGGTACATTGTTATTTATGTACGAGGGTCATCCGGAAGGTAGTACCCGTTCGTGAAATAAAGACACAAAAGTAAATATTAACAAACATAAAAAATTTTATTTGAAAGAGGATACTTTAAACTACTTCTCAACATAATCTCCAAGCAAATTAAGGCATTTGTCATAACGTGTGACAAGTTTCTGTATTCCTGCTGCATAGTCCTTCGCCGCCAGCTCATTGAGATACGCGAGGGACCCATCTTGCACAAATTTTTGCATAATGCAGATGGTGTTTAACAATTTCATGAACAATTGTTCGAGAAACATTGGGAAAATGCTCACAGATGTCATCAATTGTGACGCGCCGATCGTTCCTCACGAATTCGTCAACTGAGCTCACCAGTTGGTCTGTAATGACAGACGGTCTCCCCGAACGCTCATCGTCGTGTGTGTTCCCCCTCCCCATGTTGAAGTTGCGACACCACCGCCGAACAGACGACTCGTCCATTACATTGTCTCCATACACCTCCTTTAATTGGCGATGAATATCACATGGGCGAACGTTTCTTGCATTGAGGAATTTAATCACTGCCCTCACTTCACAACTGGCGGCGTTCTCAATTTTTTTAAACATTGTAAACAATCACAGAAACAACACAGGCAATGCTAGCGTCACGCAACTTGGCTCAGAGAAGGCAGACAAGCCACTGAAGCTATCTGACCTCGTCCAGCGGCTACTCGCGTCGTCAGCACTTCATGCGGCACGAACGGGTACTACTTTCCGGATGACCCTCGTATTATGTACTCAAATTAGTTGATAGTTGTAATGAATTCCTTTAATTAAATGGCTTTTTGCATTAGTGGAAAATGAGTCCTTCTGTAACACACATTAGGGAAGACTTATCAAACGAAACTTCAAAAGAATAGCCCCGCGGCAAGCAATTAAGTCCGAGAAGGGGGTGGGGCTAATAAAGTTGTAAGTTCAGGTGTGTGTTTGTGTGTGCACGTGGGTTGCTCTTGGAATCCCATTGAAAAGGACTTCTTTAGTTGACCCTCCGTGCGTCTCTTTGGCAGAGGATGGTGAATGTGCACGTATGCAAATCATTTTCTCTCACTCTCGTTCCTCCCCCTCCTCGGCGAGGAAGAAAAAGATCTCTTTGAATCTGCCCTGGCGATTGGCGTCCACTCGAGGTGGACATGCACTCGATTAAAACACTTCTTGGGAAGCTTTTCACCCACACCCCTCCTGTCTCACCCCCACCGCCCATCTCCCAGCGTTGATCGTTTGCCCACTCCGCCCTCATTTTCCCGCCTCCACCCGAGCCCCTCCCTCCCTCCTCTCCCCGCGAATCCACAGCCTTAACTTTCCTTCAAGCCCTCATCTTTCTCCCTGGTCGCTGGATCAATTGGGGGGGGGGCTTTCTCTCCTCCTTCTTTCTCCCCTATGCCCCTTTCCACCGTCCTCACGACATGCCATGCCCCCTGAATATCCGGCGGACACTCCCAACATGCCTTATCTCTCCCACTCCTCATCTGTCCGCGAGTCTCTTCAATCGCCTACTTTTCATTTTTACCTTCCCAGGAACTTATTCTCTGCTCCGCGCCAAAAATGCGGCACGCCTCTTCTCCCCATATCTTCCTCACCCTTACCCTGGGGGGGGGGGGACTTCCCACCGCTCGGCAGGACCACGATCCAAACGCCGGTTTTCCCACTCACCGCACCCCCGTCTCCTTCCTCGTTTCGCTCCATCCGTTTACCGGTCTTCCGACGCGCTCCTCGATTTATTTTTTCCTCCCCCTCCTTTCATTTCTCTGTCCTCTTCGTCTCCTTTGTCCCGAACTATCCTCTCCCTCCGCTCCTCTTCCCGTTTGCCCAGATCCTACATTCGCCACCTCTCCCCACTCCACCTCCCTCCATCCTCCTCCACCGTGTCCCTCATGTCTTATGCATCTCTTTACTTCCGGATGGTGCGTTTCTTTCCCCTCCCTGAAGAGTGCGCCTGGTGGACCCATAACTGCCGTTTTTTCTCCTATTTCCCTCCTCTCCTTCCCTCTCTACACCACCCCTTTATCTCTCTCCTCCCCGTTATTTCTCCACTCTAACTTCCCCCCCAGGATCTCACCGCCGAAAAGCGCGTATATAGTGCGTTGATACACAGCCTTGGGGAAAAAATATAAACAACAGCGGCGGGATAGAATGTTTTCTGGGCTGCTTGAATTATTTCTCTTTGCCTTTTGGAATTCTTCCCATAAATTCGGGACATTCGAGGAGAGGAAGACGGCATGTCGTCTTTCGCCTCTTTATTTGTTCCAAACCCCACCCCGATTCGCCCCCATCCGCCCCCTCCTCAATTCTCTCCCTTATCCCGTTCCCTTCCCGGCACATCAGGAATGAGAGAGACGATGGGGTCACGGGCGTTTGCATCGCGCGTTCGGAGTAATCTTTCTTTCCGTCTGTCGGGGGCTAAATTTGTGATATAAATCTCCAAAGTTCCGGCTCCTTTTCCCGATCGAATTTCCTTGGGAAACGGATACGAGGAAAAAATAAACTCGGTCGTGGGGTCTTTTTTCCGGTAATTCAGCAATCTGCTATCATTTCGCTGCCAGGGAATATTTCTTCGGCTGAACGTTCTTCGTGAGATTTTAAGTGGATCTCTTTCGCTTAAAAGGGCTTATACATACTTAGATATTATCAATCTTCATCGGTATGCTTTTCAGCGCCTGTACAGTTTATTCGCGTGAATAATTAGAAGGGTATTTTCAAACATTCGCCATTGACTCCAACCGAATCGACTGAGTCGACCACTGGCTATTTGAATGACGAAATAAAATTTATGGGATAACTTATCGGAATGATTTTTAGTTCTCTTTTCTAATCAGTTTTTTTACTCATCACCCACCTTAAAGATAATAGCAATGCGATCATCATTGGCTATTTTCTTGAAGAGATCTCGCAAAAAGGAAGGTTAGCAGCTTTCTGTTCCTCCTGTGAGTTATTCTTCATTCGTGTGAAGTATTTTACCGAAAATATTCCTTCCTTTTCAGTTGTCACAGTCTATGGCAGCATTACTGTTCATAGGAATTCCTTTGTTCCGTCTATTTTTTCCTTGTAAATTGGTTGCTGTTGAATTCAAAGATAAAGATAAAGAACACGCCGATTACAGCGTGAGATCTCTCCGGCACCCATGCTCTCTAGTGGTTATCTGCAAACTTCTTACCGAGAACCGTAACATTTAACATTCTACACCTCCGGCGAGATAATCCGTATGTATGAATACCTTTCGCTCACGGTCACGCAACTTTTTTGCACCGTCGATGAACTGAAAACTCCTCACTCACTCTCTCCCTCCCCAAACATTTTGATACTATTTTTTGTTTCTTCACTTTACCCCTCGCTCTCGTTCGCCCCACCCTAAGACGCCCATGCTGATGGCTCCGATTGCGTCTCGCACGACGTACAACTTGCCCCCTTCGTCCGCTCGCATGCTTTCCTCATTTCCCTGGCCGCAGTTCTTTTCATTATTATTTTTTTCCCTCGCGTCCCTCCCGTTCCCCGCTGCTTTTCACTCGCTTCCTTAATCTCCCCTTATCTCGTTTTTCTCCTCCACCATCCTCTCTTCCTCCTCTCGTCATCCCCCTTTCGTTTATTCTCGCATCCAGCCAACGACCAAGATGGGAGAGATCCCTCTCTCCTCTCCTCCGCCTTGAATGAACTTCTATTTGGGGAAGCAAGAGCCCACTCACCGGCGGTGCTCGGGGGGGAGCGAGCGGGAGATGAGGAGAAGATGGGGTTTGTTCAAGGAGGGAATCTGCGGCTGCGGAAGGGGCGGCGGAAGACGGTGGTTTTTTTTCTCCGCCGAGCGGCCGGGGGGGGGGGGAGTGGGGCAAGGAGCGCGGTGTGGATGGCGTGGGAGTGGGGGGCTTGGGCTGAGGTTCTTCTTGGAGAGGGAGGATGAGGGTGACGGGCTCTCTTGGAGGGAAGCAGAAAGAAGCGTATTAGGAAGTCTGTTGGTAGGGGAGGTGGCGGATTCGTCTGGGGAAGGAAGAAGTGCAGCGTACGCACCCCCGCTCCCCCCACTTGCTTATCTTCGGCTTATAGGGGTGGACGGGGGGAATACAAAGGAGATGCCGTTGAGGGGGGTGGGGCTTTCCTGGCAAGAGGGGAGGAGACTTTGGTGAGAGAGATTAAAGCGAATGGAGCGGGAGTGTGCCCAGGGGACGGGTCATATGGAGGTCAAAAGAAGAGAGTGACCTGTCGTCGGAGGATGCGAAAGGGAGGTCATTTTTTTAGGAGTTATCTTTTTTTCTCTCCAATCCACAACCCCTCCCCACCCACCCCACAACTCCTTCAAAATGAAGTGAGCCTCTCCACAAAGCTCTCTGTTGCCATACTTTATTTTTGTTTGAAGAAGGAAGGATAAAAGGCAGAACAGTGCCATTTTCAAAGAAGGGTGTATTTGTGTATTTTCTTTGCCGGTCGAGGGTTTTGTTTTTCTTATTCTCGTTCACATCGCATTCTCGTTCAAGGAATCCACTTCCACCAATAAAACTTACGGCGTTTTAGAGAGTAATGGCACGAATTGATATCGCTTCAGAAAATTTTAGCTTGAAAACAGAGCCCAAGTGTGTATGGTTGAAAGCACTTGAACCACTTCTCCGAAGATAAGAAAATAGTAATTTTCTTATCCTTAAGACGGGTGAGAAGATTCCTATTTCCTTTAAGGTAAGCCTGTTCCTATTATGCTCTTCGCATCCCGTCAATACACATTAAATGTAATATCAGTGCCGTAAGCCGCTCTTTAAATCGAATTGTTATATCTGACCATATTGTTACTGAACTACGTTTTCTCGAATTGTAAAATGATCGTTCACTACCTCTTAGGCGTTCATTAAGGATCCTTTGAACCCTTGGAAAACCAGTAAGGCTGATGAATCTAATTTCATAAATTTTCTGAGAGATATTATGTTCATTTATTTATTCTCGCTCATTCATTTGAAAAACAATTGAGGCGAAGTTTCAAAATTAGTTTATTTTGAATTAAGTAATTAGAGAAAATGAACGTTGAAATAGATATATGAAAAATACACACACACACACACACACACACACACATATATATATATATATATATATATATATATATATATATATATATATATATATATATATACACACACATGTATAAATATATATGCATATATGTGTGTGTATATATATATATATATATATATATATATATATTTTTTTTTTAAATATATAAACTTTACTTACAACATATACACACAGAAACACCGAAAAAGTCGACCGTCACCATTAGATTTTTGATGATGATGGTGACCGTGTCGTCGAAACAACTAGATATGCGAGTGTCCTTTCTCTGTTTTTCTGTGTATAAATGTTTTAATGAAAGTTTTTATATATTTGTGAATCCATATCCATGTGACCGAATTTTCAAACCTCATTTAATCAAGTATGTGCCCTTTGAATGTCGAATTGTTTAATTTGAACAGCAGCTAAAGCTTCATGTTTTGGAAGTGAAACAATTTCAGTTTTTTTCCTCAATAAATACCTCATAATGCCCATTTATAATTTTTCCCTTTTTATATTACTAATGTGCTGGCCGTTTCTCAACCTTATTATGCTATTGTCTTATATCGAAACAATAAATGTGCGATAATATAAACCTTAAAGCGTTTTGGACTTAATTTATTTGTATTCCAGTGATATTTCTCTTCCTTGTTCCTGTACAAAGTCACGTCTCCACAGGGGCTCGCAAATCCTCCGTTTTCTGGCACTCTGCACTGTAGTCGAACAGTTTGACATTCCAATGATCACAAGGGTCGCTATGGGACTGAAATACGAGGGTCTGATGTAAATGTTTCGGAAACAAGCCTCGGACGTCATAAACACCTCTCGCTGAATGACGATGAAGCCGAAGGGGGTAAAAGGATGACGTAATTTAGGTAGATGGCATTTTTTGAGCATGCGTCTCTTGAACAGACACTGCCACGCAGGACATTCGTATACCTTTCCCAACCTACCTATGTGATAACGCAGCATAGACAGCTTCTTCCGGATAGTAGCTAAGCAGATCAACCTCTGCGGCTCCTTAAAACAACGTCGTTGATGAATTTAATATGCAATATGTGATTGCTCTTTCATTATTAATGGAATATAATGGAAACTAATAATTGTCGATAGAATTAAATTAAAGTTCGTCTCTCGATAAAAGCTGTAGATATGCTAAGCCAACATCATTGGTCATTAATTCTGACAGTCACTTGAAGCTTTCCAAACAATTCTTCTATCAGTTAAACTCTTCACGTCTACATATTTCTTCTCTTAGTCTCCCTTCATTATTGATTAATGTGTTAACCTTATTATCATTTCTTAATGCTGGAGACTTATTTAAATGATAATGGAAAATCCCTTCAAATGATCACCTTTTAGTGCGTAAAGGTAAAATTGTTATTTAGTTTTGACAGAGCAATCGTTGAATCGTTATTCGTTTGGTTTCAAGAACTTAGTTTTGAATTGAAAATGTTCGCACTCTCGCCACCATGTTATACTTGAATTAATTTTACGTATACCCTAATGTAGAATATTTTATCTTTAACAATATTGAGCATGAATGAAAAATACCATCAAAATTCTTTATTAAAATAGTATGAATTTAGAAAGGATATTGATAATGATGAACTTGCTTTCAATTTCATCAAAGAATAATTTTTTATTTCGTTTTCTTATTTTTCTGTTTTCTAGCTCTTTCAACGGAGTAACTCCGCTCCGTGCACACCTACCTTTTCCGTAATCACTGCCAAATTACGCAGAATAATTATTCTGATGTTATTGCGTTGGCAGTGTTGTACCTTCAGTAGTTTATCCCATTCCTTTTACTTTGGCTCTCTGTCTTTTTTCTCTCTCCAGGGCCCTCACATCTCCTCATTATAAGGCTGCGAGTCTTGGCGCATCTCGATACACCGGCGTCTCTCATTTCAGCCCTCGCTCGCTTAGGCACACTGCCAGGCACGCACTTTCGGTCCGCACCTCGCCCCGCTCCATCTCCTTTACGCACCCCCTCCCCCCACCTCCTTCCATTCCCTCTTCGCGCCTCTCCTTCCCCCAACGCCAACAACATACTCCTCTCCTCCTTCCTGGGGAGACTTCTTCAATGACACCACCCAATCACCCCCGATGAGAGCCATCATCTTCTCCTCTCCTTCAATACATCCTGGCTATGGTTGAGAATTCGGCAAATTTCCTCAATCGCCAGTTAATTAAATTAGTAGTGTCGAGTTACTTTGTGGAATTTCTTCCTCGTAGTAATAAGACGACTTATTTTGTTTTTAAATAAGGTTCTTATTTGCATTTATTAGTTTATTAATTTATGCATTTAAGTTATTATTTGAATTTGTATGACCTAGGTTATATTACTTCCAAATTTAACAGCATCATCAGGTATTGTAAAACACAAGGAAAGCTGGTTTGTCTTTAATAAATTACAGTGAGGAAAAACTAAGTAGGTATGTAATTAGGGACTGAGTTCCAAAGATCCAAAACTATTCCTCTCTATTCGAATCCAAATTAAGAATATTTTTCTAGTAATTTTGTGGACGAATTTTGTCAGTTATTTTGAAAATGTTTTTTGTTTTAATAAAATACGAACGCGTATGCTTATTCTTGGAGCTCTTTATCCCTCATTATTATACATTTTTGTGTAAATTATAATGTATTTTAAAATTAAATGACGAAATTATAATTGAAATCCGTTGTATTTTCACTGTGCTGCTTCTACAAATAGTGTCTTTTCAGCAAAGTACGAAGTTTTGGCACGCATTTTGAAAACCTTCACCTTTCTTAAAATAATTTAATGCATTAAATCATTCAATTCGTAATTTTTCAATTAACTAGTAGCATGCTTTCGCTTGGTTTGGTGGAGAGTGAAATTCTTCCGAGTAAACTTTCTTCTACATCATGTATTTCCTTTTACCTACTAGCTAAATTTGGTGCACGTGGGGATAAAAATTGGGTGTAATATGAAATGTGCGATATTTTTGTTTTTTTATTATATTAGTGAATCCCGGAATTTTCAAGTATTCAGGGATATTTTCTTTTAACTTCAAACACCAACAACATACATACTGTCATAATACACGCTTGATAGCCCCCCATAAATTTGTCCGCCTTCATAACATTAACGTTCTAGGAGGTAGATAAAGGTGGAAGTAGGTACTGCATATTCGTCATTCACGCGACTTTCTCCATCCTCAACATCTTTCTCATCCTTAACTCTCCTCAACCATTCTCCTCCGAGACTCATGAAAGTGATGCACTTAGCTTACCCGTGGGTGCAATACAACAAAGCACTCAACAGCTCAGCATTCAGTCGGTAAAAAACGAGGGTCATCCGGAAAGTAGTACCCGTTCGTGCCGCATGAAGTGCTGACGACGCGAGTAGCCGCTGGACGAGGTCAGATAGCTTCAGTGGCTTGTCTGCCTTCTCTGAGCCAAGTTGCGTGACGCTAGCATTGCCTGTGTTGTTTCTGTGATTGTTTACAATGTTTAAAAAAATTGAGAACGCCGCCAGTTGTGAAGTGAGGGCAGTGATTAAATTCCTCAATGCAAGAAACGTTCGCCCATGTGATATTCATCGCCAATTAAAGGAGGTGTATGGAGACAATGTAATGGACGAGTCGTCTGTTCGGCGGTGGTGTCGCAACTTCAACATGGGGAGGGGGAACACACACGACGATGAGCGTTCGGGGAGACCGTCTGTCATTACAGACCAACTGGTGAGCTCAGTTGACGAATTCGTGAGGAACGATCGGCGCGTCACAATTGATGACATCTGTGAGCATTTTCCCAATGTTTCTCGAACAATTGTTCATGAAATTGTTAAACACCATCTGCATTATGCAAAAATTTGTGCAAGATGGGTCCCTCGCGTATCTCAATGAGCTGGCGGCGAAGGACTATGCAGCAGGAATACAGAAACTTGTCACACGTTATGACAAATGCCTTAATTTGCTTGGAGATTATGTTGAGAAGTAGTTTAAAGTATCCTCTTTCAAATAAAATTTTTTATGTTTGTTAATATTTACTTTTGTGTCTTTATTTCACGAACGGGTACTACTTTCCGGATGACCCTCGTAATAAAAGTGTGGATTTGTGTTTTTTTGTATTTAGTCACTTCACTTTTTCATTTTACATTCGGAGTAATCCGCCCTCCGATAAATCTGAACCGCAGTAACCAACTCGAAAGTTGGTTAGATACGTGGGAAGACTTAAACTAATACTACGGTTCCACGGCGTGCTGAATGCAAACGTCAGATTCTTTCCCTGAGCCAGATTATCCGTAAAGATCTGGTATACGGAAAATCATACAGCTTTCTTGGAGCCTTGACTGTCCAGATTTACATATATTTTTGTGCTTGGGCCTTCTGGTCACCTTGAATGCTCTACACAATTGCTGCTTTCCAGTAACTATAATTGTTGAATATTTGTAGAGGCTATTTCCAAAAACAAGAAGAAATTGTTTTAAAATCAATGAGACTTTAAATTTTTGGGAGCAGAAGTTTTTAACTGCTTGCTCATTACCATATGGATGTTAATGGTGTAAGGGTGGACAATTTTACTATTTAAGTGTCTACCTACGATTTCGGCAAATTAGATGGTGGTATTATCTTACTACCGCAGTAGTATTGTACCGTAGCAACCACATTTTAGTATTTCCTTAAATCTGATTTGAGTACGTATTGAATCGATGGAAAAGGAGTCTACTCAGCCTATGGGATATCAGGCATTTGCGGAATGAACTCTCCCGCCGGCCGTAACATCTCTGGACCAAGTGCTTGCCTGACTAGTTAAAGCCTACAGACGGTTCACTCGCTCTCACCCTCCCTTGCTTCATTGCGTGCGCCTCCCTCCCCTCGTCGCAGGGAGGAAAGGTGACCGTATTTCTATCAGAGCAAACAAACCAGCGATCGCTACTCGATCCAGCCAGTTCCATAAAAATACCCGTCCCTCGCATGAATCCGTTGGTTTTACTGCCACCACGGGTGTAGGAGGAAAATGGCAACGGGTAAGGTTAAGGGGGGCGGGTTCGAGGAGGAAGGCGGAGAGACGAGCCGGGAAGGCGAAAATTCTGAAATGAAAACTTGAAAAGAACACCCCCGTCTGCACGAGATGAATCCATCCACCATGTGCTGTACTGTTTTCCAACTTATTTTCGTTCCATCCCTTAGTCTTGGTGATGGAAAAAGAAAGACCTGTGTGAGTGCATTTTGTACGTGCCTCAATTTAATACATTACCGCAGAACGGAGGGAAACGGTGGTGTCATGAGTGCTACGCGTTTGTTTCTCTTTGATAATGGCCCATCACTTCTCATGGCCATGCCCGCCCGGTTTATTTCGCCACTCTCCCCGGAGTGGGATTGGCTAGGGAGGAGACATGTAGACGGAGGAAGAGGGGGGGAGGGGACGGGAAGGGGGCTGCGAGGGCGACGAAAGTAATAAAAAATAAAATAGGTGGCAGCAAAAGCACGCGGCGGCGGTTTCCTTCCCTCCCGCCGCCGGGGAGGCGCAAGAGCAGTCGTGGAGACGGCGAAGGAAGAAAAAGGGTCGGATCGGAACAACCCACGATCTCTCCATATCTTACGGAGCCGCCGTTGCCGTTGCCTGCCACGGCAGCGCGGACAGAACACGCGCGCGCGCTTTCTCTCACGCACGCAGTCACACACACGCACACACACGGGGAAGAGCAAACACACGCGCACGCAGCAGCACACGAGCGGGGGGGGGGGTGAGACTGCGTTTCGATGCTGGATTGATTCGCGATTCGAAACAAAGGACACGCGCCCTGCGGCGTGGGGTCGCCGTTCCGTCCTCCCCCTGCCCCCTCAACCCTCCAACTTCCCCATTTCCCGACACGACACTCCCTCTTTCCCCTCCCTCGCCAACCCTCCCACCCCCACGTCTCGCCCCGGCCCGTCAGCCAGATCCCTTCTTCTCCCCGGCCCATTTGGCATGCTCAGGTCGCCCATGGATGCATATTATGTACTCTCACTCTCCCCTCCCTGCTCCTCTCCTTATCGCTCCTCGCAAGGGCAAGAAGAGGTTCCTGGACGCTGTCCAGGTGTGAAGGGGGATGGGAGGGTGGGGAGGATCTCGAGTGGGATAGGCGCATTGAAGAGGCAGTGGAAGTGGAGGGAGAGAAGATATTGGGGAGGAAAGGAAAAAAAAGAGAGGAGAGTGGCCGGGGACATTTCCCTCGAGTATTGTCCCCGTGGAGACACAGGGAATTTGGGCAGGGACCTGCCTTTATTGCCTCACCGATAGGGAAAGGTGCGCTGCGGTGCCTCCGATTGGCTCCCTCAAACTACTTTAGGCTAGAAAAGGTGCCAACCATTGATCTTTTCAGGCATCGTTCCTGTCCCTCTCTATGTGGGATAGTTATATGGCCTCATTCACTCGCTAGATATATTGGTGGGTAACCTTTATGCTGTTCGAAAGCCGTTGATAAAATTCATTGTGGCAGCTTTAACGTAATGGAATTCAGCGCTGAGATAAGAAGCAAAAATTCAAGTTTGTATTTTTCATCTCATTTTTGGTAAATGCTCCCAAGGATATCCTTGTTATCTTTATTTTCGGAGAAGTTTAAAAGAAACAATCGATCTTCAGATGTTGATGAACATTTTCTTTTTCATAAGGCCCTTGAAAAATGGTTTTCACTTTGCCGATGAAGAGTCTGCTAAGTAATGTCTATTTTTCTGTTATTTTTCAAGTGACAAAATCCAATCATTTATGTACGCATGTCTTCCAATTTGTGGGGTTATGTAGTATATATCGTGCGATTATATGCACGAAGGACATATGAGAAATTTCCCGAAGTCTCAACACATGATCAGTCATACTCGTATATTGAAATTTGCACACTTTAGATTATTTTATATCGTATGTTTACATGTGATTATTTACTCGTATATTTACACTTGTATCATCTCCGTCCTATTTGAAATCACCGGTATTTGTAGTTCATCGCAAATAATAAATACAATTCATCTCTGTTTTGGAGCTCAAATCTTTGAAAAATATTTGTAGAGCTTGAAATATTAACAATGAAAATTGCCGAGGGAGTTTCAATGGAAAAATTTGGAAATTGACTTATTTAAAAAAAAATTCAATTTCTTAGCATAAAAAAATAACATTCAATTGCATTATTAAGCATCATAATATGAAACACAAATTATTATTCGATTGAACTATATTTTTCATATCAAACTTTCCCCCTCCATTGTCAAAAAGCAGTTTCCATCATTTCATTGCTTTTTCTATCGATTTTTATGCACAATAAACGTAGTCACTTAAGGTGCATTCCTTCTTTGCACTCGTGCACGTGCACATTTTCCTTCTTTAACCACTAATGGTTTGAAGATTCCATTTACATGTATTTTAAACCTCATTTGACAAAACACGCCTGCGTAATATAAATCGAGGAAATTTTTGCATTCACTGGGATGATTTTTATTTTCCGCGTGCCGATTATGTTTAATTTCCGAGTACTCTGTGGTAGAATTTTTATGCAATCAAATCGAAGTATTCGAGTAATAAATTTTATTGCGCAAAATATTCTCTTATGTACCTTGTAATATTTTTGACAATTAACAATGAGGTCATCTTTCAAGCACACTTCTAATCTGGTCAGTGATTATGTCCCCGATTCTCATAGTAGAAATCTAGGGTGCGGTTGATTTTAATGTTCTACTACGGTAAGATCAAAATGTAACCGATCAAGAAAAAAACACTATCGGGAGAAAGCAATATGCCTAAATATTCAAATATTCCTTTCCCGTAGCTGTGTTTGGCACAGAGAATTTCGGCTATTTAGGTGAGTTTACATGCACTTGCGTTGCGCTTCAAAAATTTGCCCCAACTATCACATTAGCTATTTTGTATGATAGGCAAATTGTTATCGAGGTCTCAGATTTTATTTGTTTACAGCTGTGATAGCATTGTGAGTGGAGCGTTTTACTACTGACCCGACGGTTACGGGTTCAATTCCCTGGGAGTATATTTGGACAACACTTAAAAGATCAAGCGATGCGAGCGATTTTCTGTTTTCTGTAACTTTTTGGGAAACCAATGGCCGATACATGAAAAGGAACTGACCCCCCCGCCTCCCACCTTGGAAATGTGTAACTTTCATCTATATCTTACTCTGCAAGCCACCTTGAAAGGATGTGGTAAGGGAAGATAGGTAGCCAAGAGTTAGCTATCGTTAGGTCACCTGTAAATAGAATTCTTTCGATTTAGGTCACCAGCCATTAGGGTAATTGTTATTTCCCATGCCTAATGGCTTCGTTCGTAGCGATCTCTACCACAACCAAATAAAACCAACCTTCGGGTTGATTACTATGGACGGATGAATGTATTCATAAAAAGCTTTTAATGGAGAGTGGCAGTATTGATCTTCTCTGTGCCTCGTCACGACAACTACAGACGCAAGAGTCGTGCTAAGTGGGTCATTCTTCACAGTCTGCCAACTTTCATCATCCATATTAGTCCACAAGTAGCGCACGAAATCGGGTTGATCAAGGGGATCGTAGTTAAGAGCACCCCGACTTTCGCTGGTTCGAAAATCCAGGCATAGGGAGAGATGAAATAATCTGATAGATGAGATACAGACGGTCTGCCTATGCAAAACCCGTGGACACTTTTCCTGAGCTCTCTCAATTCCCCCAAGTTCTTCCGTCCTTGCATCTCTACTGTTCGAAGCTCTATCATCGCCTCCTTCAACTTCGTTCTTTCTACGCCTTCTCCCTCTGCCCGTTATGCCTCCCACTCTCTAGATCCAGCGTCTTGCCACATTGTATTGTCACCGCTTCCGATTGGTATCGCGTCGTGCTTGGGTTTTACTTCGCCCTACTCGGCTTGCAGTTGCGATATCGCAATTGCTACCCGGAGGACTAAGGCAGGTCCTCGTCGAAAACATGTCCATTGGACGTGAGTTTACTCTACAATGAGGAAAATTATTTCTGTAAACCGTCCACATTGAGTTGGTTCTGGTTGAAATAGCATTTACTGTATGATATCGCAAATATTATGATTCCACCGAAATATTAAAGTAAAAATAAATTCTTTGAGTAACAAAAGAAAGATAGGGCCTTGTAGTTTCACTTTAGGTTCAAGCTTATCTATGAATTCAATGTTTGTTTTTAGATATCCAATGAAAGTTCTGAAATTGTGAAGAAAATTAACTGCAGTTGAAATATTTTGTGCGTATATTACGCATGTAGCAGGGAGGAATTTCTAATAGGAAACTTAGAAAAGAAGCTTTTTTCCGTGGAAATTTTAAAATTAATCAAGATCACACTTGCAGATATATTGGTAATGTCTCATTGCTACGGATCTTAAGTTGTAATAACATTCTGTGGAAAACGAAGAAAGTCCTTCATTTCCAGTATGTCGAAATTATGGGATTTTCGGTCAGATAATGTGAGCTTTAGCAGTGGGGACACACCTTAGATATTACGTTACTGAAAACACATAGGGCTGCTCGAACTGATCTAATACCTTATTGTTAAGTTTAATGGGGGCATTAGTAATATTTAGGCTCTGGTGGACATTTGTCGATTTGATTATTTTCTTATTTTTATTTACATATATTCCAATGGGAATATTGACCCTGTCGTGTAATATTTATGTTGAACCCAGAGATTCCAATAAGTGATCCTGATGCTGTGTTAAGCTGTTGTCTCCCGGAATGGCTTAGCTGTACGCATTGCGATACTGATAACCAATGCATGACTATTAGTAGAAATACAGACAGGCCGGCATAACTTAATTTTAGCAATTAAAAGAAACTCGCCGTTTGATGTCGGAGGAGTCTGGGCATGAGAGAGGGTGGTTGTGGGTGGGGGGAGTTGTCTTTTCTGCTTTCGAAATCAGGCGAGGTGAGATAGACGCGCGACGACACGGTACACAACCGCCGCTGGCGCCGTCGCCCGAGAGCCCCTTTGTTACCGTTGGCGACGCTGCTGCAGAGTCTGGCGGCGGAGGTGCTCCCCGTTGAAGTCGAGCGGTGCATGGACGCGCATGCGTGTAATACCTCATCTGCGGGCAGGCATAGAGATGAGGTGCATGGATGTCTCGCTTCGCTGGGTTGGATCACCCCCCCCCCCCAAGCTTCGGTAAGGAGGACGCATCTTCCATGCTGCAGCATCCTCCCACACAAGCCCACGCATCCAGCGACACTTTTATCTGGCCACGCCATCGAGGCGTCCGTCCTTCGCCACCACTCATTTGGCCTGCCTTCCCTTCTCGGCAGCCGCCTCTCCACCTCCGGCACCCACCCGCATGCCCCCCCCTCCCTCCGGCCCACCCATTCGTCTCCTTCGGCCGTCATCCGATGCGCCGCCAGCGCTAATTGGAAGTTTAATCGAATTTTTGCCTTCCGTTTTCTCTAAATTTACTTTTAAGGCATTGTTTCCTGAGCGTAAGCAAGTTATTGGTGACGCCTTCGTAGCCTTCATTCCGTGGACTTTGTTATTAATGTATCTAAACTTCCGCTCAATTGATTCATCTCTTCAGACATGCTTTCTGATGCCTAATATTGCTAAACGATCGGGTAAGTTCCGATAGAGTATGAAAAATACGTTATTTCCTGGTTCATGGGCACACTTGTATTACCGTCAATTATTTATGTTCTCAAAAGTTAGTATATGATGGAAGTAAATTATGATTGGTAATTTACCAGATTAGGTAGGTTTTGGATGTTCCCATCCTATGCAATTGTACAGAAATACTTTAACTTACCCCTCCTAAAAAACACAACCTGACAGTAATTTCCCTCCAATTTCACATATTTCACCGTGAATTAGGCCATGAAAAACTTTAATATTAACTACTTTGTAGATTAAAATATGATTACTTTATTTTGAACTATTCTGTCTACTTCCTTTAAAAATTTATGTCAATCCTATTTCCTTAAACCCTACGCCCTGCATCTAAAGCTTTTGATGCAAGGTAACTCGTGTCAAGCAGGCTTAAATGAAACACCTATTGAAATTTAATGAAATATATATTTGAACTTTAAAAAAATATACTTGCTCGCGCTAAAATGACGATTCTTTCCCATTGATGAAGCTTGATGTTACCATTAAATTGAAAGATATACTGATAACAATGTAGTTTATGATTAAATTTGCATTTGATCAACATTTTATGTTTATGTTCAATTATAAAATGGATGTCAGTATGAGAAAAGTAAGATATATTCTTGATTAAATTAAGTTTAGTGAATGAATTGGAAACGTATAAGATCTTTACGCACAGCGGTTTTCCATTCCATCAATATTTCTTCGTAATCTGGCATTTCTTCACAACAACACTTTATTGGGTTTCATGTTGTGAGCACTGTTCTCCGCAGGTGAACTCGCTTAGCGGAAGTGGAATTTCGTGACAGTAAAAGAGAGAACTTTGGATTTCGAATGCTTTATTGCCTCTCCATTTGCAATCCCATCTGCTACAGAGTAAACGCTTCACTTTTTTGCTGGATCGTTGAAACAGAAAGAGAGGGAGGATGTGGGTGGGGATAAGGGGAATCAGAATGCATGCACGTTACACACAAGGAAACACTGATTTCCGTCGTGTACACTCCCCCTCCGGAGTCAATCCTCCTCCGGTTCCCTTGATTCCCTCCATCCCGTCCCCCACACACGCCAATCCCTCTCTCCTCCTTTTGGGCGCGGAGAGCGAGAGGGATGGAGGGAGCGGGGAGAGGGGACAATGGTGGATTCTTGCACGTGGGTCGTCCCCACCCCTGCCAACACTGCGTCGCCGTAAAACATGAGCTGGTCTCTCTCTCTCTGTTGCGAGGGCCACGGGGGTGGGGGGCGGAGGAGAGGGTTCGTGGGGCCAGAGGGGGGAAGGATATCGGTATTGGGGATGGGTGGGGGGGAGAGGGTAGGGCTGTGGACGGGGGCGGCCTGCCGCCGTCGCGGGGGCGGAGGAGGCATTCTCCGCCCCAACCCCTCGCACACTCACTCCAATCCTCTTGTGTGCATGCTCGGGGATGGTGAGGCTCGCGGGCCATGGGGGCTGGAGGGGTCGCGGGGAGAGGCGGGGAGCGAGCGAGCGGGTGGCGGCGGCGGTCGGGAGGCCCGCCGGAAGGACAATTGGGATTCATCGCCTACTCTTGTACGGACCCTGAATGTGTTTGTGTCTCATTCGCGGTGTAGGAGATTGGAATGATAAAGGGGTCCAAAGGAGTGGGGGGGCGCAGAACGTAGGGTAGGGAAGGGAGGAGAGTGAAAAGTTGGCTGGATCGGAGGATGTTGGTGGTGGTGAGGTGTCGCATTGGGCTGGGGGGCGGGGTAGGGATGGGCACGATTCAGTGAGCATTTGGATTATTTTATCGCGAGGCAAGTGTTACTCCTTGCCTCGCGGGCAGTAAAATGTTTGAGGGGTTTCCTTTTTTAGTTTTATGCTCCCGCTTTATTACTCTTTGCCGTCTGAACGCATGGCTTTTTTCCTTTGCTTCGGAGGAAAACCTATACTATCTCGGTTGAATTTGGATGCGGTGTGTCGTCGAGTTTAAGGCCTGAATTTGCGGTATGCGTTGGCTCGGGAGACTTTGTTGGCTATGAATTGTCAATTTACCTTGGTTATGACAATATCTGAATTCCAATATTGCGTAGAGTTTTGTCTTCCATTGACTTCGTGACCATTTATTCCAGCGGGTAAACGCATTTCTTAGAATATGTTTTGAGTGGCTGCAACTAACTGGGTAAAGAGTGGGAAGTTCATCGCGATGTAAAAATGTTTCTAAGAATAAGTTCAAATTCATGTTTCTCGGACAAAATGACCTTCGATTAGTCGTGGACTTGTCTCGGGTATTTTCTTTTGACAGGCACTCGAGCCATTAGTTGCCCTCTCCCGCAAGAAATCTCACGTCAAAGAGGTAACCCGAGAATCACTTCTTTCAAGACCGCCGGTGAGTTAAGCTTGATCATATACGAGTATGTAGCACAAGTTCTAAAGCGCCCGAGATCACACTCTTGTTTGTGAAACTTCATACGTGAATAGCATCTGCGGACTGCGCACGCCGTTCTTTGACACGCAATGTAAACCTGTACTTTATACCATCCTTTAGTGATTATCTTCATCTCACCCAGACATGTAAATTATTTTTTCTGATAGAAGCCAGCAGAATGGTTGCAATAAAAAAGCCAGACGTTTCGGGGAAATTGCAAATGGGGAGGTCATATCTTGTGCTATCAGCTCTGTCTGGATTCATGAATCCTCCATTTTCATCGGAGAGACATTTGCTCCCAAGGGCAACCGAGCGATCCCTCTGGCCTTTGCTCGCTCCCCATCGAGGCTGTTGAGCTCTTCAACCTAGAATCCGGCTACACCCAGCGTACAGACGACTTGATCCAAAACGCCAGTGGTCCCCGCGCGACCACGGTGAGCGGATAGTAGTCAGATGAAGAGCCCTCTCTCGCCGAGACTGACTGGCTCTTTTATCTTCGTCAGTGGCACCCTCCCACTCTAGCCAACCCTCCTCCCCCCCAACCTTTCCTCTTGCATCTCTCTAGTTCCAAAAATGCACACACGCCTGCAGGTTGGAACTGAATTAGAATAGTTGGGAGAAAAAAAAAGTGCAACTCTCTTTGAACGACGGTGAGGAATTCATGCCAATTTTTTCCGAAGAGGGAGTGCAGTGGTAGCGGTGGGGAGAGCGATTGGAACGAAAATACTCTCCTCATTGTGCGAGGCATGTTTTTACCTCTCACTCTCTAACCCTTCCTCCCCTGTGATATTCCTTTTATTCTGGTGAGCACCGAGATTGAACGCTGGAATTCAATGGAGCAGACATTAGCGTGTAGATACAATGGCGATATGTATGTTTATGGCCGCCCTGACTCTCGGCTCTAGTAATGCGCTCGCATGCTAATAAAATCCACTGATAACTACTCATCCGCCAACCGTTCTTGCCAAAGAAAAATTGTGTTTACTGAAACTCCCATGTGTTTTTGGGTGTTTTCTCTGGGCATCCTCAAATCGCGAGAAACTACTCAATACAATGGGCCCCTTGCCTCACCATTTTATTAAAAAATTAATGATGTTCTCACAAAAGTGAGCAATTTTTATTATTTATTAATGTTATTAACTGTGAGATCACTTTTCGATTAAATCTTTGCTACAGTTTTAATTTCAAAGAGGCACATGTATTAGGTATATATGATTGAGAAAAATTGGGTTTGATATTTGTTTTTTGTTGTAAAAATCTTCTTTTAATCGCTGCCTTGCCAGCTGGCGTCGTGTATAAGACAGCAGTTTTGAAATGTTCACAAGAAATTTTAATTTGGGGATGGAAGGCTATTGCAATGAGGTTTGTGAGAATTAGGAAATAAGAGGTGATCATTCTTTTAGAACCGCATTAATATGACTGAATGTTGAAGTACTAGTAAGGTTTCGCAGTCTGCATCAACAGATACCTTGGACTGATATTGTGACGGTAGAGAAGTAAATAAGTTTAATTATAATTATCGTGAGACCAGTGAGCTTCCAAACAACCTAAGTAGTGGTACATATTACTTGTTTTTTTATTTGAAAAATTCTCGTGAAGTTTTCTTCATGTTTTTATTTTTCGTGTAAACAATTCAAATGGAAATCAGTAAATATAAAAAATTTATGAGTTGTTATCTCTTGGGAAAATATGTCTTGATCTTTCTTGACAGAATTAGAAAAAAATGAAGAAAGTCGATGAATTTTTAAAAACTAAACTCGTAAGATAAATCAAGTTTTTCTAAAACTTGATAAATCTTACGAGAACTGTAACGCGGACTTATTTTTTCTTACATCATCAAAATCATACTTAAGGAATATTATATAGAATTACGTAAGATTTCTGACTGCTTGAACTAAACGAAGCAATGATAATTTGGGTAACTTTGACATGGAGGATTATTCTTTACGATTGATAAGATGCTGCTTACGGCGAAATTCCGACAGCCGTACGCAGTGATTCAGCTGTTAACTTTTCAATGTTAGGTCACCCAGGATGAAAATCAAGGGGTCAAAAGGAATTGTAATGCTGAAGGGCGCAGGGAAGCTATGTTGTTAGTGTGTCTGTGCCTGATAAAAATGAGATTCAGAGAATGCCTCGAGACTTGTAGTGAGGAATGGATAGAAACAATGAAAAAGATATTCATCAAAATGCTTCGTAAGGACAACCCAGAGTGACTAAGGAGCGATTTTCCCTCCATGGCTAAAGCACTGTGACCTCACTGTCCCTGGGGAGCAGCGCACGTTTTATCCAGTCGCGGACAATGACGCGTTGGCATTCAAGGAGAGGGAAGCGACTGAGGGATAAAGAAAGGGAGAGAGAGGGGGGGAGGGGAAAAATGAGGGAGTGAAAGGGAAGGGGACATCAAAGTGCTTGAGGGTGCGCCCTCTACATGAGTGCATGTCAACGATGTGGGGACCGCTAGGCAACCGCTAATCTGAAGCATTCACGCCTAAATTCCCATTTGGGAATGCTAATTACGAAATACTTATGTACGTATATAATGAGCATGTACGTATGAGACTACTCGAAGACAATTTCTTCTTGCTTAGCCGTATCAAATCAGGCACATGTGATATTTTGCACATAACATAAGGCAGGGATGAGCTTTGAATGTATTGTTGTGTATAGACATTCGTTTTTGTGACCCGGCAGATACTTTTTTCTGCATCCGCGATGACACGGAATTCAGCACATTTTATCTTTCCTTATTTTTTTGTGTTGCGTATTGTCAGACTGCCATATAAAATTGCAATGGAAGAGAGAGAAGGAATAAATGGGTTAAATTACAGTTCTATTGCACCCACTATCTGTGAATTTGCCATTCCAAAATTTTGAAAATTCTGAAAGGTGGTGAATTTCAAAATAATGCTTATAAAAACGAAGCGATATTTCCTTCTTCCGAAATTTAAATGATACATTTTGTTTTCCGTACTAATCATTTAACTTTTACAATATTGAGTTGGAGGGTACATCATAATAGTTAGTGAGATTCAAGGTAGTACCAAATGATTATAAGAGATTTAAAGATGCGAGCATTGAGAATATTTCATTTATTGACATAAGGCGTTATGTAGAGTACCATGCCACAGTAAACGTAATATTAATTGACAGAATAAGAAAAGCAAACATTTTGGACCCCTATAGAAAGGAGCACTAAATACAAAGGTACTGCATATGTCACACATTCATTTTCTATGCCATGTGTTTTGATTCAAACGAGGATAAATGAAAAAATCCTAAAATATTTCTTGATTGCATTGAGTAAATTGAAGTATCTGCTTAAAGTTTTCTTATGTCATTGCTGACAGAACTTTAAATGTGACAGCTTTGTTTGCTATTAAGTTAACATCTACCAGATGGACATTAATTTTGTTTTTCAATTTTAAAATTTTCAAATCCATCTGGAAGAGACAAAGATAAAAAAGTGGAAAAAAGTCCATTTGAAAAAGACAAAATGTGATCTTCAAATGTATTGAAGAACACATTAGGCTCAGTAGAGAAGATAATCTTACACAGACAGGGATATAATTTGTATTCGATCTATGAAGATGGACCTGCAGAAAACCGCAAAAACATTCCGTAAGCTGAAGCATTGCGTATAAAACTCCCATACTGAAGAATTTCCATGAGGCACACGAGGATTCGGCGTGGAGTCGGGAGAGGGTTGGGTAACTCGTTGGCGAGTGGCTCACGCGTCATAGGTGGAGCGGAGGGGTTCGAGCCAAGGAGTGACGAGAGGAGGAGAATTCTCAAAGAGCCGGAAACTTTCCACCTCAAAGTGCGATCGCTTTTTTCGCACCCGATTTCAGTTGCGAGGTTTATGTGTACCCACTAACACTTTACTCGTACGAATACCTATTTTATTCCTCCCAACTCCGTCCTGCATACCTAGTGATCCAATTTTCTTTTTCTCTGTACTATCTGAAAATATGCTATAGTTATTGTCTAATACGATGAAAATTAGTTCACAGTGCACCTCAAGAAGTTCTTCAATGCTTAAATATTTATTTTGTGGACAAAAATATTTAAGTACAATTAAAAAATTGGAGTCAAGGAACCATTAACTTTTTAATAAATTATTATCCTTGGCGGTCATATCTGACGAATATGTATATTCGATGATTTTGTCTTCAAGAACGCTAATTTCTTTATTCGGTGCGAAGGATTAATATGTTTATTTTCGCGAAGCCTACATATTTCTAAGGTAATCCACGAAAAATGTGTTTAGCTAAATACCAGAGATCTTTCGGCGGAAAATTTAAATATCATATTTTTCCCAATGTTCCATATCACATTCATATTTTACTCCATCGCAGCCCTAAACGTTTGCCATGCACTGTAATATATTTCCTGTGCGTAAGAAATTGGTTTCGATATTCTTCAAGATACCAATTTTTTTAGATTATTTTGTCACAGAATTGACCGCAAAGTCCCGTCTTTTCCCGACATTGAAATGTTTCTCTTATCGTCAGTTTTTCCTAGTTTCATGCGAATTGACCCTATTTACATTTAGACTCCCGAAGATATTTCTGAAAAGTTCGACTTATCGAATTTAGATATAATTGTATTTAATTTTCGTTCATTCATTTGATGTAATAAAAATCGATTCCGAAAAAACTTGAGACAGAGACGCGTGGCGAAGGAACATTTATTTTTTTATCCGACGGTTTGCTCCGCACCTCCCCCTCTTTCTACGTCTCCTCCGGTCCCGCAAATCGTTTCCAGTTCTCTCACACCATGTTTCCTCCCAAACCTCATCCTTGTCTTCCCTTTCGACCCCCCCCCCCCCGGCCACCTCCCATGAATCGCCGCTGCCGTCGTCCCCCGTACGCCACGCACAACAGCACCTCCACCACCACCATTACCGTCGGCGGCGGGGTGAACGACATGCCGCGGGCGCAGCGGCATGGTCGAGAGATCGAGGTGCACGAGGCGGTGTGGGGGAGGGACGAAGCGAAAGTGGCGAGTGAAGAGAGAAAGATTGGGGGTGGGAGGAAGGGGAGGAGGAGGAGGTGACGCGGGTGAAGCACGCGCTGCAATTATGCGGGCTTGATGCGTCCGCGGATCCGCCGAACGAAAGGGGAGGGGGTGAGAGGGCGGGGGTAGGTGGAAGGAATGGGAGGGGGTGATTGGGTGGGCAAGGTGCCGGTTGGTATCACGGCGCTGGGAGGGGAGAGAGAGAGAGGGGGAGAAGGGAGGGAGAGTGTGGGAGGGGTGAAGGGGAGGGTGTGGATGCACGTGGGAACGAAGGAGGGAGGGATCGAGGAAGGGGAGTGGTGGGGGTTGGATCGCAATTGTGAGAACAGTAAGGCCGGGGGGGGGGTGTGGGGGAGAAGGAATTGGCGTGCAGAACGGGGAAGGAGAAGGGGGGTGGTGAGGTCGGAGTGTTGATGGGATGGAGTTGTCAAGGGGGATACGGAAGGAGGTTGGAGAGAGGGAAATCCGATCGTACGATTCGGTTCCGGAATAATAAAAGCTTCTCACATCCCTTCGGGGAGATGCATTTATTAATCGATTTATCTTTCGGTTGTACAAATGGCTTGTGGTCGCTAAAAGGCCCGGACTCAATCGCTGTTGTATATGCTTTCGATGAAGCTATTGTTATTTCATTTTTCCTTCTTTTTATGAATTTCACAATACTTACCTAGACTCAGTGTATGTGATTTTAAATAAATGCCATAATAGCGGAATAAAAACGAAGGAAACCATGCAGTCACTGACAGAATTGAAGGTTTTTACTCAATTGGTAAATTATATCAATTATTTAGTGTCTTTATTTCACTCATGGGCTCCGAATACATACATACTTGGATTATTAGTAAAGATTATTATGAATGTCGTCAGGAATAATAAAAGTAATGAAATAATCATACATCCACATGACGTAATCCTCTCTGCTAGTAAGGAAAATTATAGTTAACTTTTCCACCATCATACGGGGGCGATAAGTTGTGTTTTAAAGACCGCTGATGCTTAACGTTCGTACATGCTTTGAAAACAGCCTACGCTTGAAACTCAATAAAATAAAATCATTGCTTAGTCAAAGGCATAGCTCGGTAAATCTCCCACATATCCTAACTCCGTTGAAAATATTTTATTTCCAAGGTCAGAGTGGGCACCTAACCGCGAGCGACCATTTATTTTCGCGCCATCTTCGTTCAGTGTGTGCAAGTCGAAGGTACTCCCATATGCCGGGATGGCTTTGGACTGTTGGGAAAGGAGGCGGGAATCCTAAGGAATGAAGGTGGAGGCCTTAAATTGGGAGGCATTCCGACTGCATGAGGCAAAAAATAGAATGAAAAACAAAACAATCGTTCGAATGCAATTGGCATGGCGTCACTCTTCGTGCTCTTGCGCCGTTTAATGCTCGCTACTGATTACCTGCTCGTTTTTCCCTCCCATCCCCCATTCTATATTCCTATTGACACCTTGCCCTCTCCCTCCGTTTCACCTTCACTCTCTTGCAAATCTTCCTTAATCTTTCATATGCATATTTCTGTACTCTCATGTATGAAATGATCGTACTGATTTTGATGGTGACCTCTTAAAGCTCCTATATTTTTCCTCCCCGTTTTTTTAGCTCGTCTTTATATATAATCTCTTTGATAAATCTTTGTCCGTTCCGTATTCAATTATATCGACCTATGATGCGTCGTCATTACACTTTTTGGTCCCACATCTAATGGAACATATATTTAGATGTTTGGCCCTAGAATACTGGATTTTCCCTCAATTATATCTTACATGGCGTGTCTAATATTTTGATTTCGTTATATTTTCGGTAGGCTGATACTAATCTTCATTAGATAAATAGACGTGTTAATGCTAGACGGAAAATTTCAGTGAGCTCTAACGAGGATACCGTAATATATTTCCCTTTCCCGGAGATTAGAACACGTTTTCAAGTGTGCATGCTAAGGGAATTTTATGATCTGGTGAGGTACCATATATTTTATCATTAAATCTTACATAATCTCGCCTTGGGTGAAATTTCTGCCTAATCTGGCTGGATAACTACAAGATTTCTCCTCCGGAATGAAGAAATGATATTTATGATGTAATTATCGAAGTAAATTTGCCATTTATTTTCATAGCAACAGGTGTTTTAATTTTGAATTGATTAAACAAAGATTGAGTTGAAAAATCAAAATGACCGAATGCTCTTAGGAATAGGTTGTTTCCTGTTATTAATTGTCTGAACCATTAGGAATACACATGCAAATAATGAATACGTTTATATTTATTTAGTAAAATATATATATATATATATATATGTAGTTAGGTAAATGCCCAAATATTTTTTCTGATAGCATAGGACCAATATTCAATTTTTGATACATGTGAATAATGAAAATATATTATTGAGGAACCACTTGTCATTATGCATTCTTATGATATATATTTACTAGATGTATTAATAATGACATCACATAGAGTATTGCGTGGCCTTTCTTCGAGTCGTATAAAAAATTAGGCCCGCACAATCATTTTCTCAGTCGCATATTGCTCTTTCATACTTATGCTCGGTTATCGCGAATGTCACTTTTCAAGGTACCGAGTGCTTAATAGTTTACTCTGGCAAAGATTAAAAAAAAAATAATTCTATCTGGTAAAGATGTTAGATATTTTGCTATAGATAAGGTGGTTTAAAAGTTTTTTTAGTCTATTCAATAAAACCAATACTGTAACAGTGATAGCCAATATCTGTGTATATGATTATATTTCTTTTTTATTATGCGGAAGATCATTCCATAGCCGCAATTATATTAAAAGTAAATTTAATGGCGCGATTTTATCAGATTTTTAGGTCTATCATTTTTTCATTCCTTATTTTTCATAACTCTAAGGTCATTGCCGTCCTCCTCCTGTCATAATTATTTTTATAAATTCTGGTAATCTATGATATGCGTATATGATTCATACTCAAGTAACAGCTACTCATGCATGGGCGAATGAAGTCTGTGATTTGAAATTAATTGTAGTGGGGTTTCCATAATAATAGGGCCGTTATTATGCATAGATACCAATAAGTTTTGCGTCAAGTTAGCTGTTCTTGCTTTTTTATGAGTAAGAGATGATCAAAACTGACCATGGGTTATGAGGGAGTGTTGCCTTACTCGAAGTATCTATATGCTTACATTAGTTCATGCATGTTTATATATCACTTATAGAGCTGTTTAAGTGGTGATGTTTATTCACACGCATACGTTGAGCAGGAGTATAGAGGTTAACGGGAACGGCACGATTCCTGAGATAAAGATTCAAGATTAACAGCCTTTCATTACTTTAAAATTATATATTTTCATCGATAACTATAACTACTTTGTAAAAATATTGAGGAAATGGAAAGCAGTCGTATATATTTAGGCACTTTCCAATTTAAGAAAATTGTCGTTTTCGCCTTCATGTATACCATTTAACTAATCAAGTGACTTAAGCGTTCTTTTCAAGAGAAATACTTGAAGATTTTTGATCAATATATAGTCAAGTTTCTTTCTTTTACTGAATACTTTGGTGTTTTGCATAAATAAGAGAGTGGCTAAGCAAAATGAAAGAAAATTATAATCTTTAGCCATTTTTTGCCATTTATTACTGACTCACTCAAACAATTTACACCCTCAACCCCATTTCTTTCATTTAATCTACAAGGCTCCTAGTTTCCTGGATCCACTCCACCAATATTGTCTCGGTGTGTGTTGCGATTTGATACGGACAGATGATGGATGTAGGTTGTCGTGAATTGAGAATTAGAAATCCTCAGGGGTGGAAAACTTCCGTATGGGCGTGCTCTTGCTTTTATTTATTAGAGGGGAACACAGGACTTCCCCAGAATAAATGATTAACCCAATGATATTTGTACAGCAATAGAACATATTTAAATATGTTGAATATTTTTTTATTTCTAATGAAGTATGGGGTTGATGGCTGAGAGTAAACTCGTAACAGGGAAAGAGAAAAATGATAAACAGGAATTTTGATAGAGATATTGACACGGAGAACTGAACAAATACAAACTCAAATGTTGGTCAAAGAAGGAATGACAAGCTTATATAATTAGGAAGTGATGTTTTATTTGAATCGGTATATCATTTGATTTTATCATGTTTCACGGTTAAAATTTTTTTGTTACCCTAAGTGATAAGTTATTAATGCTAAGATAAGTTAAAAATGCTATTTTTACAATTGCACTGGGCAGGCACATTGTTAACCGGCAGGATAATTCGGAGAGCTTCCACAAACCAATACTTGCATTGATAACTTGTGATGTTGATGTCGCGTAAACTAGAAAATGATTTGTAGGGAATGGTTAAAAACTTTTGTTTGGACACCTATGGAAATGAAATTGAGCATTTTTAATAATCAAACTATTAAATATTGATATATGCTGAAATAATTCTGATAACTCTCGTGATTTTTGATGGACGGAGCCAAATATCCTAAAATTTCAAGGAAAATTTTAGGTTTGAGAATTAGGTGGAACTACGCGAAGCAAAACCATGTACTAATAATAGTATTGATTTCTATAAAAATTATGACTTACCAAGGGTGGGGACAATACAGAGATGTGACTCTTGAAGGTAGCATGTGAAGGAGTGTCTTCAGGAAATTAGAGCCGCACGTTATTGGGGCTGAAAGAGACTGTTTGGTGGACTGCTATAATTGAATGAATTTCTTCCGAAATTTCAGAGGAAGATTCGTGAGATGGCTTAGGGTGGAAAATCGCGGCATAAACGCATTGTTGGCTACTAAGGCGGCCTGGGACATTCTCATAAGAAATTACACCGAAAAGAGTTGGTTTTTACGACTAAAGTGAATGTAAATCTACTTTTACAGGCACCCTAAGGATGGTGATGGGGCAACAATATTTTTTTAAAAGCGGTTTTGATATCGAGCACGATATTGTAATTTTGATATCCCGGATTCGAAATTTTCGTCTTGCAACAGTTCATTGCAGGTTCCCTTTGATCATCGGTGGAGAGATTCTGTTGCGCAAGAATGCGTGCGTTTGTTTCCGGCTGCAATTTGGCGAGGGACGAGAAGGATTGGAGGTGGCCGTGGGAGGAGACGGCTGGGAGAGGTGAAAGGGAAAACGAATCAGCGAATGAGTGGGGCACGACGCGTCAAAGAAACTGCGACTGATTGATTGACGTAACGCTTAATCAGGCGAAATCCTTACCTCTAAACCTCCACTGCTCTCGCTCCGTGTTAGCGTAAATTAAGGATCTCGTCTCCAGCAATCTTTTTCCAATCATGTGTAATCCACGAGAAAGCCATACCGCAGTATCCTAAGCCTTCTAGCTCGGTTGGCGCACTTGAACGTGTTGAGAGAATCATTCAGATGCAGCGGAGGTGTTAACCTTCCTTATTTGCGCACGGGCTCTTGCGAATATCTGACGGCCATTAATCAAATTTCAATATTATCAGAGAGAGTGTGAGAATGCGTGTGTGGTGGGTGATGGGAGCACGCCCTAGAATAATGAAATCTACCTTTTATTCATGCTGCTACAGTTAGACGTGTAATTGACGGGGAATGCCGTAGCGTCACGGTAATTTTAGCTTAAAAAAATCTCTTGTCCTTCGGCACAGAGCGAATCTAGACTTACGGTATTGACTGATTTGATGTGGTAAGGAATGCCAACTCCTGATTCAGATGATGTGTTTCAAATTTGAAATAACAAATCACTGGACTCATGCGGAGTGCTTTTATTACTCAGTAGCTGAAGTATGTGAAGGAGAAGTGGAGGGTATGAAACCTGTTGCCCTTATTTCCGAATTCTTTTGCAAATTCCTTGGTCAAAATGAGTATTTACGAAAGAGTTAATATTATATTACGTGATGATTAACATACGAGAAATCTGATAGAGGTATTTGGAAAACGATTGATACAAGACCCTATTTTGGTTATAAAAAAGTACGAGTGCGAAAGTGCGGCAGAATCTACATGCATGCTGAATGCATTGTGAAGGAGAATTGTTCCGGAGTGTTCAAAAACTAAATTGAATTAAATGTTGTTCATAAATTAGATTGGCTGTTTTTTTTAAATTTCCATTAACCCACTCTACGACAAGTATTTTCCAGTGTGTTGTCTACCGCGATTAATAAAGGTCAGATATAAAATATAATAATAGGCTGATTGACGGTGCTGAGAATGATAATTATCGCAGTAGAGTCCTGTAAAGCCTTCCACACCTCTCCTATTTCTGAGCCTGTTCTTGTCGAATGTATTCATTTTCTACGCCACATTATAGAAAGTAGAGCGGAAATCAATGATTTCGGATTGGCGGCTTCAATTAGATTTTGGATACAGCTACTGTGGTCGCATGAGCTGAGGATTACTGCTGAAATGAGCGAGAAACGAACAATCTGCAGAGGAGACCCCGCCACCTGTGGAATGGAGAGGAGTGCGTTACCTTCGTTAGCTGCTAACGCTAGAGCGATGACCGGGCCGGGCGGCTCTTTCTGGTTGTTTCACGGTCAGTGACAGCGATGTCATAAACCGTGACCGAAAAGGCATTGGATGGAGAGCAGTCGCAATAAAACGGGAGGGCGCTCGGGACGGGATTACATCTCGCCCATCCCCCTCCTAAGAGATTCGATTCTCGGGACTATTTACTGCCCACGCAAATCGATTCGCTCATTCGTTGTGACTCGGTTTACTGTCAATGCTAAAAGAGAAAATGTCCGGGAAACTTATCTTTCAAATGGCTGACCCCTCATGGTAATTTTCTTTCGCAACCTCCTTTCTCATTCGTGCGAAGACTTAAACTTTATTTGGTAGATTTCATATATCGTTTTGACAAATATTAGGTTGTATATAACTTTGGAATGAATTTTGACGAAATGTGGAAATTTGACGACTTTATTATATAAATATATATATTTTATACTTTATATATATATAGTATATACAGGTATATATATATATATATATATATACACACACACACACACACCACACACACACGCTTGTGATCTGTCTGATTCCGCCTTTCCCACCACTACTGTATTTGTCTTCAATATGTTCCTATCCCTTTTCCTTATATCTATTTCCATGTGAATACACATTTGTTCGCCATATGGCGGGTTTTCGTGTTTGACTGTACATTTAGCCAATGTTGCTCGTTTCCTTCTTCTGGCTATGCGTACCACGATACGCCCTATTCCTGTCCTTAATGACGTTGTATGGTTGCTTTCCCTACTATCCTTTCTTCTTGTGTCCTCGTCTATTTCTTGTATGGTTGGTGAAACAGCTCCTGAACGCAATCTCCTGGCCAAAGAATCGGAGCAAGTGGTTGCATGAACCCCCCGCAGATTTCAGTGTAATTTACAAGTACGTTTCCTGGATCGCTCAAGTGGTTATGGAGCATCGGTTCGGCAAGTTGAAAGATCCGTGGTTCAAGTAACGCTCAAGAAAATATTTTTGCGCTTGTAATCTGCTCGATTTCGCCTTACCCACCACTCCTGTGTTTGTCTTATCCTTATCCTATATCATTTTGATTATTTTTACCTCTTAGTACCTACATTGTTCTATTCGCAATAGTAAATTGGCGAATAGTATTAAATTAGAATCTCCCAGGTTTAACTACATTTTTATCTCAAATATTGTATGCTTTAATATTTTCATTTCAATACATTATACAATACTATTGATTAGATATACATTGGATTTGACTCTAACATATGAAATAAATATTGAGAATGATTAAAATAGGGAAATTAATAAAATAATGTAATATCCGCGGAGATAATGCTATAATTCTATGTATAGGTTAGCCTGTGTTCAATAGTTCACTCCTGAACAGACAGAATGACTCATTTGGATATACTATGAACATGAAGCATCGAGTTTCATGTACTAGCCTACTTTGAAGTGTCTGTAGACTTCTCGCTTTCCAAAGTTATTTCAAAATTTATGCTGCATACTCTCTCGTGGAGGAGGCTAGCACTCCTCTGCATTCTAACGAGATAAATTTGATAGATAAGAAAATTAAAACAAAAGGGTAGATAATGCCATATTATTTTTCCCTTTTCATCACTTTTCACGCATTTTTGCACGCTTAAACAAATCAACCAACATTTTATAGCTCCACTTTGTTTTCTTTACGACTGTAATTAATTTTCGGATACTGCCTTCAAGTAACCCCCAATCCAAATCCCTTCTGCTTCTCACAAGCACCTCGGTTCGTTTACTATGCATACACATTCATTCCTCTCGAGAGCTCTATTAGCACCTTTAAGAGCGCGATTGTTTGTGGACGCGTTCGTTGATGCCTAGGTGTTTATTTATCCGAGGCCATTTCATTCAAGTTATAACATACACGATGTGCGCATATATAAAGCAAGTTTTCCTTTTCGCGCTTTCGCTAGACTAATGGTGAGAAGTGGTAATAAATCCTTTTTCATTCTGTATAAATCTTCAAACTCACCTCATTGCCTCTTATTTAAGTAAGACCAAACTATTGGAGAAGTAAAAGGATCGGGGAAGGCGGGTAGGTCCAAGCAAAAGATAAAAACCTCAATGGGTGCTGGCTGAATCAAGGAGGAGAAAGTCAATTTACCAATAAACTTTCTCCCACGCTCGCTCATCAACAGGGTACTTTAAACATATAACGACTTAACTCTTTGCGTGCTACTATCATCACGATACATACTACGGACGGCACATGATCTGCGAATAAGTGGTTATTACCGAACTTTTCCTCTGAAGGGATGAATGGCGCTCCATCATTCTCGCACCAGACGCAATGGGGCCATTGTGCATGAGAGCGATCTGACCCATCTTCGCTTTCAAAAATGACCCTTTGCTGATTTAGTTAAACTGCGAGCCATTGCGTCACTGCTTGAGCTGGATAAACCGGTTTTATTTTGCAAGGAATACCTTTGAAAAGCGCTGGGGATCAAATGAGAAAAACTTCATACGGTATTATTTGGGAGACTTCATAATTTGCGAGTATGTTTCTGGATTTTAATCCAGAAATTCCAAACCAAACCTCTGCATTTACAGAGTATAGGAAGGGTAAGCTATTGTTTAAAAAATTGTTCAAATGGACCAACAAAAACAAACCCTAAATAAACAGTAGCTTATATTGACGCATTAATCTAACTCAAGTTATGATAGCCGAGTGTGTAAATGAAAAAATATATTATTATTCTGACAGTTATTTTTTTCTTTCAAGTGGTCGTAATTTGCTTCCTGCTAAAATAAAAAGGAAAGCGAGGAAGAATCAGCAGATAATTTTTTACGTAAATTCACGCTCAGGTTAATAGTCATCTCAAGGGATTTAATTAAATCAGTAAATAACGTTCATGAATAAGGTATAGATAATAATTACAAATCTAAGACTGACTGATGTGATGGGAAGAAGGGGAAGCTTGAATATTCACTATGTTGGTCATTGTTAGAGATGAAGACGATGAAGATCTCAGGTCGAGAGATTTGAATCCTTCATCGTCTACACCTGCACGCATGCCTCGAGAGCCACCACGAGGGTATACGGCAAGAGGTATTAGGTAACCAGTCATTAGGGTGATTATTGATTATTACTTATCGAGTTACTTTAGGGAATTGCCGTAGGTTATGTTTCCTGTTTTTGTCACGTAATGTGAAAGGATCCCTTCTTTGGGTCTGTTTGGAATATCATTTCTCTCAACTTGTCCCTCTAGTCTTACCAAGCATACTAATATGGATGTAATTTTTCTTCCTCTGCCATTGTTATGCTGAAGTGATTCGTATTTACCTAATAGTTTATTCTCCATGCATTTTTCGTGATTTCAGGGGATAGTATGTCAATAAAAAAGCTATCCAATAATAACATGATGCTGTTCGTTTACAAAGATTTTTCATTAAACTACAAGTTTTCTTTTTATTCGGCCCACATCCGAAATCATGTCCTAATCAAGAGAAAAATATGTTATCTAGTGAAAGTATGCCATAGTAATGAGTATGGTGTTGCTCAGAAATGTTGGTGTATTTATGTGGTGGGTGTTTCATGATGAACTACGGATTGTCGTAGTAGTAGTAGTTTTTAGGTGAGGCGACCGACAGCTGAGGCCATTTGCGCCAATAGGGATGGCCAGGAAAGGATGAAGGGTGAAGAGAAACTCGGTGTTGGCATTAGCCTACTCTTAACGAAAGGCAACCAAGGGGTCCGCAGTTAACGTCCCAACCAACGGACGGCATACTAACTCAAAGTACTCTCCACAAAGCACCTCAAGTAGGGATCAGGATTCCGCTGAAAACATACCTGCCGCCGCCGGGATTCAAACCCGGACCATCTGGGCGGAAAGCGAGTACATTAGCCACTGTACCATCCGATCCCCCTCAGATTGTGTTTTACAGCAGTGATAGCAAATCAGTCCTTCACCAATTAATATTATAATAGTTTTTGGATCATTGTGTATTTTTCTGCGAAAATTACACAAAACACCAATTTAATTTGTACCTGTCATCCGGTACCTATACTGCACAATGTAAAAATTCATACTTCCGGAGTGTCCTTCGAGGTGTAGTTCATTTATTAGATATTTAGTTTTTCCTCATTAAGCGCCTTGTAGCAGTATAATATAAATATTGACAGAAGTAATATATAAACATTGGCAGCAATGGCTGCGGTAACTTTTAACTGATCCACTGTGCATTTTTGAAATTGAATCTTTACCAAAAATCCTAAAGATGGGTTCATGAGATCTAAAGATATTTTTCAGCAAGTCGAATATTGTAATTTGCATTCTAAAAATATGATTATTTAGGCTGTAAAAAGATGGTGGCACAAGGCTGTAAAAATACGCTCACTAAGCATTAAAAATGTGTTTCTCAGAAGAGCGGTGGAAAGATTTCCCTACGTAAAAATAAGTAACCGGCATTCGGATCCGAGGGCGTTCCGATTAGATTCGTCAAGTTGCGAGGAACTGGAAGAGAGGAGAGAATTACGGACTGAGGACCTTTTTGGCGATTAGTAGGGGAGGGGAGGCCACCACCTGTCGGTCGAATGGTGGAGATGGGCGGGGAGAACCGATTGTCGTGGGAGTGAAGGAGGCGACTCGGTGAGTCACTCACTCACTCCAGCTGAGTGAAAGAGAGAGAGAGAGAGATGGTCTGCGGTGCTGGATCGGGAGGTGGGGGTGATGGTGGTGGTGGCGTGGGGGACGGGGGATTGGAAGATAGGCTCGGAGTGGGCGGGGAGCGGCCTCTTTTGTTAGTGCGTGTGTCAGTGCCGAGAAGTCTGCCGCGGAGGGTAGGATCGGAACGCGGGAGTCTGCGCGGCCGAGGAGACACGACGTGGATTGTGGTCGAGCCGGTGGCTGGATTGGGCGGCAGTGGTGTGGGTGGTGGAAGGGGGGAGTAAAAGGAGGAAAGGGCGGTTGGACGGTCGGGGTGGGTGACTGGGTTGGGTGACCCAGATTCATCTTTCCTCCTCCTCCTCCATCCTAGGCCTCTTCGGACCCCCCTGAGGTGCGAAGCGTGCGGGGTGGCGTCTGCGGGGGTCGTCGAGAGGTGCTGGCTGCATCGAGCGGCCCGGAGAGGGAGGAGTCGGCAGTCCGCCACGAACACACACGCTCGAGTCCGCTCAAAAGGAAGGCTATTTGTCACTGCCTGTCCCGTTAGTCATATAAGAGGGAGAGTTTGTGGAGGGTGATGGTGGAGGAGGTTGATGACGGGTAGGGTGAGGGAGATGAAGAATCAAAAGAGTGCGTGGTTCGTGTAGTGTACCCGCGTGTAGGGGAGAAGAGGACTTGGGTGGTGTGACGCAGGAGAGAGTGAAATGTTTTTTTATTTCCACTCGAGGACAATTTTGGAAGAATGGAGAGCGAAGAGTCCTCTCCTCAACAATGGCCCTCCTCTCTATTCTCACTTTTCCTATTTATTTCGCTTCTAATCTACGTGACGCACTCTATCCAGATCGCGTCAACTTCATTTTCAGTGTGATTTAATCCAGAAGTCGGTCATGTGCAGATTCTAGATTTCTTTTAGTGCGGGATGGTGTGTTCAGTTGAGAACCGGGTTCCTTATTATTTTTCCTCAGTGTTGCAGCTGGCGTCTTTTATTTTTTCTAAAGCGGTGTAACATTTTAAATTTAGATTACGACCTAGTTCTATGCGCTCTATATTGCTATTTTCTATTCGGGCACGCAAAGATTTGTACGTAATATTTTTTATACTAGATATTTTAATATTTTTTCCATATACTTAAGCAGAAGGATGTATTCAGGACACTTTGTGGTCATGAAGAAATACCTTACGTTCAGCTGCTTTATACAGGTGTCGTTGCATGCATTGACTTTTAACCTTTTGTACTTATCCTTGATAATGGCTTTCAAAGTATGGGCTTCGTATACGAATAGGCGGTATTTTATCAAGTTTTTGTGGACATGTGACATGTGGTTTGAATTAATGACTCATATCATAACCCGTGTTTTTCTCCGGTTCTCTTTTAGGGTAATATTTCCTACCATTTTTGCCTTAAGCTTGATGACTTCCGGAATAATCATAGTAGGAGATATTTTTCTGAATTTAAACCTACCACTTTTGTTACGGAAAAAAATCAGCGGACCAGAATTTCTCATTTGTACAAACGAAATTTCATGTATTATTTCATATTTCTCATTATGTTCCGCTGGTAGCAAAAGTACTACTTCCTACTTCTCCGAGGGGAAGCCTGTAATTTGTGAACATAATTTGTATAATTCTAATTAAGCCCAGTGACAAGCTGGCTAGTATTGAGTGCAGTAAAAATTTATTACTATTAGAAATCTCTTCATGGACAAACAAATGTAGGCATTATTAAACTAAACTTTAGGCTTTAACAAATGGGGTACCTGATTAAATGGATATCCTAAAATAATTTTATTTATTATTAATGGTTAATCGAGTTTAAATGTGATATTAATTCATACACTAACGCGCGGGAATCGCAAGACAATGTATAATTATATGACCAGTGATCCGCAATGAGCTGTCAAAGAGAAATATAGCTAAAGAAGGGTAGAGGAGGCCGAGAGAAGATGAAAAAAGGCAACAGACAAGGCCTGGAAGCCGCGCACGAGGGAAGGCAAAAGGGAACATGGTAATAAATGGCAGCTTCAAGAAGACAGACGATGCGGGTGAGTCGATCGCCGAAGGTATTTTCTTGCAAAGTAAACAAAATTGGCGAATTCCTCAAGCGATATTTCTGTATCACTGGACAGGAAAATCAATAAACACGTAATTAGAGGGACTCCTTGGAAAAGCCCAGCTACTATCTGTTGCCAAAATTTAGTTACAAAACTTGATTTATACAGTCAGATAAAAAGCTTTTATGTACAAAAAATTATAACTGAAAGGGGAGCAAGATTATTTGATAGGGCTGCAACAACAGAATATGATAAAATATATGCAAGGGGAAGAGCCGTTTATTGCAACGAAAGAATGAAACGCTTATTTGATAGAAACACCACTTTGGTGCCAGGAAGCCGAGGGAGGCAAACATTTTATTTCTGTTTAGAAACTTTTCCTTATCTCTTAGCCTCTTAGGGAGGGATTAAGAAAATGTTGACCTTCAGTTCCGCGTTGAATTTAATTTTCACTGGTTTCACCTCAGTTTTTTGCTTATCCTCACTTTAAACAAGCTACGTATATTACGCTGAAAAGATATTACTTATTACTGCCCGACGTAAGTAGCCTCGCGCGTACTCTCAAGCGCCCGTCGTAAGCTTAATTCCATCGCCTCTCTCTTCCCGTGTTTCCCTCCTTCACTCTCGCTCTTTGCCTCTTCCCTTTGCCCATTCCTACCTCTCTTTCTCTCTTTCCTCCTCCCATTCTCCCTCGCATCTCTGCCACTCTCGGCGCCCATCCCGCATTCTTTTCTCATCCCTCCCGTCTTTTATTTTTCAATTTCTGCCTTCTCTCGCCCCCTCCCCTCCTCACCCCCTCCACCTTTCCCTTCGAGGAGGGGACCCTTCGCCTTGCATTATAATTCACTGCACTGGCTGTGCTTCCCTGTTGCTTCCACTTCCTCTCTTCGACCCTCCTCCTCTCTCCCATCCAGCCTCCCTCGCGTCTGTCTTGCTCCTCCCTGCCGGTCGCCCCTCGTCCATCCCTCCCCCCCTCTCGTCGCACATCCCCCTTCCCCACACCCATCCCCCGTTCGACGGTCCACCCACTGACATTGGTGCTCACTCCTCTTCCCTCTCCAACCTGCTTTGTTCCCTCTGCTCCCGCGTGTGTGACGCGTGAGGTCGACTTTCGACGCAACACGGTGGGAATGGGCAAAACGCAAAGGGCAGTGGACGAACTTTCAAAGGAGTATGGGGGGAGTATAAGAGGAAAGACGCGGCGGCGGGCTTGCAAGAGCAACGGGAGCACGCACTCATTGTGTTAACACGGGACGGGTTTGGGAAGTACCACCCGGGGTTCAAATACCCAACGCATAGTGGTTTTTTTGACTTGTCTCTCTTAATATTAAGGATTTTGTGCTTTTATTTAGTATAATATATTTGATGAATTAAGTTGATGATGAGCAGGGGGTGGAAGCCTTTTGGGAGCTTACTGACGAAAATTAATGTAAAATATTTGCTACTCTATACCTGTATATGTTAAGAAGTTTTTTCTTCAAGACAAGAGATATTTGAAAAAATTTTTCTTTAGCGGCAAAAATAAAAAAATGAAATTGTCATGGTAATATTTAAAAAAGTATATATACAGTATGCCGATTTATCTGGAAGATAATTGTTTCTTTCACTATATACGTAAGTAGCGCTTCAATTGCAAGATGGGGGAAAGTTCACAGCTCATACAAGCGGCTTCGCATTCCGACTGGAAATCAGGTAATAGAGGTTGTATATAAATGTCGTTTTGACACCTACCTTTAGCATTTTCTTTATTACGTTGGGTAAATATTGTGATGATGAAGATATTTGAGGTGAAAATGTTTCACAAATAATTACTCAATGTGATTTAAAACTAGATTGCAATTAAAAATAACTTTTTCGTTACAACAACCAGAGATTATTAGGCGACCTTTTAAGTATTTTAGGTTGTGCTCTTTTGCGATGCGGTGATCAAGACGAAATAATTTATAGAGCAGAGTATACTGATGTGCCCTCATTCGCGTTAAGCCAAATTCTGTTTTTCGGACCAAATTTCTTTTTTATTCATACTATCCGAACTCTTGAAATATTAACTCTGATTTAGAAACATGATTATTTACTTTCACCCCTACATTCTTAAATTTTTATCCACGTACATGGGGCATGTCATGAAGCCCTATTGATAGAACGGTTAGTTTGATATTCAGGCTTAATTTTTTAGATTGTTCAGTGAAATGTTAATTGGGTGGTGGTGCTACGTGTAGATTGAGATATACGCTTCAACTTACTAACTTCCGATACGGAATGTTTCGTGCTACTCGTGCGACGCTATTAATGCTGTCAACACGCCACTTGTTTGGGCATCGTTACCCATTATATTAGGATCTTTCATCGATTACTTTTCGGATGTGGGAACTTCCAACTATCACGAAAGAACTCGTTTTACCTTAAGTGACAATGCATTTCACCCATATGAAACACGTGCCGACTGATGTTGTGCTTGGGTAATATTTTACTAGGAAGGTATAAGAACATACATATAAACCACTTAAAAACCCATATCCGGAACTCCCAGATCCTGCTCGAATTTTAATTCATTGTACGATGTACTTGGTAACTAAAATTCTCCCACTATATGGGTACCTATTGCGAATTCAGAATTTATGCATCTGAAAGAATCTGTTTTCGATATATTGGCAATTTTATCGACATTGCTCATTCCCAGCTCGATAAGAAGGGCCAAAGACATGGAAAAGAGGAGGGGAGATGGGGCAATCGGAGTTTAGGATGAGTTAATGAGATGATGAAGGAGGTGGTGGAAGTGGGAGGGCCAAGGTTTGAAGACAGAGAAGGGATTTCTGGGTAGGCTCAAATATGGGTATTTAGAATGGCAAGCGTTGGTGACTTTGGGCTCAAGCAAGGGAGCGAGAGGAAGGAAGAATAGAAGGGGAAGGCAGGAGGAAGGGACACCTCGATTTCGGGAGCATGTTCATGGATAAAATTGGAGAAAACGAGAGAAGAAGAGGGAGAAGTTTGCCGTATCCTACTTACCTTATTATTCTGGCATGAGAACGTCACTTTACATCTATGGTGACAACAAAACCTAATTAGGCTGTGTTGGCCTTTCTCTGCTTAAACTTTCGCAGCAGGAAAAACTTTTTCTCTAAATAATAATCCCAGTCAAATGAAGATAGGGATTTAAGTTGTATTTTTTAAAAGGTTCTCCTTCGGCTAGAGTAACTTCGCGAGTAAGATGTCGATTATCAAAGACAGGGATGATAAATGTAACTGTGTCCGTCTTTCTTGGGAAAGAGAATACACAAAGAATAAAGAATATTTGGCGATTACATATTAATCAGCCTATACTATATACGAAGAGATGCCAAATTAGGAATTTTGTCGTGGTCGAAATCCGCAATATGCTGATTTTCTACATCCACACATTTTATATGTATTAATATAATTAATAAATCTCGATATCGACGAATATATTGTAGCATATACTTCGAATAATGTAATTCATCTTTTAAAAGTCATCCTTTTAAACGTTTATTTGAAGCCGTCAAAGTTATGAAAAATTATTAATTCATATGTTTATTTATTTTATTTACGTTTCGACTGCGACTCGCATATTATATCGCTAAACAAGCTGCTTTTTTCGGAATGCTGTTATTTCTTCAGGATAATTGCAGTTAAGTTAAATAAAATTCCTGACAGTTGTTTTTTTAATATGATTCTAAATTATTGAAACGGTGGAAAATTCTCAGGATATCAATTACCGTTGGTAAAACAGGTAGGAGTCCTTGTTTATTATTTAGAGACCAGGATGTCTATCAGCTATGAGCCCTCGTGGTGGCATGCAGAGTCATGTAAATTTGAATGTTAAATCCAGAGAGCCTTCTATGACTCTTTCAGTCGTTATGACTTAGTGCATGAAGAGTTGCGGAAAACAAAGACTATATGATTCGGACACACTAATGGTCCAACTGAATAAACATGAGCCTTGCCGGAGGCCACATATCGTGGGAGCCTCCGCAAGTTCTGAGCGGCGGAGGTTGGGTTTCGAGTAAAATAATCTGTTGGGAGCATCAGGGTAAGACCGGAAGGTTGGAAGCCGAGGGGGGGGGGGAGAGGTTGAGATCTTCTTGGGCAAGGTAGTATGAAATGTGGCTCGACCCACGCCGGGTGAAGTGGCGAGGGAAGAACAGGCAATTGATGACGGGGAAGCCTGGGAAAGGGAGGGGGCGACGGAAGGCAGCGATCGGAAAAAAAAGAAAGAGTTGGAAGTGGGTTTAATGGAACGGAAGGTGGGCTTTGGGGAAGCTGTAAAGTGTCCGAAGTAGCATCAGGTGTGCAGGGGTCCTCTGGGAGTTGGGAGAAAGAAGCCCGAAGTAGATCGAGGGGAATAAACCGTGTGCTTTCCGATCGGCGAGTGGCGTCGTGAAAGGGTATCAGAGCTGCCGGGAGGAAGGAGAAGAGAAATTGTGGCCGACGATGACGGATGGGGAAGCGACGCGTGTAAAGTGAAGGTGTTAACGGAAGGGATTGAGATTGGGAGCCACTGCACATTAGTGGGTGACGGCGTCTTCTGCGGAGAGGGTTCATTCATAAACGCGTTCTGAGCTCTGGTCGTGGGAGGTGCGTCGACCCCCAGAAGGCTATTACATGCTGATAAGTAACATATCATTGCATTGCGGCGAGAGGTACGTTTTTCCATGGGATCATCCCGGTGGAATTACCAGTGAAGGGATTAAAGGAAGTGGCGAATGTAGCCTCAGGGATAAACGCTCTGGTGTTCGGATTTTACGGGTCAGAGGAGGACTGAGATGAAAGTGTTCGTCGTTAGTACATTTATCAGTAGCGTCCGTCAAATGCAGAACATCCACTATGATCAAGGCGGGATTAGTAACTAATACCACTTTTGCATTAGCTACTATAGTGAAATGTGCGGCGACTGAAAAAGACAATCCGACATATCACATGGAATAGCGTGTTCCGTTAAGAGAAAAAAAGGAAGGAAATTGAAACCATATGTTTCCTTGATAGGGACGTTAAGGTTATAATGATTCCAATTAACATTGAAAATTGGATCTTAATCATTTTTTAATTTATCAAATAATATGGAAGGAAATGTTTTCTTAGAGAAAGAAAATAGCCGACACGCAGAAAAGGAAGTGACTGTGTTAATAAAAAACTGAAAAATCTTATTCAGGTATCGTGCTTACGACAAATAATGCGAGAGATATGAATTATAATTATCTTGAAATCTAAACTCAAAATAACGTTAACAATTCAAAGGTTAAATTCAAGGTATGACATTACTTGCAGCTATTCCAAAAGCAGCATTCGCAAAGAAGAGTTCTATGTCAAGTTTTAATACTTAGACAGTTACGAGGTGTGGATAGTGTCCAGAGTTATCATCGGATTTAGACTTGAGAGCCTCCTGTGAATAGGGAAACACTACCCATTATGCTGCCACGTCCGCAAATTCGCAGCATTAAATAAAATGTTCCTTCTTTACATTGACCGCCTCATGAAATTAGTTGAGTGATCGATAAAATCTTTTGCCATTAGTGACGTATTTTTATTAATTGCATTGATATACTCATAATAGAACCATAAAAGGCGCATGACTATGTCATAAAATATTTGTTTAATGAACGATATCAAATTATTCCGTCCTTAATGTTGATCTCTCCATAAGTTTCTCAAATGCCTTAAATTCATAGTTGCATCGTACTATAGCAACGACCAACGCGCGAAGGCTAGTCGAGACCAAGACGAGCATTCTTACATAATTTTATTCTGCGTTGAAACGACATGTATCTACGGTGTATTTTATTTTTGTCATTTTGCATTCCATATTGCAAAAAGTCTAGGTAAAAGTCTTTTCAAACATTTTACAGGATGAAAATATTTTTTTAGGAATATGAATGAGCAGGGTAAGGGTCCTGTCTTGTACTATTGATGGAAGACATGAATATTTTCCCATTAAGTTCCTCGTAGTACCTATTTCATTCCAATTATTCCACGTAACAACATGAATTAACAAGCTCAGTGATTCCGGTCTCAGAAAAAGCAGAGGACTTTTATGCCTGCCAACTTTTTTTTATCGAGAGCGAAACAGCTTTGAACACGAGAGAGCAAGCTTCGTTTTCCGCACGATTAAGCGGAGTGGATGGTGTGATATTACCTCTCCTGAGACGTCCTCTCCACGTCCTGGGGAACATCCCACAGGCCCATTCCACCCACACGGATACACATCCACTAAGTCACAAATCCACCTCGGCAGAGGGCCATTCTCTTCCCCCTTACTGGATACGCACGCCGAATATTGTTTGCGGGGGGGGAGGGGAGAGAGGGAGAGGGGAGGGGAGAATTAGTAAGAGAGCGTCTCAACAGGTTCCAGCCCAAAGGGCTCATTTGCCGGGGGAGTTTAGATGGGAAGCAAGACGAGAGAAGGAATGGGAGCGAGGGCGCTGGTGGATTGTGACCGCAGGGCGTAACAGGAAGCCAAAAAGGGTTGTCGAATGTGGGAGGGGGAGGTAGAAGGGCGGGGGTGGGAGAGAGTTTCGGGGAGGACTAGGGGAATGGGCCGGGAGGAGAAGTGGAGAAGGAGATGCGGCGAGGGCGTAGGAGAGAATGGCGAAAGAGGGCCGGGGAGGAGGAGAATGAGGAGGGAATGAGTGAATGAGGAAGAGGAGAAAGTTGGGGGAGGGGGAAGGAGTCAGCGACGCGTGAAGGCCCGACCCTGTGCTCTCGCCACCCGTCCCCTCCTTCCCCGACATCCCTTCGCCCCTACCATGTTCCCACTCCCACTTAGCCCTTTGTGACCGTCTCTTTCCATTCTCCACCCTCCACTTCCCACCCCCCCCATAACCTCACCTCCTCCCCCTCCTAAAACGGCCACCCCTCTCCCGGCCCCCGTCAGACGCCCGACTCTTCCTCACCCGCGTCCATTTCTCCACGCCCATGTCTTCTCCCTCTCGCCTCTCCGACTTCACCCTCGTCAGGGGGGGAGTGAGCGCTGCGTGACACAAAAGAACACTCCAAACCAATGCTGACGGACTCCGCCACTTTTATTTCCCTTTACGTGCGCGAGGTCTCCTTTTGTTTGCTTTCTTCTATGAATCCCTAAAAGGTCCTCTTTATTTCATCTGATCGCTCATACAAGGCGCTCCTGCTCACTACGGCGTGAGTGATTAGTATTTGTAATCGAGCGAATCCGCATATTTATATTTAGCCGTCATAGGATGGATAAAGATTGGAATGGACAGTGATTTCCGGGGCGGGATCTAATGTTTACCCTAGCATTTTGGCTAATGTTCTCATTGTTAAGATATCCAGATTAAGATGACAGGTGGACCATGTACATATTTAAAAAATGAAATTATTTACCCTAATAATTTCTGAACAGAGAAAAGTAAAAATATGTTCTGTACCGAAGTGCCTTGCGAACGAAATAGTAACATAAGTGTTGGGTCAAAACGTACAATGCCTAAAATAAAAAAAAATCGCTTTTTTCTGTCGATTTCAAATCATTACGCTTGTTGGGGAGGGGAGATGAATGTTTTGAAATCATCGATTTTTATATTTTCTTAGAGCTTGATTAGTTTTCATTCCCTCCCTTCTCACGTTTTCTTCAAAACTTGCATTCGCTAAATGTGCTGAGCTCAAAAGTGGTGGAAAAATCACTTTAATGGCAGTATGATGATTGGAATGCTGCTTGATATCCCCAGTAATAGGGACATTCGATCCTGAAAAATTATACCATAGTAGCTTGGCAATTTGCCACGGTTCCGCCATTTTAGGCGTGTGCAATATTTTTCTGGATCATCAATACTTTATTAAGCCGGGATTTTATGGATCAATTTCCTGCTTCCAATATGCGAACCCTTCCCACCGATAAACTATTACGTGAGCTCAAAATTACTCAGTAATCAGAGTAACGAACCATATCGATACCATTATGGTCGATGGATGTGATAGAAAAGGCAAGGGTGAAGATGAAAAAGATGCTAACCTCTCCCGAGGGTACGATCAAGTAGAGAGAAAGCAGTTAGGAACTGAATTCGTCGATGTGCTTCGATTAAATTATTTTCATTTGGATTAGTAAATGCCTGTGGTATCAATCAATCGTGAATTGAATGTTAATTCATTACTTATCAGCCTTTTGGGCGGCGGCACTGCGGGAGCAGAAAGATAATAGTAGCTCTGCTTGCTAATATTTTAAGTTCTATCTCTTCCATTTCCGCGATTAGGAGTCGGCATTGTATTATTGAGGTTTCCTTCAATGTGATCTATCAGTTAACTTTGGGAGTTAATGGGTAACTATTAAGTAAATAAAGAGAAATAATAATTAAATATAGCAAATAATGAAGGGAGGTAACAATCGTTTGTACGGAGAGCAACTCCTATAATAACAAACGAGGCAGGAGTTTTATTCATTAGTTTTATAAAAAGAAAGAATTCAATAAGAACTTGAGAGTAGTTCTGAATTCTGATTTCCGTAGTGACGAGCATTAAAATCTGTCCGTATATTAAATTTTAGTAATTAAAATGGAATTTTCCAAGACGCAAGGAAGCATCAAAATATAATTAATACACTGTTTCTGTAAAAGTTTATGCTAGGTTCTGCATTACCATTTCGTCGTATTTTAAATTTCGTATTTTACATAAAATACTCCCCTACATACTATTTGTGCTCTGACTTTATCCTGAGGGAACAAAAGTTAGGGAAACAGGCTCCTGTTTTTGGAAAATTCAATATCCCTAATAATAGGGGTCACGTAAACTACTTCCTGTGTTAAAATATTGAGTAATATTATGGTGTTTATATCCGTTCAAGCGTACAACGTTTGGAGTTGGGGATGCTGTAAGAAGCGAATTTGTCGTGAGTTGTAAACCAGCGACCTGCCTGCCTGCCTCGGCCTGGCTATATTTTTCACCTTCACGAGGATATACGCAAGTGAATATGAGAATTGGTTAATTCATTCAGTTTCAAATTTCATAAAAGTCAAGTTTCATCGATTAATTTGAGTTAAATGCACTTAAGAGGCTTGGGGTTATACCATATCTACAGGTTTTTAAGGTTATTTCAAAAAACATGTCTGACTTTTAATTTATGAACGGACATTTTGGAACTAAATAATGAAGTGTAGTCATTTTCGGGCTTTCGATCCGAGTTACTTTTAAAATACGCACCCAATTCACTATATTGTGACATAAAAATGACGAAAATTACTCGGCAATATAATATTAATGTGACATTAAATGTGAAGACATGGTTTAACACCAACACGTTGGTTGTTTTTCTGTTGTAATATTAACTTTATACTTCAAAGAGCTAGAGAATATTAGGAAAATGCCTCAATTGGAAGTATATATTTCACATCGATGTATCGCTGCATTTGAGCATTAAAAATACAGTATTCAGAGCATAAAGCAAGAATTACAGTTTCAGCTTTACACAGGATATTCAGCCTTTGGAAAAAGACGTTCTATCAAAGCGCTTCTCTTGAGAGCCGCAAATTGATTGTAGTCATAAAATTCAACGCCACCCTTGTCAATATCTTGACGTTAATTTTGACACGGCATTTTGAAAATAGTAAATAAATTAGTAAATAAGCAGGTATTGCATTTAATGTCTAAATATTAACGGAGGAGTAAAATTAATATGAATATATGGTGTCTAAAATATTTCGGAGGATTTTAACTTAAACTTTTGTTTTTAAGGGTAATTTTTGCTGACTTTGGCCCATCCTCCTGGAATAACGCGCGAAAATATGCTAAATAAATAGTTTTGAATCTTATATTGAATATTATATATATTTTCTATTTAGCATTATAGTAGGCATATTATTGACTGATTCTACACTAATATTGGCCAGACAATTATTTGTCAGTCGGGTCGCACGCAGCCGTGCGCAAACCAATTTTATGGAAGGCTTTCAATGTTGAAATACTCTGTCGTTCATCTCGTCGGATTGTTTACCCGACTTAAAGGAGGACTCGTAGGCATTGAAAGTCGATATATCAAAATCGAAACGAGTTTGTGTGGCATCGATGTCACACACTCGTATCAATCCCATGCAGCATCGCTCTACTCCCGATGTGGAGGAGAAGAATGCACATTCTTTGGGTGGGGCTGTCTGTTGAAAGGGTTGTGTTGGGTGAGGTGGTGCTTATTTTTTGTTAGGGGAAGGGTCAGGGGTGTGGGTCGAGATGAAAGGGACGATTGGAAGGGAGTGGAGTGGCGGCTGCGGGTGTGAGGGGCGGTGCTTAAGGAGATGCCATTCGGGGGAGGGGAGAGAGTGGGTGGGTTGGAAGAAGGGGGAGGATGTTGGTTGCGGGGAGGGAGTTGTCATGGGTCACGCGCGGGAGTGACGTGCGCCCTCTATCGTCGCAACACGTCACGTTCGCGGCTCCGTGTCTCCACGAAGGGCGACGAAAGGGTTGGGGGAGAAGGAGAATGAGGTGGATGGAGGGAGGGAGAGAAAGGGGGAAATGGCTGGAGGGAGCGGATGGATAGAGGAGGAGGAGTCGGGAGAGTAAGGATCGGAAGAAAGAGACGCTACGAAGGAGGGGGGGGGAGGAGGAGGTCTGATGCGAGGAGACAGAGGGGTCATCGGTTCCTGTAATGTCGGCACGGCTCGGGTGGATGTCGTACTGCGGGGTATTGTCGCGTCTGGGGAACACATCGCAGTGTCGCGGGAAGGTGGGAAGGGAAGGAGGTTGAATGCGTAATGAGAGGGAGGGCGTGGGGGGAGAGGGTGGGGAGGGTTTGAGAGGGGATGGCGGGATAGTTTGCGTGGAGTAAGAGTGGGGGCAGTGAGGGTAGAGGAAGGGAAGCCGAGGAGTGTTCGTGAAGATTGCAGAGTCCGTCAGCGACCGAAGATCTCCGAGAATAGGAGGATGGTGACCTTGCTCAGGATGGAAAGACTGTCAGGTCAAAGAGGGACACATATCTTATTGAAGATCGGAGTGTCTGACTTGCATTCTCATCCAGGTGTTGTTGCTTTTTCCCCTCCGAGGAATAAATCTAAGGAGCGGGTAGGAAATGGCAACCTTTTGAGATATACTTGACAGATTTGACATTACGCCGAATTCTCTCTTGAGCATTGAGCAACATCCCTTTTGAATGTGCTACAAATTTATTATGAATTGATATCGAGGAATTTGCTGTTGGATATTTCTTGAATGCCAACCTCTTTGATTTCATGGTACTAAAACCAAAGTTGGGTCACATTCGACATCGTACGACTTTGGTTTAAATTTCTTTCCCTAGAGGTTGAACAGTTTTGTACTCACGGTTAGATTTTTGGCGAAACATAGTTTTGCTAACATTTTTACACTGATCTTGAGTACAGCTCTGGCATCGGAAGCCTTTTTATTTCTCAAATAGAGTGATTACATTCCACTTCGTAACTGTTCATTTCCACATCAATATTTACTGCACAAAACGAGGTCGAAATACGAGTTAGCGAATATTTTATAAACGATAATAATTGGATTGGCTTAACGTTTTCATGAAAAAAGCTTTTTCATTTAATGGATTTATTTTATTTGTATTCCGTGATTCTGAATAACAACCGTCATGAAATTAAATGATCATTTTTATGAAAGCAGTTTGATTTCACGAAATGTTTCTCATTTTTAAGCGGGAGCTTTAACATCACTTAAACATAATTTACAAAAATGTAATTCTACGTTGACTATTATTGACTATAACTAGATCTCGGGAATCGCATTTAAATACTTAGTAACTCTATAAATAATCCAGGCCTTCTCATTTTTGACAAACAGTCATTAAATAAAATTTAGCGGAGATTACAAGAATTTAATGCAAATAGACAAATCGGCATTCTTCTCTTTGAAATAGCGATTTGGTCAATTGTGAATTAGGCGGATAAGCTAATTTGCCTCCGACCCGCAGAGAAAAATACGAATGATAATAAAATTTAATGTTGAATGTTTTGTTTTAATTAAAAGTATGAAATAGCAGTACGACCAGCAGTTGTAAATTTCCTGGGAACCTGCGTTTCGCCTGAATTCATTCCTCTGTAATTACGCTCGACAAAATTGTTTCACGGTCAATTCAGATACTTTTGTTGGTACGCTAAAAAAGCGTTTAATACCTACCCACAATCCATGGTTTTCCCCTGTAAAAACTGTATCGTCGTGTTTTTTTGGTCTTTAATTATGTAGGGAATGGATTTAAAATACCAACTGTTTCAAAATTTCTTTTTAAACTTTACAAAAATACTACTTTATTTGGTGAAATTAAGGTTGGTTATTTGAAAATATTAAAAAACAATTTTTTAATATTATTAATATATTTTCAAGTCCCGTCGAGGCTATTTTGTCACCATAGGAGGTCGGAAGTTCACCTATTGTAGGAGGGTTCATTTTACCGCCGTAAATCCTAGAGTCGCTCATAGATAGTTGCGTGATTTTCCGTATAGGTGAACTTTTTAGTAAACTGTATCTAAGCCACCTGACAACTCCACCCTTAATGAGTGAAATTTGCACAGCGTATTGATTTCTGCCTGCTCTTTGTCCATTCGTGTAAATTAATTTGAAAAATAAATCTTTTTAAAGCTAGGTGTTGCCGAATCCACCGACATTTTTAATGAAAAATAACTTTTTCCAATGATCGTTAAAGTATAACGGATACCTATTTGGTTAGTAAAGATTCCGGTAGTTGGCTATCATTTATTTGTTTCAATAATTTTTAAGTTATTCTATTCTCTGGCTTATTATGGTTATTGTTATGCGAGATCTTTTGCCAAGCTAGTACCGTATCCGGTTGGGTAGGAAGTTTCCAAGCTGTCTCATGGAATTCGCTTATATCTTCCATGTTATTTGCGTTTTTACTATGGTTGAATAATTCAGAAGCATGATGTCCTCGGTGTCTTATAATTAAAACAAGAGTTAACGTGCATTCTAGGAGAAACTGACAAGAACACTTGGTAAAATACGCACTTCATAATTAAGCGCTAACCTACCTTTGGAGCTAAAATACAATATTCATACCAATTAAAAAAAAACATCTTTGACGAATGTTAGTTTCGTTAAAAAATTAAGGTAAATATTCAAAGATAAATATTAAAGAGATATGATATCATTAAGTCGAAATATTAATATTGTAAATCTACGTCTGACACTTTTGAAATTATTGAATGGGATGATCTTTCCATACGAAAATTACATAGTACTCACAGAATATTTTCAAATTTCCGTGTAATTATGATACGGGGAGAAGGAGTAATCCAAAATCCCCCATACAAAGCGAGCGTGTAACCAGGAGAGGGGGTGATGGGCTCCCCTTGAATTGCCGATGGTTTTCTGAATTTACTAAGAATTTGAAAGCAAGAGAAAGTTTAAAAAATCCTTGATGAATTTATGAAGCTCCTTGTGACTGAATTAAGGCCTATTTTACGAAGCTGTCGAATTTTGGAGTTACGAGGTGTATGGTTCTGTTGAAGCAGTCTACCAACATATTTCTCTTCTTTCATTGATCCAGTTATCTGTGATTCAAAGCGGATGGAACCACAAAGTAAAAATAAGTGAAATAAATTGCCCAGGGAACCGATATAAGAAACGTTTTTCGATGTGTATTTCTCGATCAAAATATGAAGAATATTAAATTAAAAATCTCGTTCAGAAATCTGATGCACAGGAATTTTTACCTGTATCGTATTTAGCATTTAAAAAATTTATAAAATTAATAATGATTCACAGAAATGCTTATGTGATACCAATTTTTATTTGGCAACTTATGGTTTTGTATTGTGCTTCACGTTCTAGTAATGACTTTGATGTTTAGCTATAGATATGAATACATATTTATCTGTAAACTGACACACTTCCAATTGAGTTTTGGTATGAGACGGTAAGCCATTATAGAGAGGGGTATGACCTCTGGCATTGTGTAACAAACACACTTTGTATGAATTTTATCGATATCAATTTGAATTTGTGAATCATACATGGCTGTGGTGGCAGAGTCATTATCGTTGTTTTCGTGGAAAAAATCTTCTTCGAATTCCCATACCTTACTTACTCAATCAAGATCACCCGATTATGATTTTTGATTTATGATTTATTAGAAATAATGATTTTTTTGTCACAAAATTTCCTTAAACCGCAGCAAAACCCCCACCTATCGTAACGTAAGAATTTGGCGTGTCTTAAGACTACAATATGTAACAAACGCTACCCTCGTCTATCAAATCAATCTTCTTCTGGTTGGTTATTTTTGTTCATCTTTATCTGCTTTAAATTTCACTGGGCCGAATCGTATTGGTGAAATTTTTCCATACGAGGAGATTCACTCTCTGCGCACACAGGTTACATACCTTGTTTCATTAGCGATCGGACAGAGACGAACACCAACCGAGCTGACTACCAAAGCACCAGCTTCGCAAAGCGTACCCGTTTTTGGGTTAGGCATTTCCAGGGACGAGACGACCTGCGGCTCCCCCACCCCCTACCGATGCCCTCTCCTCTCTCCCCGACTGCCGGAAGCGGAAGGAATCACAAGGAGTTGGGGAGACGGGGGGGAGGAGAGCGTCATGTTGCGGGTGGGTGAGCCTGCCGGTCGAGCGGCGGCTTCGGAAGGCGATGAAATCGCATGGGAATCCTAGCACTGTGGTCTGGAAGTCAGGGGATGAGGGCAGGGGGGTTGAGATAATAGAAGTTAGTTAGAAGGCGAGTTTTCCACTCTCATTTTCCTCTTGTTCTGCCTCCGCTCCTCTCTTCCCTCTCCATTTCTCTCTCCCTCTCTATCTCCGTCACGCCGCGCTGCCTTGCCGCCGGGGGATTTTGCCCCACCTCTCCCACTCGCCCTGGCGTGGGAATGAAACGAACGCCCCGCCGCCGGCGAGCGATAGGGAAGACTCTTCCATTCTTAAAGAAAGTTCACCAAATAAAAAACGGTCGACTCTGAAGAGGCCGTATACCAAAATCCTTTGCTATACTGCCTTAAGACAGTCAATCTTGGCCCTATTAAGCATACAGCAAAGGTATTTCCCAGGCGGTAGAGAAATGAATTCCATTAGAACGGGGTTACAAAGGTCATAGATGTGGTTGTCTAGGTGGAGTGGTGGTATTTGCTTTATGTTTCCTCCAGAGTTGAGTTCTAAATAGAGTTCATGAAATAAATTTCGTCATAAACTTACTCACATGGTGGACTAATCCGAAGAGAAATGAAACCCAAGACTCCGAGTATTAATATACAGGTGACAGTCATCCTAGTTGGGTTCTGTTTATGGAAGTTAAGTAAAATGTGAGCGAAGGATGCCTAACAAGCAGTCATAATTATGCATTGCTTTGGCCTTACTTTGAACAATATCTTTGTAGGAATTGGGGCTTGTGAGTGTAGAATAAGTCTGAGGCCAATGTAATGCATCGTAGTGGAATATAAGTATCCAAACCAACCGACCACTTTTTTAATGTGCATTTTGATATTACTTGTATGGATTGAACTCGTAGTCCGCCAAAATTAGGCACAGAAAAACTCAATAATTGAGGAATGAAAGACTTCAATAAAGCGCCAAAACGGTCGTTTTTCTCGTTACATTCGTTATTCCTTAATGTACGAGTCCAATAGTTGATGTCATGAAGGCCTTAGTGCCCAGTAAAATACAGCAAAATTATTTATAAATGTTAAGCACCATTATGCTGATGTATTATCAATTTAGAATAAAGAAAGTACGAAGGTGCATAGGAGGTAAATTAGAAATAGTTCAACTACTCTGTCAGCTCTAGACACGAAGTTCAACTTGTGTTGAAGTGAAGTTCAACTTTCAACTTGTGTTGAAGTGAAAAGTGTGAGCACTTTATGAGCTGTAACTTGATCTAATTCATCTCATGGAATAGAAAAAGGGAAATATGCTACGAGGTTTTATTTACCGGCGAAATAATTTTAGAAATATTAAATACTTAGTTCATTATCATGAAAATGATTTTTATACAATTTGTGGCTGTATTGTATTACGGTCCCGATTGCCAGAACAATTTAAATTCTGTGATTATATATTTTTTGAGTCCATACGAAAATATTAACTCAAGTCATATCCTTCATGTGTTCTATATACGTATTATATTTCGACTGCTAATTAAATACATTTGGCTTTAAGTGATTTAATGTTTCCTACCGATTTGAAGACTACAGGTGACCAATTTATCGCTTTTCATCGAATTTAAAAGGGTTTTGCCAAATACATTTTTTAAATCCTTGATTAAATAACCCTAACTAGTCTTAAAATTCTAAAATACTATTTTTTGATTCATTAAGAAAAAATATAAAATGGGTAATGGCTATATGAATAAAATAAGAATAAAGATCCGCTTGAAGAATATTTCAATTATCCATTCGGATGACGTAGATCTATGGGATAATAGAGAGGTAGATTTCCACCTGAAAGCCAGAAGTTGTTGAAATTAGGTGGGCGCAAGCGGTGACGTTGATGACTTGCGTTTGTGCGAGGCAATTTAGTGCGCCCCGCGGTAAAGAAGAATGAAACGCCCATTTTGAGTCATAAGTATTTTCTGAGGCTCTATGATTTGACTCGACACCATGACCTTATGGCTCAGACCATAAAGGCGGGTAAATTATGCGACACAGAGTTTCCTGTAGAGCCTACTCTAATCCCTCCACTTACTTTCAAGTGACTGCTTCGCCAAGATTGGCCCCACAAATAGCACGGCTTCAGCCAGATCCTGTGGTGTGAGGACAGGAGTGGTGCGTCCGGACGATAATGATAGTGCTAAATGACCGAACCACACGCCAATACCTTGGTCGGTGAAGATGGGCTACAAGCATATTTTAAATCGGCAAGCGATTAATCGTAGGGGTCGTTTTTGCGGTGATATATCTATACTCGGTGACAGAATGGAGTGCATTACCCACCATTGGATGGATTTTTCCATCAAAAATGTCGTTTTTTCTCGCAAATCTGATTGAAATATTGCCACTCTTATATTTATATGTGCGTGTTTTTCTAATAAGTGCATAATTTTGCGATTACGATGTTTATTGCCAAACGGTTTATTTAATTTCGCATATATTTTCATTAAACCAATGAAAATGCTACCTAATGGGAAGAAAATAAACATTGCCCTCAAAGGAGCCCCCAGTTTATGCCCAGGGCTTCAGTTATCACCATTTCGCTTTGCTTACATTGCGCGACTGCTGATCATGCAAGACCTGGGCGTTTCTTTGTACCGTGGCTAAGGAAAAACACAGTATATTTTAATGCACTTATGTGTTTTGATACAATATACAAATTAGAAAAATTTCAACTTCTCACATCCTACTGGTTCGTCTCGGGCATTATTTGTAGGACCCCTCTTAGAAGACCACTGGTTTTGGACTGTGCATTTTAATGTACTCGTAACATTATTTTTTCTTCAACTTATGCTAATTATTGTAGCAAGTTCATTGAAAACTGGTCGCTAAGCACACGAGTTACGTATATCCGGAAACGATTAAAATAAAAAAAGCTTCAATGATTATTCCTTAATTTTTCAATTTTCCTCCACTAGGAACTTCACGGTTGGTCTGTGCCTGACATGCATCATATAATTGTATTTCGAATATCCCTTCCCCGGTGCAGTCGTGGGCGGCGAGGAGGCTCAGAGGGGACGGGAGGAAATGGCGACTGGAAAAATCAAAACAAACAATCGAAATTCATTTCGCGGCGGTCGGAAGACTGCTGCTTCTGTTGTAACGTTAATAGCAGACAGACGGCAAATGAATTATACTAGTTCGAGTTTCCTCTTATTTTTCCCCTTTTTTTACCACTCGCGTGCAGTCCAACTACCTGCCGTTCATCGCAAAAACTACTCAACGGATGACAGAAATGACGGTGATGTTGAAGCGCAAAGGGATTTTTCGAGTATCGGGAGCTGAAAGGTAGGCGGCGGAGGGGATTGAGGAACGGAAAAAAAGCCTTGAGGGAGAATGGCATTTGGAGCGACAGTTAATTGGTCTGCGGGTACCTCTGCCGTTCAGGGCCATCGCAGCATGCGTGAGTGTGCATGTGGACCATTAATCGGAAGAGTCCACGGAAAAGAGCGATTCGTGCTTCTTTTTTCAATGCATTTCTTTGTGTCGCGGGATGTCAACAACGTTGATGGCTGTTCATGTTCAAATTTTTTCTCCTCGGAAACTCCGCATGGGTTTCATTAATTCCATTCAAACTGATTAACTGTAGGGACCTTACCTGTAAGACCACCTGGCCTTCTATCCAATGCCTTCAGTTAAAACACTTGATCGCAGCATGCAAGTGCAGTACTTGCAGCCATTGAGGAGCAGTTACTCTGCGACTATGGATTGATTGGAGTAAATTTGATGAAATAGCGAATGACGCTCGATATTTCTCAGCATGGTGAAACCAATATGCAGATGAAGTTACGGGAATTTGTATAAAACTGATTTCTCTGTTGCGAAGAAATTTCTATGATGATTATGTGATGTTAATTTTATTGTACTCTGTCAGAATATCATAAAATATATTAATTAATCAATTTGTATGGCAATCAAAGATGAGGGATTTCATAGTAAGCTGCTTTAGATTTTCGCCTGGAAAAGATAGCAAATACTAGTTATCTGAGTAATAGCGCAATCTCCGACAGTTGTTCTTACGATAGAGGCTCATCACCTAGGCTGTTTCCATCTATCTACCTATGGTGCAACGTCTATGCAACCTATGCATGCAACCGTGCATGTGACACTGGCCAATAGGTTGGAATTTTATGGATACAGCCATAATAAAGCTAGTTTTTTGATTGGATAAAATTAGGCTAATTGTCAGGAAATAATGTTGTTGCTTTCATTTAATTTAATCAATGATAAATGAAATAGTACGTGAAAGGCCCGAGATAAAATTACCATTTTTATTTTCGTGAAGGTGTACTTGAATCAATTAAGTTTTATGCAGAATTTGTTCGTATTTAAAAAGAGGGTGATTTATTTTAGATGATATGGTGTAGATCACTGTTAATTCTACCATTTTTATCAGAGGTTTATGTCTTACAAAAAGCATGCACGACAAAGAAATGTCCTTCGGGTTGCGTGACTTCTTTGAGAAAACTCGTGAAGGTTGGTTTTTCACTTTTAAAACTGTAATCTATTTTAGAACACGAATCCAAATAATTTAACTTATTAAACTCTGCTGCTTTTGGACACGATCGCTCCAGCAGTTCTAACGAGCCCTTTTGAAGTATTTAAAGTTGTTTTCAATCGAAATTTTCAGAGTTAAATAATAAAATTAAATGTTTTTAATGTTAATAAGGTAATCTGAAAAATGTGATCGTTAAGTTCATCATTAAAAGACAGCTTCAATAATAAATCAGGAATACAAGAACTGTTAAAAACTAGATGTCTAAATTAAAAGGTGTCATATAAGAAATATATAGTTCGTGGTAGCTACTTACCAGAGGGTCTGAGTTCAAATTCGGGGGACGGAGACTCGATTCCTGCTCGCAACTTCAACCAATGTACGATACGTGATTTTACGCGAGGCCTTCTTGGGAACCCCATCCGGAACAGGGAAAGCCTGACTACCCTGATGTATTAATTTCATACGCCGCACCTCAGGGCTTATGTGTGCCCGGGGCCTAGCTGGAAGGCTCAGTAGGTGCTGAGCTCTACTCTATCCCGCCTAAATAACCTTTGGTTTAATTACGAGTGTCATTAGAATTTGATTTCTCATGTAAATTTTGTCCTTAATCTCAAAGATTGGAAATGATATTCCCTATTCTTCCTAAGGGTCGGCGGTGTCTCAAATAGCAAAATGGGAAGCATTTAACCCCATGACTTGCAATGGAGTCCACCAAATCGTCTGTTTTTATTTCTTCCCGTCGGCAGACTCCTTTTGAGGGAAGAGGTTTTTCGCTTACGTCGTCTAGGAAATAGTCTTTCTGCGCAGCACCCCCAAGGTTGGAGTAAAATATGCGCGGTGAATTCACATGCACCCGACCGTCGGCTGTATTTTCCCCTGAGGCGTCAAAGTTTTTCGTCCACATTTTATCCTTCGCCTTTGTTGTTTCCTTTCCGTTCGACGAGAACCTCTGTGTAGAGTGTGTTGTGTGTGCGTGTGTGTGTTTGAGCGAGCGGTGCGTCTCGTTGGCATCCGCCTGAAACCGCGTGTCTCACCGGGAAAAAATCCACTCGTTCGCTCTCTCCTCTCTCTTTCCCTTCCTTCCCGCCCGTGGGCGACATGCAAATCGTACGCTTAGAGCCCCGGTGGAGTTTGGGAACGACTCGAGCATAAATCACGCCAGGGAAAGAGGGGAAAGAGAAAGAGTCAAGGAAAAAAGTGAGAACGGGCGGATGGAGGAAAAAAGAAATGGTTTGCGTTAGCTGGAGAATGTAAGAGGAACCTAAAGTTAAGGAAAGAAAGGGATCAGAGGAGACAGGGGAGTGGAGAGGTGGTAGAAAAACAGAATGACGAATTGAAGAGTTTGGAAAAAAGAGACCGGTGCGATTGACTGGATCTGTCTTTTTCTTGCCTTTTATACACACTCCGCCGAAAGCCTTTCTCCTCGCCGTCCTGGAATAGAAACTCTTTTATTCCCCAAACCATTTCTTTTTCCGTTTCCTTCATGTTTCCCTTACGTCACTGGGCCTCTCTTCCGATCAAATTTCATCGCGTCTTCTTTTTATTTCTTCGAAGATTCCCTTTGTCCTTCGTCTCGAATCTTTTCGGGTCCTCTTCATTTCTTTTCTCTCTTCCAGGTAACGACTCCTCCCAGGTCAGGATTATTTGAAGTTTGTTGCATTCCAATGTTTTGATTGCTACTTCTGCCGTCGATGACTTGCCGCATCTCCAGAAACTTGTTATTCCGTGAAATAAACTCGATACGGAGAGATTTAAATGAAATGGATTTCTCAGTTAATGGTTTTAACTGGCCGTTTTTGGGAACATGGCAATTGTGCGTCACGACCATGATTTAGCATCCCCAAATCTGATTCTCCCGAAAGAAAATCTCGGCTTCCAATACAAGAAACTTATTCTTCTTCTTTTATTATTGTTATTATTTCCGTACAGTGGGCAGCGTTTGAGAGCGGAAGAGGGGTGATGGAAAATTACACGGACTCTTTCGAAAATTTACCCTTGAAAAATCGCAAAATGGTGTTTTACCGCAAAAATTCCCTTTCTTTCCCTCCGCCGAAATTCTTTTTCTTCCACACCTGTGGGGTCTCCGCTTGCCACCAACTCGCTTGATTGTGTCCTTTCTCTCTCTCGCTCGTTCTTCTCTTCCGCCTCGCCGTTTCGCTTTTCTTCCGCTGAGTCCGTAACAATGGATTTCCTACTCCGCGGCGGGTGGGAAACTCCATGATACTTTACCCCAACTCTTCCCAGCAAATTACAAATCAGATTCGACGGAACGCGTGTCTTCCGCCGTGTTTTTCGGGTGGAGCGAAAATGGCGGTGTGTCGAGGGAGGGGGAGAGTCGAGGGTTTCGAGAGGTAGGAGGAGATGAGTTGGGATCGGTGGGAAAAAAGGGGTGTGGTCGACGGAGTTGGGAAGAGGGCGGCGAAGTTCTCGGCAGGGGAATGGGAGGCAAGGAACCCATGGGTGTGACGGGAGGAGGAGACCAAAAGAGGTCAAAAAGCGAATTCGGAACGGATTTCGGTGACTCCGGGAGGTCTCCTACTTTGACCCAGCAGCCTGTTGAATGCGCTCATAGGGGGTGAACTGAGAGGTTGGTCAGTGAACAAAAAAACGCGGAAGAGGAAGCCATGTCACGCTGTCTATTCCATAAAAGGAATGTCCCCAAGGTATACATTTGTTTCTGAGTGTGAACAAGCACACGAGGAAATATCATTTTACGGCATGAATGGGTTTTCAATGTAGGGTTCAGTTTCATAGATTTGTCGCTATTTTTTCACAAAGCTTTTATCGAGGTCGTTATTTTCTTTTGATAATCAATAAATGAGGTTTTTATCAATAGTATAGTGGGCAAACAATAAAAATCGACGAGTTGAGTGTGAAGAATTGGTCCTCTATTCTATTGATGTGAAACATGAAATTCTCCAGATTTTTGTAGTATTTCTCGACGCTTGTAAGTTTGATCATTTTAGCATCCTCTTATTCGTAGCTTGGACACTTGATGATTCAAATTGCATTAAATGTGACCATTGTCACGATTCTTTTCCTCACCCATCTCTGTTATGTCTGAGATTCGGTGTTTGAAATGAACTTATTTATGATAATTAGCATGGAGTGTGGAAAAACGCCAGGCGAGACATTTATCAATATTTTTTTTGAGAACAAATTGCTTTAGTAAGGAATAAAAAATAATTCCTCCATTAATGTGGTAGAAACATTCTAATACTTATCTCCAAATAATTTTATGAGTTATTTTTCACTGATTTCATAGGTAACACTGAATAGGGCAGAGTCGTAGGGATTTTGCATTTAAAAATAGGTGCGATAGGCCCTAGAGAAAGAACTGGTACACTTTTTGGTCCCGTTTTTACTTTAGTCTTCTCTTAGACTATTTAACGTCCAGATTGCATTAATATTTGGGGATCGTAGGTTTTTTAATTACCCAATTAACCTATGGTTGCAATTAAATGTTGTTTCGTATAATATTTCATCACATTCCGTTGCAGTCGAAATAATTTTAAATCGCTATAAACTAAAGAAAGCGGTTAGATCAGGATTTTTCTTTGTCGAAAGTGACTCAATCATGCTGTTATTCATTTAGAAAGTTGCGTGGACTGCTGTAATTTGGATCCGATATCACTGATTTCAGATTCATGGGTCCTCCGTACACTGTGTACTGAAGTGTCTTACTATTGCACCAGGTACTAGATTTAGCAGGTTTCTATTATAAGCGACAGATGGAGAATCCTGTCCTGAATACGAGATTCTGTAACATTTATTAGGACACATCTACGCAGTGGTATAAAATGAAACTCACTTTTCTGCCACTGAAGCAATATTGGTTAAAAACTAGTATTTAAACAATAGTAGTTCACCAAGGTTTTCATCGTCCTTTAAAATTTTAGTTTCAATCCGATAATAACAATCCATGTTTTTTGCTCCTTTTTAACGTTTCATTTTGCATATTCCTCCGTAATACGGGTATTATGCGTACGAACTATGAAAATAGTTACCTCTTCTTAGTCATGAAAAAAACATGGTAACCGGCTGGGATTTACGTAAATTAAGATTTTGGAATGTCACCAAGTTTATTTATTTTTCACTAATGTATGAATTTCATAAAGTTACTCCGCCTACCTTCAATTCCATTGGCTGCATATTTCTGGAGGATTATTAAATTCTAATAGCCCTCCGGACAGCGGTAATACTAGTTCATTAGTATACGTCATTCTCTCCAAGATTTCATCTTCCTGCTAATAGTCGAAGGAAATGAGTGTGAGCTTTAAATGGGGGATGGAATCGATCGGGGAAACATAAGCCCGTTCCCCGAGGAAATCTCAACAAACAGAAGTAGGAGGTAAATGCTAAAGTTCTCCCGGCGTATACAAAGAAGGCAAAAGGGGAAAAGGAGGGGTGGGCATGTGTGCTGGAGACGTGATCGGAGAAAGGTATTCGAAAGAAGGAAAAAAGGAAAAGAGAGCGGGCAGAAGATGAGCTTAAGGGGAGTTGGCAAGGGCGTCAAAAAACGTTTCCAAGATGGCTACTTATCATCCGAGTTGCGCGCGCGGGAGAGGTTAAGTTTGAGTCGATGGGAAGAGTGAGTGAGTGATTGAGTGAGGGAGGCCGGTTAGAGGGTAGTTTCTAATGCTGGCGATGGATGATAAACGTGCAAAGAGCAATCTTTCTGGGCGTAAACTACTGTGAGTAAATGGTGCGCGGTGAGGGAGTGGAGGGACGGCGGAAAGGAGGAGAATAGGGATGCCAGGCAACGGAAGGGGATTATGGGTGGACGCGATGGGGTTCGGAAAGGTGTGCTTTGGAGTCAAGAACCCGAGTACTCTGGCAATGCAAATTTTCGATCTTTCGTCTTTTTCCGATTATTATTTTAAATTTTAGTGTCGTTAGGTTGTTCTCACCTGATAGTTGGCTCCCCACTTATCCCCGCTCAGTCAGTATTATTGTTTATCTTGTTATTTAGTTTCATAGTAAAAACTGTGGGGAGGGGGATCGAGACGGTATGGTGGCTAACATACTCGCTTCCTACCGAGAAGGCCCAGGTTCGCACCCTGGAGATGTCAGATATTTCTCAGTGGTATCCCAATCCCTACTAAGGTGCTTTGTGGAGAACACCGTCTGTGTGTGAGTACGCCGTCCGTCGGATGGGACGTTAGGCTGCTGACCCCTTGGCGCCTTTCCCTTACTGTGTCATATCGACTTGTAGTTATAATTATTAAACGCTGTATATAGTTACTCAATAGCGTACGGTGAATTTTAGATGACTACCCTACTCCAGTGCATTTATTTCTCACATTTCCCAAAAATGTATCACCAATAATGCGTAAAAATTCGCCTCTTTCAATGTATATTTTTTGCTTTCCCACAGTTTATTTTTTAAGATAACCTTTGGCTGGGTCTGTCTAACACTTTTTATCTGAATGTATTACCTTTTCATATCCCCTCAACTGCGTCGAAAGGATCTTTATCCTCCTAAGGCCGAAGAGTTATCATTTTACCTGTCCTGTTCCCTTCTGAAAAAGGAAGAACCAAACCAAATCACCGCCATCCATTTCTGTGAAACATGGACTCACGATCTTCGAGATAGTCGCAAATCAATTCCTCGCCGGTTTTTTGACGTTGTTTTTTATTTAAATCATTATTTTAACTAGTTTTCCTTTTCGCAATCATATATTTTTGGCGCCAAAATGTTACGATTTTTTCTTTTCACTCAATCTCTATGGTCTATTCGTTCCTCCTCTTAATGAGCATATTTTCTCTCTCTTCTTCTCCCTATTTATTTCCTCTACCAAAATACGTTTTATCCCCATACACAGCTCGACGTTCTTCTTCGTCTTCGTCTCTCGTCCTTGCGCCCATACCACCTCCCTTCCATTCAGTCGTTCCCCCGTACCTCCCCCGTTCACAACCTCCCCAACCCTTTCTCCTCGATCGCTCCATTGCTTTTGACACTGATGAGCCGTGTATTTACTACGCCATTGTGGTAATTGAGGGCCCTGGAGGCAATCCCAGTCTACCTTATCCCACGCGACGGCATCGCGAAACTTCCTCGCTCAAGCCCCCTTCACTCCACCCCTGCTTTCTCTCCCGAGCGCTCTTATGTATCCCTCTTTCGTCCTCTCCCGTTTTCTCTCGCTCCCTCCCCCCTCCTTGTGACTCCTCCTCTTTCGGTTTTGAAAAGGAAGGAGCGTACCTTACGTTTCGAAGAAGAATGCTCTCAGACCTTTCCCCCTCTTACCCGTCCCATCTTTTCGCCCGGATTCTCCTAATTCCACTTTCGTGTTCCACGTGCCAACTTTTATGGTCGCGGTTTTCTTAACCACTCTTCCTCATCCTTTCGTTGTTTTTCCTTTTTTTTGCTTCTTTTGCTCACTGCCCCCTGAGTGATCTTATGTTTTAATCCCGATTTATTCTTGATAATTAAGTAGTAAAGGCGAAATAATAAGGCGAGGAGGAGCTGAAATTGTTGGGGTTAAATTTTGTCTCCGACTTTTAAAACATGAATTGAAAACTGATATTTTTGATATATTTTACTCCCTTCAATTTAATTTTATCTGTTCCTTGAAAGTTTATTTTACTAAATAGCGAAAGTATTTTTATAGCAATTGCTTTCTCGTAATTCATTTTGTATAACCTGTGGAAATTGTTCTTTTTAAGGCAATTTCAAGATTGAAATACACTTAACAAGTGATTAAAAAATTATTGAAATTGAAATTAAAGGTGAATTATGAGTTATCAGAGTAATACTAAGTAAAAACGCAGTGCTGTACCCATAATAATATGCTCTATCGATTATATTTCGCAAAAAATATCATATAAGAATTCATCCTAAATGTCATTCATTCAAAATTAAAATCATTTTGTACTAGAGAATGAGAAAGAGATGGTTGAAAGGACGATGCGAGAATTTTCGTACTTATTATTTGTAAAAACATGCATGAAGATGCAGGCAGGATGAATATAAAAAATATTTTATTCCTTGCTTTTTTAGAAATCGGGAAAATGCATAAAATTTGAATAAATATGAGAAATACTATAAGACATAAAGGCACGTTACGTATATTCACTCGCAAATTCCCACAACCTTTCATTCCACCATGGTGCTGTAACCATCCTAGAATCCCGACCCGATTCAGCCACCAATATAGAGGTGAGAACTCGAGAATCCGCCTATGTACTAGCTTTCCAATCTTTTAAAATTCCCACCCTAAACCGCCATCTATAATTTCCCTCCCAGCATTCCCTGTACCTCCCCTCCCCTCCCCCCCAGCCCCCGAACGCCTCTCTCGTCTTACTTGAAGAAGGCCGGAAGCTCAAACAATCTACAATGTGAGTGTCCTTTTAAGTGTTACTATTTTATTTGTGTTCTATTGTGCCGGCCAAATATTATACGCCTCGTGTGAGTGTTTCTATATCATCTATATATATATATATATATATATATACTATACGGGCGGTCATTGAGTGATGGTGTCGCGTTAAAAACAATATTGAGGAAGGCAACGGGAAACCACCTTAATTATCATTCCAACACTTAATGATGGACACTGCAGAGAATATAAGTCCTGGAAACTACGGGGCTCAGCCCAAACGGCCGTGTATCGTGCCCGGCAGCGGGGGAGGTAAGGCTTCCACGGTCGTCATCCCACGAAACCCTTGCAAGGGAGAACCGGCAGCAGCAAGACAGAAGACGCAGGAAAAGAAGACCAAATTAGTTGAAATAGGAACGTGGAATATTAGGACAATGATGAGGACAGGGAAACTGGAGAATATTAAGCGAGAAATGGAAAGGGGAAAAATAGATATTTTAGGTCTATGCGAGGTGAGATGGAAGGATAGCGGGGATTACTGGAGTGATCAGTATAGAATAATGTACAGCAGTGGGGACGAAAGCTAACGAGAGGTAGCCGTAGTATTAAATAAAGAGGTAGGAAGAAGCGAAGTCAGCCTATGCTGACTTCGCTTCTTCCTACCTCTTTATTTAATGCCTATGCGTTAACAGGCAAAATATAGAATATTGCTAGTAGAGACAAAAGCAGAACCGACGAATTTGTTCAGGTATACATGCCACCGAGCAACCATACGGAGGAAGAGGTCGATAGAATATAGGATAAGTTAGAGGACATAATCGTGTGTGTTCCTGCAGGGAAACATTTGATAGTGATGGGGGATTGGAATGTGACGGTAGGCGAAGGAAAGTATGGTGATGAGGTGGGGGACTACGGTTTAGGGACGAGGAATGACCACGGGGAGAAAGCAGTTGAGTTATGCAGGAGACAGGGCTTAGTCATCACCAACACTTGGTATAGACACCACAAAAGGCGCAGATATACATGGAAAATGCCAGGTGACTCAGAAAGGTATCAGCTAGATTATATTCTGGTTAGGCACAGGTTTAGGAACAGTGTGATAAATTCGCACAGCTTCTCGGGAGTGGATGTGGACTCTGATCACAATTTAGTTGTTATGAAATGTAACGTCCGTTTCAAAAAGATAAGGCGGGGTCAGCGGGTTAGGAAATGGAATTTAGAAGCGTGAAATGGATTGACAGGGAAGGAGTACTAACAGGCTGTAGAGAAAACCATGGAGGACGGTAAAGAGCAGGGTACTATCGAAGAAAATTGGGAAGGTATGAAGAACGGGATATCAAAAGCCGCAAAAGACACTATAGGAACCGTTAACGGAAAAAGGACCAGGAAACTGTGGAGTACGGATGAGATGATTGCAAAGATGGATGAGAGAAGAACATGGAAGAATGTAAATGCAGAGTTAGGCAAAATGAAGTACAAAGAGTTAAATAATAAATTGAGACGGGTAACAAATAAAGGAAAAGAAGCATGGTGGAAAACGCAGTGCGAGGATATGGAAGGTTTGCAGAGGAAGGGGGAAATTGGTGCGCTGTACAGCAAGGTTAAATCACTATCGGGAAGTAAGAAGGGAAGATCTACGCTAACAGATAGAGATAAGGCGGGTAAGATAATAATTGACACAGGAAAGTTCCAAGAGAGATGGAAGGAATATATAGAATAACTGTGCAGTAAAGAACTTAAACCAACAAAGTTAGGCATAGAAAAGGAACATGACGTAGAGGAAGATAGCTTACGTCCAGGCATACTCGACGATGAGATGGAAAGGGCATTGAGGGAGATGAAACTAAAGAAGGCCGTGGGGTTGGATAACATTCCTGCGGAACTACACAAATTTTTAGGAAAATGTGGGAGGAAGAGGCTATATGGGCTGATTCGTAGTATCTATGAGGAAGAAATCTGCCCGGAAGACTTTGTGAGATCAGTTTTGGTTCCTATGCCGAAAAAGGTAAAGGCTACATCATGAGAGGACTACAGGACATTGTGTTTGATATCCCACGCAGCTAAAGTTATTCTCAGGATCATAAACAAAAGGATAGAGAGTAGGGAAAATGATTACTTAGGAAATGATCAGTTTGGGTTTAGGAAGGGGAGACGCACTCGTGATGCCATTGCAGTAAAGAGATTACTAATCGAGAGGAATATAGAATACAATCAGGATGTATTTGCCTGTTTCGTAGATTTCGAAAAAGCGTTTGATAGAAGTAATTGGGAAAAAATAATGAGTAAATTGAAGAAAATAGGAATAGATTGGAGGGACAGGAGGCTAATCCGCAACCTGTACATGTCTCAGACTGCTCAGGTGCGAGGGGGGAACCGGGATTCGGGATGGGCCGTGTTAGGAAGACGTGCAAGGCAGGGTTGCCCATTATCACCGTTGCTGTTCAACCTGTATGCAGAGGAAATGATTAAAGAGGTATGGGAAGAACTGGAGGTAGGAATGAAAGTCGGCGGGGAATTCGTAATATCAGTTAGGTTTGCTGATGACCAATCTTTAGTTTGTCAGTCAGCCAAGGGGTTGCAAGCATTGCTGAGTGAATTGGAAATTCATCACGACAGATATGGGATGAAAATCAACAGCAATTAAACAAAGGTTATACGATTTTCCGGAAAGAAAAAGGCTAAGCTAAACATTGAAATTGGAGGGCAAAAACTAGAGCAGGTAGAACAGTTTACGTATCTCGGAAGTGTTTTGGGCCAACACGGTCAAAGTAGTAGGGACCTAAGGAGAAGAATCGCGCTAGACAAAGAGGCTTTCACGAGGAGGAGGGAGTTGATAAGAGGGACGTTGAGTAAGGATATTAAGAAATGACTCGTAAAAACTTTGATATGGAGCGTAGCTATGTACGGCGCGGAAACGCGGTCATTGAAACAGGAGGATAGACGTATACTGGAGGCTTTTGAACTGTGGGTGTGGAGAAGAATGGAGAAAGTGAAATGGACCGAGAAGAAAACAAATGAGGAAGTACTTGGTATGGTGGGCGAAGAGAGGGGTTTGTTGGGAGAAATCCTATGGAGGCAGGAAAAATGGATGAAGGGCGTATTGTCTGGCAATCGGATGCTGAAAACTGTAGTAGAGGGGAGAATGTTGGGCAAACGGGGAAAGGGCAGGATCAGGATAGGGATGTTGGATGGGATGAAGGGAGGAAGGAAGTACTCAGAGATGAAGAGGGACCTGATATTGACTAGGTTTTTGGATTATGTTTTGTGAGGAATCGCAAAATATTTATTCAGTAGTTGTGTCCATCCAAAAACCTACCTTAAACGGTAGATTACCTTATAATATATATATATATATATATATATATATGGATTTTTCTATATGTGTATACATGTATATATATATATGTATACATATATATATATATATATATATATATATATATATATATATATATATATATATATATATATATGTTTATGTGTGTGTGTGCTGTTAATTGTTGTATTCTTAAAGGTACGAGACGTATATTCATGTGATCTAGTGTTTCTAAATTTCATTGAATTTAATGAAGTAACACATCGTTATATTTTTATACTAATGATTTTATCATTGCATACTGGGGGATGGTGTCAAGAGCGTTCACATGTATGCGAGTTTAATATTTTTCAATGACGTTCCATTCATAGAAGTAACATTGAAATTGTTTTAACTAATGCTGAGAGAAGCTACTTAATGTATTCAGCTAATCCAAGAAGACTGACCCAAACAACAAGATTCGTCAATAAAAGTCCCACTTGAACGGAGTCGTTGAGAATATTAAAAAAAAGACATCACTCATCGGGGGGCTACTTGGTATGCACAGGGAGTCTCGCTTAAGAGCCCTCTCTTGAATCCGCCGAAGGAGAGCCGATTACATCAGTGCGTCGAATAAAATAACGTAATTGGTTAAAAAGTTTCTCTCATCTTCGTGGCCCTATTGCAGCCTGCTTTTTTGTGTTCCACTTATTTTTTTTGTCCTTCGGGCTGTCGTCCATGCGCGAGGCATCTTCGGAGGAGAAATGAACCCAGTCATGAGTCGCTCCTTTTTAATCTCGGCTCTATATCACCCTGTCTCATTAATTCCCTAAGATCGCCTATACTCCCTGCACATCTCGCCTGCGTTCCCCCAACCGTCTCCCGATTCCACTCTCCCTTTCACCAAAGGATAGGAGCTTCCAGTGTTCCTGTCTGGTTATGCTATCTGCCCTCACCTCTCTATCTCCCTCATATTCCTTAGCCACAAACTCATTTGTTTCTTTCTCTGTTCCTTATCGTCCGTCGGAATTTCCAGCTCTAATGTTGGTCTCGTATTTTATTCAAGTTTTCTCCCGTTATTCCTGCCATCCCGTTCTTAAACCACGTACCACTTTTTCTAGGGGAGGGTGGAAACCTCTCGTATCATTTCATTCCTTACGTTTGTCCCTCCCACTGCATCTCTTCGACTTTTTTGTTACCTTCCACCTTCTCGTGTGTGCCTACCTATCCTATCTGCTATTCTACGTCCTGCAAGGGCATAACGGATCGGGAGATGAGGAGAATTGGACGCAAATTTGGAGGTTTGGGACATAGTGTTGTAGCTAGCGTGTTTTCTATTACTCGGGTTCGCGCCGACTTGCAATAGTTAACTGTCCATGATTTAATGATTTTTATTGAAAAAAATGCCTCTCTCGCTCGCCAGTGGAGTATGTATCAAGATATTGGGAATATATTTAATTGGGGTGGATCAAGATAATTTTAGAAGAATAATTTTTGAGTTCTGGTTTTTTTGCTTGAGCTCCTTATGTTACCACTGAACCCTTCCGGTCAGTTGCAATGCTGGCGATCTTCCATAGTCTACCATCTGGAATGATATAACGTTATTTTTTTCTCTCTTACCTCTTTAAGAGTTCAACATGTAAAGCGAATCTTAAAATGTGTTTCAGTGAGTTATTTATTTCATCTAATAGACCAGGTCTTGCAATTATCCCTCAAAATATATTGTTTTTGTTTTTATTATTTGATGGTCAACCGTTCAAGATAGAGACTTTGGTTGAATACAGGCTGAATGCGTCTGCATTTCTTAGCATCGCCGAAGGAAGATAACCTGACAGCCCACACTACAATAAACTGTTCAAGAAAAGCTCTTACGATAAAACAAAAATGTAAATGATGACAAGGAAAATAGAAACACCTATCTTATGTTATCAGAAACAGGAGAATATAATATGAAAATAAAATATTTACATCTACACTAGCTAAACATTTAGTTTAATTATAGTCCAAAAACATGTTAACTTAGGGAAACAAAAAGCTATTTATGGAGTCTGAGATGCTTTGCGACTCTGAATAGATGCCAGGTGAATTAATTACCATCATACCTATACTTAAGTTAAGCTAATTTGACTGCTCATCAATTCTTCCTCCTCAACTACAAGGATTTTCAATCAATGTTCATTTATCCAAAATCTTTCAGAGCCTATTTTATCACTCCTTCAGCTTTATCTAGGTCAAATCTAAGTTTCCTCACTTCCCTATCCTTGTAAATGTCTCATCCATTGAGCACTTTAAATTCTTAAAGTTTTCTCTCTAGGGCCTTACGTTGTGCCCAAATTTCTGAAGTCCCTCCAGTCCAGTGGTCAGGAAGTTAAAGCACACCATTCCAGGAAGCCGCTATGCCTAATGGCTATTGGACCGCCAATTCGTGCGTGATGAATCGATCACATCTCCGTTCTACCGTGTCACTTGTTAGTTCTTTTTTTTACCAACGCTTCCTCTTACTCGTTTGTCTTCTCCCCCACCCCAGTTATTTACTCCATGCCTCACAATTTCCTTTATCCTGTTCCACTCCATCCGTTTGACGTTCTTTTTATCGTGGGACGAGAGAAATTAGCTTCACCGGTTTTTGTACCTTTTAACATTCGTTTATTTTTTATTTTGCTACACGAAAACGACAAGCTCATTATTTCTTGTAAGAATAATATCTACTTGTCGAAAGTATATTTGTCTCGATTAAAATGTACGTCCGAAACCCTGTCAGTTAGGATCAATGTGATTAAAAATAAAAATTTGAAATATAACTACGCCTTATACTTGTGTAGAATCCGTAATAGTGTATTATTATTTTTATTCATGCTTTCGCTGTCGCCTTTTTACAACTTTTACTATAAATAATCTAACTCGTATTTTTAAACCAGGACTCACTGTTTGTTTTGACAGCAGTGGCTGGAACGCATGGTGTATAATTTATTTAATCTATGGTATGCTAATGAATTGATTTCATTAATATGAATGAAATGCAATATCAATAAATTTGAACTCATTTTCCTCTTTATTTCAGGTAAGATATCTCCTCGAGCGGATAATCATATGGTAGTTGAGAATCTATATTCAACGATGAATGGTGAGTGGCTAATAAAATTTTCTATCTTGCCTTGCCGATTAGCGAACCTAAGATATTTATATATAAATCGTAAGGAGAATATCATGGCAAATACTCAAAAAAGAAGAAAGTCATTGTTTTCACTCTGACAATTGTGTATTCATTTCGAGTTCCCAAAAACGATTCGTAACTCGAAAATAGTTAAGTTTTCTTTAGCTTTTTACTGAGATAGGTTTGAGAAATCAATCTCAAAACGGCCTTAACCTTTGTCAGATTTCGGAAAAAACCAGTTTTACTTTCTCGGATTCACCTCGTCTCGTAGGTACTGATTTATTTCCTCTCCTTGTCCTCCGTGCAAGCACTCTATCGCTCCCTCTCTCTCATCTTTTATTCTCTTGCTCTAACGAACCGACTTTATCCTCAATACTCCTTGCGCATACCTGCCTGGAATGCGAACAAACCCTTTCCTTGCCTCCTGCCTTGGGTGGAGCATCACCTTCCACTCATCTCTCCCCTCCCACTTCTTACCTTACTTCTTTCCCCCACCAACTCTCCTTGGATACCCCCTCCCTAAAATCTCTCTCTCTAATTTATTGCCCAACAGGGTTTAAATTGTCGCCGTAATCATTTCCTCTCGACTTCATCCTCACCTCCATCTGTCACGCTGCCTCCCTTTCTCTCCCTCTCCCTCTTTTTCCCGCTCAATTTTCTTCTCCCTATCTCTCCTCTCAGTATATTTCTTACACAAGGCTACTCTGATGCCTCTGTTACAGATGGAATTGGCTTCTTTGCTGCGATCAGGTTTTCGCAGTTTTGATGTGATTATTATGTAAGAAGAATTAGATGCGTCTCGCGCGTGGCCGTCCGGCTCCCGAAGCTCAATGCATTACGTTACTGCTCTTTGGTTGCTCGGGCGTAGGAGGGAACACCTAAGACAAATTGATTCAAATTTATTTCTGTCCGGGAAGTAGAAACGCTGGGCTAGAGGAATATTCGCTCTTGCATTCATGCCTCGTAAAACTGTCTTAAAACAACCAATACCTTAAAGGGCATATTTATAAAAACGTTTGAAATAGTTGCTATGCGTACACTTAATATTTATTTATTGCATTTTATATTCTGAGTGCGTGGATTACAAGGAAAAATCCTGTTTTGTAAAATAAAATTGTCCAAACGATGGGATAGATGAGCAGTATTTTCAAATGAAGCCCGCAGATGTGAAACCCTTCTCAGGTATTGATGTTGTTTTATAAATAATGAATTCTTCGAAATTCGGTTTAATATGCGATAAGACCGCAGACTAAAAAAATAAATATAAAAATTAATTCACTAACAATTTTAATCCATTAAAATTTTGTTTCCAATTGAACAGAAATCTCATATTAAATGTTTTAGAAGCAGCAATGACAAAGCATTAAAAGTTTCCATAGAACTGCAGGAGATGTCGTGACAGTAACCTTTGACGGAGTCATTCCCTAATATGCATTAAAAGTTTTGTTTAGAGGCAATCATTTATTTATAATTGTTATCTTTTGAATATTCTGAAGATATGTTTTATTTCCTCGACGTAATAGTGAGATACAAAATTCGACATTTGTTATTTCATTAGTTGTCCTTCGGAGTATTTTGCACGGTCCTACTTAGCTGAATTGGATTTTTTAAATACTCACATAGCAGTACACAAGAGATAATTGCAGGACGTTTATGTAAGCACTCATTTATATGCATAAAGCGCTGAGAACGTTTCTTTGCTTGTATCCCTCTTGGTCAAAAAAACCGTAATAGAGGTGCAAAAGGTTTTAAATATATCTTCTCGAAAGTTTTTTGTTTCATTTTCAATTTGGTTTGATTATTTTAATTATGCGGTAGTATGTATTAGCGTCATTCATAATATTTCAAGCTCTATGCAAAATATTACCTCTGCTATGCTGACAGACCTACCAAATTATCGTTTTTTGGGTGCAGATAATTTCACACTTGTCATATACAATAGTTAGCCATCTTTCCAAAGAGCAGTACCCACATACTTCTAAAGATCATTATTAAGATTATTTGAACAGACGATATGTATTCAGCTGACGTTCACATTTTGTGTAGAATAACTTAGATAAAATGTGTTTCTTGCCGCGTAAGTTTTGAAAATTTAACAGAAAATGCTTGCTCTAATGCTCCATAACATGCCCTAATTTTGTGCCTCAAGTTAACACAATTGATGGTCGCAATAATTTTCAAGGAAAATAAAGTTACCTCCGATGTATATCAAATTGCATTTCACCATATTACGAATTGGAATGTATTACGGTATATGAACCTCTTAATTTATTCTTTTTCGTCTCCCGGAATGCTTATTTTCTTAAATAGTTCAGTAAGCCTTAATTCAAATTCAAAAGACATTTAATTACTTGAAAATTGGTTGGAAGCCATAAGGACCCATTCAAAGGCCGAAGAATAGTCCTGATTAATGGTTGGGAGCCGTCAGAATTTACATAATGAATTACATTACTGTATATTGGTTGGGTGGGTGAGAGACGGAAGATGGTGACAGGAAGAGGGCGAAGGCTTCGTGTTATTCTGTTTCCTTTCTGGTCTTGCTCTATGCATTTTCCCTCCTACGGACCCGATACATTTCCCAATGGAAATAGATTGTTTTATTGTTTTGAATCCTACCTACCTTGTAAATAAGAACATTTGCGATCTGGATGTTGAATGTGTTTGTTGTCAGCTAATATCGAAGAATAAAATTTTAGGTGTTACGAAATTGATTCGAATCCCAAGGTGCACATCAAGAACAAGTTTTTCAGCTCCAGTTATAGCAGTTTGATTAATGTGCATTGCCATGAATTCAACCCTTGACGTATGCTACACGCGCTACGACAGAGCAACGCGGTCTGTATTTACCGAGTCGAGTCTCATTTTACTCTCACCTGGACTCCCAACAAGAGATGTGGAGATTAGGTGATCAGGGACATGGCACAAAAGCGAAGTAAGGCGCTAATCGTGTGTAATAACTGGAGCGATATATATATATATATATATATATATATATATATATATATATATATATATGCGATTAATGCAAATGTATAAAAAGGCGGCATTGCCATTCTATTATGTTTCATTGAAGTCATTTATATATATCTTGATAATAATTTTTCCAATAACCCTGTTGCGTGATATGTACTTTAGGAGGAATTTTTATTTAAGTAGTCTCTTAATATTGTTAATTTATATAAAAATAGGCAGCGAAATCTATTCGAGGCAATCAGTGATACAACCATTCTTACTCGATTTTGCTACCATACTTGTGTATTTCTTTAATACTCCCAAGAGATAACATGAATGGACACTTTTGTGACACCACTAATCGTGGTAAGATACTCCATTTATGAAATATGCAAAATTATTGAGGGGATATTTAAACCTGATTGAAATCTTGAGAGTCAATTACAATGTGAGGGCTACTAGTCGAATTAAGGTCAATTCAGTTTCTCATAACTCTTCTTCCTCACCACGCTTCTATAGATGAGATATACTCCTTGAGATGAAATAGTTTTTAGAACCCTGATGTCTAGTGTATTATCCTCTCCATGAACTCTTGTATTAAAATAACAATTCACAAGCACTAGACAATGTATAGCTGCAAGTTAGGTCGAGAGATTATTAATGGATATGGTTTGTCGTGTAGAATGATTCATGCTTCAAGGTCCCCTCGCTTGGAAATTATTTCAAGGGATTGTAAAGTCTTTGAATCCTAATTCGTTGGTCGAGACAAATTCTTCGCGATATACCTTATATATATATGTATACATAACTTTCGTTGACTATAACCGTCATCATTCATCTCACCACGCTCCTTTCCAATTCCTGAGGCTTTCATCCCATTCCTCCTAATCCATTCTCTCTCCCACTCCCTACCAGCGTAACCCAAAGCCACCATCACCTGCTCCTTTTCTCTACACCCTCCTCCACTCCTCCAGTTTTTTCCCCCTCTCTCTAGTCACGGAGATTAATCTTTCGGAGAAGAAAAGGCGAAGTTAATGAGGAAAATCCATTGGAATATTGAAAATGGAAAGGACTTTTGGGGTTTTACTTCTCCCTCCTCCCCCCTTTTGTATGCAAGTGTGTGTACGGGAAGGGGGGGGAGGGAAACGGGGAATATCGTGGGAGGGGAGGGGCGTAAAAGGTGGAAGAAATCGTCGGAGGCCGGATAAAATATCGCGGCTTTAATTTCGAATCAGCGTGGGTGGATGGTGGAAAGGGGGCTGAGAGAGGGGTCGGTTGGGTTGAGGAGGGAGTAGCAGGAGGAATGGAGAGAGATAGAGAGAAAGAGAGGGAGAGAGGGAGGAAGGGAGGGAAAACCGTACTCGGAATGGGGTGGAGAGTATGAGGAAGAGGAGGGGAGAGATTGGGAAATGGTCGATCATCTGGCCCCAATCAGTCGGCGAGTAGGTAATCTCGGCGGAAACAATTGAAATGCCGCAGATATCCGGTGAGCCGAGGTTGATACTGTTGAGGTTGGAGGTTAAAAAAAATGTTCAGAATGGAATTGGATGGGATGTACAGCACTGGAAGAGGTGGGACGAAGTAATTTTGTCGTCCATCTCGCTTCCACGCAATAAGAGCAAGAGTCAATTGATGGAATTTAAATAATTTTTGTTTTGCAATAAAAGTGTAAGTTACCTCATTTAATTATTTTCCAATAGGCAAATTACGGAAGTTTACTATAAAAAGCAATAACTTTCGTTAAATATTGGAATTGATTGGAACACCAAGGAAGGAATCGCGTGGAAGAGTCTTGTTTCACCCATTTTGTGATTCCTCACGACTCGCAGAATTTAAAAATGACTATATTGTTCATAAAATTTTCGCTCCTCTTAATTTGGTCGATATGATTTTTAGGTTAAAACCAACGTTCATAATATTCAAGCAAGTTCATTTTATTAACATATATATATATATATATATATATATATATATATATATATATATATATGTGCTTATACGTGCGATTCTATTTATGCCCTCTGTCACATTCCCTCGTGGCGTCTTGCACAGTTAGACGAATGCAAACTTGAAAGCGGCATTATTAAGTTGAGAACATTATGCTTCTTTTTCACTCAATTTGTGAAATATAAAATGCTACTGTAATTTATGAATCCTTAAGCTTTGAGATGCGTCAGAGCTCTGATTAATAAAAATATACAATGCATATTAAAAATGTATATAAAAATGTTTGTTAAATAAAATAATCCTAATAGCATAGTAACATATGGAAACCTTTTTTCTCCAAGTATGCGTTATTTTTCAGGTGCTTGCCTACCTTAAATGCTCCCGGTTTTATGAAGCTTGATGATGTATCAAAAGCCGTACGTGTTAGCATAAATGGATAACCTACTCCCTTGTCCTTGTCTATAATAGCTGACTCTCTACCTAGTTAATTAGACGACAAGGTCGCCATGAAAACGCGAAAAATATCGACCGCTCCGAAGGGCGCCAATTAGCGCGCATTGCAATTCAAATGAAGCAATGCAATTTGCATGAATTTACGTTTTAGCGTCATTTTGCGTTGCCTCTGCCGTGGTTTCTTCTTTTACGAGCAAAAAAAAGGACCATCCCTTTCACTCTATTCCTATGCCTTAAATAGGAAAAGCTATTCTCAACCATCGACTACTAGCGAAGCCTCAATAACCTCAATGAATAGTTCGGCGCCGGAGGTCATTTAACCCCCGGGATCGAACCCGGATACGAACAGGCATGCATTCGTTCCGTCCGCCACCCAATCTTTTTCCTCCGCCCCTCGTTTTTTCCCCTCGGCTTCCCTCATCTCGAAAACGATCATCGCAAGGTCAGCCAACACGTGCGACCATATATAAAGGGGATAACTCATTAAATACCCGCTAGTGGGCAGGTCTGGCTAATGGGATGGAAGCGAAGGCAAGGTGGGGGGCGTGGGTGCCGGGGGATGAGGCGTAGTGAGTTGGGATGAAGTGTGGAGGGAGTGGCCTGCGTGGGTTTGAAAAGCTTGGATTGTTGCGTATGTGTGGGAGGGAAATATGAGATCGGGCCGATTGTTGGGGTTGGGGGAGGAGGTGGGGGTCCGAGAAAACATCCGCCTTACATCAAGGGGCCTACCGCCTTGCGGGCCAAACCTCTTCCACAGCACGCTCGTTTCATACCTATCCTTGTCTGGCGGACGATTTAACCCTTCTTTGGTTGGCGTGGACTATAGAAGGAGCGAGATGAATTCCTTTATACCGAATACCATTTCGTTCCATTATGATGGTAGATTGCTTCGAGAATTCGTTATAGAATCTTGAATTATCCAGAAAGTGACCGGGTGATAGAAGGTCACGAGGGTCGTTGCAATTAAACAGCTGATGGATGTAAACTTTAACATAGCAACACATGGAGTCTCAGCTAACAGATCCTAGTGGAATAATAATTTCAATTTAACATTTTGCAAGCAACGCTCTCTTGCGACATCTTGGCAGTTCCGAGTAGATTTTAATTGGAAAAACTAAGGCTTCTAGTCCAGGAAACAAAGATGAAAAATTGTCATGTTGCAATAAAGGTTTTGGCCAATTGATTCAATCTACGCACTTGCATATTGTGTTCCTAACTTGTATCGGAAACTATTTTGTTTTCTCCGGCGTGAATTATTATTGATAATGCTATAGCGTATCAAGTTCTAATACTTATTTATATTTACCCACTACACGTTAAAACTAATTATTTTACACATTTAATCGAGTTTCCATTTGCTTATTCGAATTATTTCTTAATAGTTTGCATTCCAGGCGATTTTGTACTCAATTTTTCTCGTTCCCCTAACACTAAAAAATTTACTCGCAATTTATTTCGTTTATTAAACCCTGCCTTTCACATCTCTCAATCGAAGACCTCTCTCGCTCTCTCTCTTCCGAACTGCGCTCTTTATCAGGCATCTCCAACTCATCTCCCTCACTCTCACTTTCTCTCCCGTACTAATCACGCCCATTGACCGCAGGATGCACGATCAACCGAAAATACCATGCATTTCACGCGCTATCTGTACACAATCCTATTTGATTTTGATTCGATGCACGATATGTTGACGGTATGGATTAGTTCCTCTCATACCCGTGCTGAATGCAATTAACTTCGAAAAATATATGATTGTTGACACGCTTTGGGAATCGTTCGAAATTAAAAGAAATAATTATGCGTCCTAGCCCAATTTTTATCCTGCTACTATGTATTTGATTGTATGTGCGCGTTATAACCGCGTAAAAAATTAATTGAGGAATTCATTACGTCCTTCAAATCCTTACGCTTCATAATATTGATCGATTGTGAACATTGACGATTTCGACGACTCCTATACCATCGCTTTTTGGGATGCGTCACGTGTTTGATATGGATACCCGGAGCATCCATTTAAATCGTTCATAACAGCATGGCATCGGCAGTTTGCGGCAATCGGTATCGGCAGTCTTGAAGATTATGAGTTCGGCTAAGACACTGTAGGAACTCAAAGATTTCTCTACTTGGCAACCCGGGAGTTACAGTTTCTGCATTGCTACATCAGCAAAGGGAAAGAACTATTTTCTGTCATATTACTGCTGACTCAATATTTTTTGCGTCGTGAATGACAACGTCTAGTAGCATGACGTAGCGGCGGCGTGACGTGCTGGAATACCCCGCTGACCACAATTGCGGCCCGTCACCGTGCTCAGCCTCTCATCAAAACACCTTCATCGTCCCGGCGCTCTCCGTCTTTCAGGTGTCACACTCCTTTCCTCATGCTCCCCAGCTCTCAAAAAGGCGAGTAGAGGAGAGGGGTGACGGGACGAGCGGGAGCTCTCACCAGCGACGAGACCCCCTCGTTCATTCATTCACCGAAGGTAGAATGGCGGGAGGGCGGGTCGGAGGTGGCAGCGACGGGCGCATTAACGTCTCATCTGCATACTCCCCTTTCTCTTTCCGCGAAAGGAATGATTCACTCACGATCCCTTCCCTCTCTCCAATCATCTATCTCGCCCCATGTAAAAACTAAAAAGAGCATTTAAACAGCAATTTAATGAAATTGGATCTCTTCAAGTAATAAATACCCAGAACTACGCTCCTCATGGCTGATTTAGTTATTTCATGGGTTAAAATTCTTGAATAACGTCAATAAAAAGATTTTTGCATGAATTAATACGCCACTGTATGTATAGGTTTGTATGTGCGTGTTAATTTCCGTTGTGGTTTTTTTCCCTTTTACAGGTGGTGACCGAACACCCCCCGCCACACACCCTTGTGGGGGCTTGAGCGGTATTATATAGATGTAGATGAATAACTAACTTGGGTAGATTTGGTCAAAACAAGAGTTTGTCGCTCATGGTTTAGTGCGATTTGAATGAGGTAATTTCAATTCCTTTTCAATTATTCACTTTTTTTTCGATACTTCGCTTCGGAATTTTCTCCGATGTTACAGCATAGTCCTATCTTATTGCGTTGCTACTTCCTATTTCCTCTTCTAAATCCTTCGGTTCCCTAATTCGGTAACTTTTTACGCTGGTTTGGTCGTGCTGCTACTCAATTTTATATACCTTTGCCTTCCATCTATTCATTTCATTCTATTTATGATTTCTTTTCTCTGTTTATAATGAATCTTCGATCCAAAGACCAAATCATCAGCCCTCCACATGCGTTTATTGTTTCGCCTTTTACTGCCGTGCGTTTACTTATTTGTCATTGGGCTCGGATAAAGCTAATGGCCCGCAAGGTGTAGAGAGTAGCCTTGAGGGGAGGGAGTACATCGCGGAGAGTGAAGAGGAATGGGAGGAGAAGGTAGCTTGAAAGAGGGGGAGAGTGATAGAGGGCAGAGCGTACGTTTCGGCTGAGTCATTTTCTGCCAATTTGCCCAACGGGTTAGGTTTACTTTACGCCCACTCTCTCACCTCTCTCTATCTTCCGATTCTCCTCCTCCACCTTTCTCCCCAACCACCTTTTCCTACATACCTTTCCCTGCCCACTTCGGCTAGCATTTTTTTCCTTCCTCTCCTGCTCACCCTCTTCTTCCCTCTCTCACCACCTAGGAGACCTTCCTCTTCCTTCCTCTTCGCCCACGGGAGAAGATTCGGCACACTCCCCCACGCTCCCAGCACGGCCTGCAAACATACTCCCTCTTTCAACAGACACTCGATTTACCTTCCGCCCTCCCCTCCTTCCAGGCTCCTTCTTCCTTCTCCTCCTGGTGGCATTCTCCTCAGAGTTTGCAGAGGGGAACTGCAAGATTTTGAAAACGTCTCATGGAGGAGAAACGTTTCTAGCCTTCGTAGTATGACTATTTTACTTGAAAAATGAAAATAAGATATCCTCTGTGATAGGTGCGTCTTCGGTTACCTTTATAAAAATTGCTTTTAATCAAAAGGAAGATTTGAAACATGGCCTTCTTTTTTATTTTGTAATTTCAATTTGTAACGATGCGCACGGTAACCATGTTAACATGACTCATATTTCATCCTTTATTATAAAAAGGCCCTTATTCGCATTCTGTAGGCATTGTTCATACATTATATTGACATAGGTCCTATCAATTGGTTGATAGCTTCTAAAGGTGGGTTGAGCTTTCCTCTTTGTCTTTAGTTGAAGGTTCAAGTCAAGGGTTGTCGACGGGCAATATACCCCTGTATCGCGGTCCAAAGCGGCCTACAGATCTATAAATCCATGAAGTTGAATTTCAGTATTAGGCGGGTCGGATTGAACCCTATGCAGATCACTTCCAGCTGTTGGTTTGTAGGTTGCCTATCTTTTGCTCTAAAACATAGGAAAACAAGTCAATGAATCGAAAATTCACGACATTACATTTTGGCATATTTCAAAAAAGGTGTTAAAATGATGAAACTGACCACCTCAGAAAAATTTCCCGTAGGACTTCCAATAAAAAATATCGTAAGAATGATAGAAATCTTGCTTAGCAGGAGAATCACTTAAGTTGGGAACAGTGCAGACTTCGTTTTTTTTTAATTTTTCAACTGTGAATATAAGTGAAGGTTATAACAAGGCTAGAGAGCTTAGCTCAATTCACGTCTATTCTAATCGTCTATTCTTGTTATGGTGTTGGAGTTCCGAAACGGATTCAGGTTCTCTTGCATTCCAAATTTCCAATATGGCAATAACTTTTAACTTTTTATCATGGGTGATTTTTTAAAAAGAAAGATCTTCTCAATTATAGATTAATGAATTATTTGTGTGATTTAATTATTTTTATTATTCATTCAGGACGCATACCTCAAAAAGTGTTAAAATATAAGTTAACGCCTATGCGACGCATGCTTGCATTAATGAAAAAATAATTTGATGATCAAATTACTGCGTATCGATTGTCGATTTATGCGATGCAAGTAATAGAAAACAGTGTAGAAAGGTTTTAGTGGAAGTGATAATTTTTTCATATTTCGAGCAAATTCTATTTTTTTACGAACTTTTTTCCATCTTTCTTTGTACATATTCCTTAATTTTCCGAAGAAAGTTTATTTGAATCCATAAAATAATGTGAACTTGATCTACCAATCGTCGCGACTTACTAAGGTGGCCCTGCATTCCTTCTCATTCATATTGCTGGATTATTATTAGCGGTGATCGGATAAAACCTTAGACTTGTTCTATTTGATCGCAAACAACCGCGGGCCTCAGTCAAAGAGAGATTTACAACTCCTGTTTTTTATTCTGCGCTAGTTTTATCTCCGTACGCGGTTACACGCTCCATCAATTTCAGGTAATCGGTACGTTGCTGTGTACACAAGTTTTCGCATTCAAGGAGGCGCGTCTGAAACCCGTGCCACTGAAACTTTATCCCCACGAATTCCCGGGGAATATCAACGATCTTTCGCCTTCACCTGGGAAAGGGAATTGTTGGATCGGAGAACGATTTACATGCCCTTGAAGGAGCGTTCCCCGTTTTGATTGATAAATAATTCATGCTCAACAGTAGTAACAATGGCCTAGTCTGAGGGGCGTAGTCTTTAAGTAGAGGATCTCCCACCCCAGTTGCTCTCTCTCTCTCTCTGTTCCGCATCTCACCCATCACTCACACGCCTCCCTCCGAGCCGACAGAGGCCAACGGACCTCCTCCCACACTTGGCCCGTATCTCCAACCCTCTTACCTCTCCCTCTCATCAACTCTCCCCCACACTCGCCCTCGTATCCCTCTCTGGATCAGCTGTTTTCAAAGGAGCTACCCCCCCCTTCAATACGCCAACTTCGCTCATGCCATTTCACCCTCCCCCTTCCCTTCCTTCTCCCTCCCCGTCCCATGTTGGCCCACCGCGTGTGCCTCTTCTACAGACTCCATCTCCGCTCCGCCGTGTGCAAGGCAACGAAACCCTACCACCCCACCCCGAGGCATACAAGTTCTCCCTCTCCTCCCCACCACCCATTCAAAATGTCCCCACAGTTCCTTCCTTGCCCTCACCCCCAACCCTTAATTTTCACCCCACTTCCCGCGACTGACTATTCCTGCCCCGTTTCCCCTTCCCTTTCCTTGTCCTCCGGGGGGAGAGGAATGCGGAATGTCACCCTCCCTTACGCAACTCGCCGTGGTTTTACACGAGAGAAAGAATTCTCGAAATGGCTGCTTTCAACTACCTTTTTTCCCTTACTCCTCATTCCCCACGTCTTCCAACTCCGTCCTCGTTTCCTTTTCTCGTCCTCCTGCCCTCAACCGTATTAAACAGTTCCCTCCCGTCTCATTTCAATCCCCCAAAGCCCTATTCTCTCATTCTCCCTTTAACCTTTCGCTACCTCCTTATCATTCCCTTCCCCACTGCCCCCAACCCTATTCCCCCGTCCTCCTTCGCCTGGGGATGAAGTTCGTAATTGTTGAAATACGAGGCCAAAAGGAGGGTGGTGCCGCCTTTGCTCCGTCAAAGGGGTTTAAAGGGACATGGCAAGGTAACTCTAGTTCTTCTTCTTCATCCATCTTACCTTCCTAACTCGCCTTGCCGCACCCTTGGGCTTCCACGACGACCCTTCCTCCCGGCACCCCTTCTCCCTTCATCTTACTTGTCCTTCCCATCACCTTTCCCTCCCTCTCCATAACCAACTCCTTTTCTTCTCGTTAACTACCTTCCCGATCCTCCATCTTCTCAGCCCCATCCCGCTTTCAATCGACTTCATTCTCTTTATCCCTTTCCCTTCCATCGCTATGAAAGTTTCCATCTGCTCTTCCATGCCAAAATGGTTCTCATGCCATTAAAATCCGTAAAATTCTTGCTTACCGAGGTTCGTATCGAACATAAATGGGATAGGACTTCTGGAAGACTATATGAATCAGAAAACTTGACATCAAACACCATTGAACTGAATCGGAAATTTTGAGAAAATTAGTCACCCTGTGACTATTGGCTCTTTATTTACAGTTGTATGCCATTCGCGACGCTGAACTGCTATCCATGAGCATCATTTATTCCTTTCATTATCCAATTGTTAGAAAGCGATAATGATGACGGACGCAGAGTTCATTTTCTTTACTTTTATGTCGCCTTATATTTTGATTTGGAATTGATATTTATTTAATTTTAATAAGTGAAAGGAAAATTTATTTAGTGCAAGCAGCTTAAGTCTATGGGGATATCCTTATAGTTCACACTTACCTCTCAAGCCAGTGCTCCTTGTTTCTCCGACACGTCTAAATAATGTCATCTATTTAAATATCTTTCCGGACATAATCTTCAATATTTACATTCCGCTGGAAATTCTTTCTTCAAGATTCACTCTGGAGACCATGTTAATATCACGAAGAAGTGGAAAGTGGATACAGATGCCATTATCTGGTACGTTCTGAAGATTTCTAAAATATTTTAACATTTATCTCCAGAGATAAAGTTAAAAACTTTTCCAAGGCTCCAAACTCAGGGAAATATAGGAAACCGAAGTAGTCGGTCTTCGATTCAGGATTGGTCTCTTTACGTTTCGCCTATCATCCTCTTCGTGTCATTGTAATCATTTTACTTCCGGGTCTCGCATTAAATGTTTCATCCGATGTTTGTCTGCATTTATAGGAAACTGTAAAGCCTAAACAAAAAAATACAAGCTTCGGAAATTATTTCTTACTGTTTCTCCTTTTCATATTCCTAACGGATGTGAGCGTTTAGCCATTAAATCGCTCATGGCGAATATTTTTACCAGTTTTATGGATAGTCCCTAGATGCACTACTGTAAGCAATACAATTTCTGAACCCAACTGCATGGACCAATTTCCCTGCATCCTACACGATTGATCCACAGCCATTCCTATAATTTGAAACACCTGCATTCATTTGCAGATGAATTGCGGCTGCATAGAATTGAAAGAGAAACATTTTTTATCTATGCTATTTATACTATTTTTATAATGCTACCAGTAATATTCTGTGGTCAGGTTTTTTCACTCGCCAAGATGGACTTTCTTATCTTTGTCTAATTTTATTCAATATTTTTGTTTTACTAATTGTCAAAATAAATTTTAATATACGAATTCGTCACTGAATTTGCGGTAGCCTTAATGTGAAAGAATCGAACTTTTGGATCGTATCTACGTTAAAATGTATGCTATAAATAAACAAGTGCCATATTGTTATTCTTTGGCAAATTTTATTATGTTACGTTTGCTATATTAACGAGTTTTTGGACGATTGAAATACACATATTTTTGGTATTTGCCATCTTAGGACTGAGGAATACACCAAGATTGCAATTGAACAATAAGTTTGAGTATTGAATCGAGTACGTAATCATATATTTTTCAAAGATGAATTTTCTGGCGTTCTCATTATTGTCCTACTTAATACTTTTAACATATACCACTTACGTATGTCACGTATGTGACTCATGATTGATGACTTCAACGGCAAATGTCTCCCGAATTTGATGGGATATTGATTGCGAAAACTTTGTAAAGAAAGTTTTCTCATGAGTTTAAAGAGAAATTTCCTACTTCAAGTACAAAGAAATTACGTGGGATCAACCTGGGCAAAAATACAGAAATCGGAGAAAGAAATTTTACCTTTTCCGAAACTTCCCGTGGAAAAAAATTATTTACGGTGTTTGTATACGTGTATCGAAGTTCGTGTCTTTTGATTAGTACCCCAAACACGTGAGTTTGTGAAAGAGAGGTTTCTATATTTAATTGTTTAGTCGCCTGAGATTTTCTGACATCCATTTTCAATGCCCTTTCTTTTGTTGAAGGTATTCCATTTTTATAACTCGGGAAATATTTTTAATTTCTCTGACAGCAGGGCGTAATTTATTTTGTTAATTTTCCACAAGCAACCATAATAGTACACGCACAGAAGGTGCTTTCAAAGTTCCCGAAGAATTTAAAATTTCATGACTCTGGTCACTTTGCGGTTCATTTCTGTATCTTAGAATACCTCTTGTACTAGATTGCTATTCTTAAAAAAAATATTATTTGTGACCTTACCCCGTCGCTATCATCTTCTATGTTCCATCATTATTTCCGAGGGGTAATTGAATTATCACAGCGTGAAATAATGCAATTGATTCATATATGAGAGAAGGTTACTCTGCGTCCAACATCTTGCAGCAAAATTCCAAATTCTTTACCATGACCTACTTTCTTCGATCGTAGGCTTATTTATGCGTGAACACATTTCGCGATTCATCGGCCGAGAAAAGCCATTGAAAAGCCTGGTTACTTGATTACTTTTCTTTGAAGGCCGATTCGCTCGATGTTGTTTTTGACAGGTGTAGTGGTTGCCGCATTCTTTCTTGGAAAATAAACACAAGAAGAACAAGCATTTGAAATACATACAAGTTAGATTTCAGATTGTGCATACTGTGTGATGTGTCAGATGAGATAAAAAAATAAATGTCAAAAGGGAGGCGGATCATTTGTGGAAATGAAGTACATTTTTAATTTCCATTCGAATCACTTGCTGGTATTGCAAATGCTCCACCTCTCCCACACCGAGGCTTCACAAAGCACTACTGTCTGTGTCATGAGAAAATCGAAAATAATTCCTCTCATTCCGTGCACGTCATGTGAGAATTGCCCATCGAAAATTTTACCCGTTTTTAAATGGAGGTAAATCGTGAAGTTTTCCGAACCTCATACCATATGGCTCCTCCAGTTAGCGCATAGACGTTCATTTTCATGAATTGTGACTCCCTTGTTGGCAATTCAATTCCACAAAAGCACCGACGTTTTAAATACATGACAAGATGGAAGTGATTTCTTTTTTAATCTTCCCATTTGAGTGAGTTCTCTTAGTAACGGTTACACCGTTACGTTTAGAGCAGAACGTTTTCAGTCTCCCCCTCCTTTTAGCACCTCATTCCCGCCTGCGTTTCTGGTCTGGGTCTCCCTTCATCCGCCTCCAAACTCTGAGGATGCTTTCATCTGCATTTGCTCAGCATTTCATTGTCTCTCCTTCCCTTTCCCGGGGTGGGCAGAGTTCGTTGATATGGGGGGTGTGAGTGATTCGGATGAGGCGGGAAGGTTGGGGTAAGGCAAAGAGGTGGCGCGAGGAGCTGACAGGCGAATAGGAAGGAGGGGGAGGATGATGAGAGGGAGAGGAGGAGTGTCCGGACGAAATGACTAAGGGAATGCCACGCTTCTAGTTCACGTTAGATCCCTCCCTCGTCTACGACTCTCCATCCCCACAGTTTTCATCCCCTCATACCCCCTTCATCCATTACATCTTCCCTTCGACATTTCTCCTTCTCTTCCCTAAGAACTGATGTTGCTCTTTTTCTTCTCGACGGTCGGAGAAGGTGTGGCTTGGGGGGTCGGCGGGGGAGCTGGGGGAGGAAAAGGAATTGGAAGAGAGACCGACTCGAAGATAATGGAAGGGTTACCAAGGGGATTTTTATTTCGGAGGCAGCCACTGTTTCGGGGCCTTAATGATGCCCCTAAAATCCTCCTCCGCCTCACTATTCCCCAACCACCTCCCGTCACTCCTCCTATTTCCCTCCAATGGGAAGTTTAGCGGCGAGTTTTCATTACCATGGAAACGACCATCACCCTTTTATTTCCCCCTTCCCTCCTCTCCGTAGTCTCTCTTTTTCTTTCTCCATTTTCAAGACTCGATTAATCCCATCTCGAATCAAATTTGAAAGAATATTCGTGGTCTCGGCCTTTTAAAAGTTGAGAAACAAGAGAGCTTTAAGGGATGGCGATATGAATTACGAGGGTTTAAGTGCCGGTTTCTTCCATAAATCGTAAAACAGTTTCGTACTCATTAATTTAATCTTGTAAATATTCAAAGGATCATTGAAATATATCTGTCAAGAACAATTGATTGATTCATTAGCTTTGAGAGTCAACTGACTGAAGTTGCGAAGCAGTACGAGTCTATTTAAGTATAAACTAAAAATGCTGCTACTAAGCGATACTGATGTACAAGTGACGGACCCCGACGATTTCATCAACTAGCGGGAAAGTATGGTTGATTTCGTACTCCACCGTCTCCTCCTTGCTTTTTGGGATCTTTGAATATAAAGAAAAATTACGAGAAAATTGCACTTGCCTTACTGGGTTTATTTTTAAAGTGAGCCATCAATCACATTTTTGCTAAAAATATAACGCATAGAGATGTTTGGGATCGGAAATGCGCATTGGCTACCCATGATTGTCGGTGGAAAAAATCCTGGAATAAGTAAATTACGTCCCCATTAATGGAGGAGAATTTACATTGTCAGATGGAAAAAATATTCCATTAATTTTACAGATTGCTACATTTATAGGGTTTAAGATCATATTATTAATATAATATTCATACTGTGATACATTGATATAGTTATATTGGATGATAGTTTTTGTCTAATTTAAAAACTAAAGTTGGAATAAACTCCTTTGAACAAAACGTGTTATTCAGAGTTTGGTAAGCGTAGACTTGAACTCTTTCAAAGCTTCAGTGGAATGAGAAGTGGACCAGGCCTCACAAAAATCGAGTCTCAAAAGAACCTTTGTCAGGTAGAATTGAAATGGTAGCGAAAAAATATTTTGAAATATTTAATTCAGATTAAGACTTGAAACATTTATTTTTAGTGTTCTGACGTTTATCCTTGAGGCCTTATCGTTCCTCTTTTACAAATTAAAATAAAGGAGGAGAACAGTATTTAATTTAACAGTGTGTTTCCTAGTGGTACACATAAACTGTCAACTTATTTTATAAATGGTAAATTATAACTTGTCGTTTTGATTCATTTTTTGACGCACAATTTTCATCCGTGAACCAATTTTGCTTGATGAAATCATCATGGGGCACCTCAAAGGCTATTGCTAATTAAGCCTTTTGTCGAAAGAAATTTGTCTAATGCTCGGAAAATTCTTACGCCGAATTTTTATTCCACCATGTTCGTTTCATCTCGACGCACCCACTCACCTGAAGCATTTCCCGTTGGAGTGAGCGAGGCGTCGCGCTGAGCACCTTCCGTAACACGCACCCGCAGACGTTTTGCTCAATGAGACGTGGAGGACACTAAGGTACAAAGGGACAAATGGAATCGTCGCTTTCGAGGCGCACATCATATCCCCGTCCAGAATGAACTTTATATAAAGACGGGGAGGAGGGTAGAGATGGTGGTTTGAAGAGAGTGAGAAGGTAGTGAGAGAGGGAGGAAGAGCAGAGGTTATGCAGGGTGGGTAGAGAGGCAGTGGGGAGGGAATTTAGCATGGGTTTCCTCGCCCTGGTTGAGAACAATGGAAATTTTACCCTGAAGTCACTTTAAATGGGATTCCCACGGACGCGAGAGTCCTCGTTATTTGGGGGATGGTGTCGGATCGCAAAGCGTAACAGTGGACGGAGAGGGCCCGAGGGCCATATAACAAGGAGGAGAAAGTCAGATTATTGTTATTTTTTATTATTTTTCATAGCAACCGGATTGTAGGGGGTGCTCGGAAAAGGGATCGAAACTGGTGAGGGACGGGCTCCGAAGCTGCAATGGTTGAGGGGATCAAGTTCGCAATGCATTGCCGGTGAGTGTAACGCACGCCCACCCGCATACGCGTCGTCTGTTCATTCGAATCACCATGGCAGCAACCTCAGGCCATTCAGCCCTCGAGGGGATAGGAATCGTCCGTCCGTCCGTTCATCTCTACTCAGCTACGTGGTCTAAATGAATGCCAATGATAAACAATTACTGCCCCGAAGGCTTCCATTCCAGCTCCACGAACAACAACCCCCAATCTCTTCTAAGGTGTTCAAGGTTTTTGGGAGATGACGAACGAAATCAAAAGGTTTACATATCTCCCAGTATTTTATATTAATATTATAATTTAATTAAATTTGTAGACTACTCGCTCAGTATTCATCGATTCCTATTCGCTTAGATTTTTTCTTAGAAAGATTTGCAATTTTCTGTCGAGCTAGAGAATGATATATGTAGCTGAGACAAGTCCGAAGAAGTTAGCGGCACGGCTTATAAGTTGAAAGACCACACAGGAGAACATGTGGGCGCGTACAATGCTACTCCCACGGAGAAAAGGGGAGTGGAAGGAGGGGAGACGGGAAGCTTGGAACAGCTGGTGAAAGGTTTTTGGAGGTGCAGTTCGATTCTGGAAGGTGAAGGCGCATTTGCGTATAGGTACAAGAAAAGAAAATACGTCGATTCCGAGAGAGAGAGAGAGAAAACTAAATAAACGACAATGGCGCCAGAATCTCTTTTGGGGAAAATATTTCTCTACTCTACCGTTAACGTGCATAGAATGCATTATTTACTTCCAGATTAGAATGAGATGACATGGATTTGATGCTATTTCGGCTTTTATAACTTTAAAATAGAAATGAAACCATGAAAATATAATAGGTGTGCTCTTACAACCGGTCATTTCTAATGCTATAATGCCATTTCAGTGATATTTTTATCATATTTTTCCTTTGCTTGAAGTCCCTTCTTAATAATTTTCATCGGACACTATAATTTTTTAATACTTGTTGCCAACGTCATGCTCCCAAGAACTATGGCCACACTGACGGGTATGATGCACACAGACGTAATATAAAATATAAAAATACAAATGAATGACTGCAGCGTGCAGGAAATGTTCAATGCGACTCTGCTGTAAAATGAATGGGGGTATAAAATCAGCGATTTCCAAATCTTCGTTATATTAATGGAGAATTTTCAACAGAATTCATCAAATTTCACCCTTGGATTTTATTTTGAAACGTCAAGAGACGAAAAGATTGCCGTTGGATTAATCAATCGTTGTGTAAAAAAGGAAATACATGCCACATGAAAATATGAGTAGGGGGAAAGAGGGAGATAATGGGAATTTAAGTTAGGGGTACTGGTGTCGATGGAGGAGGATGGAATGGGGAGCAAAGCCAGATGGGAAGTGAACATTGGGGGAGGAGGAGAGAGAGAGAGAGAACGCTGGAAAGCGGCTGACTTAGCGGTTGGGTGACTAAAGGAGATGAGCGCGTATTTTATGGCATCCCGAATCCCAATCAGCTGCCGGTGTGAAGTTCCTCGAATGCAAAAGAAGGGATGGGGTTGGAAGGGAGGTGAAAGAGAGAAGATAGAGAGGGAGGAGTCTGTGAAAGAGTCCGAAGGTGTTTCTTCCTGAGAAGGTGAGGAGAGAGAATTAAGGAGGATGGACGGCACAGTCAGCGGCTTTCGAGAGTGTGCGGGTAGGGTGGCGGGGGGAGGTTGAGGGCGGGAATGTGGAGGGTAAGTGAGTAGTGGGTTGGGCTGCGAGGTAAAAACGAGACCTAGGAAGAAGTTGATGAAGGGATGGAAGTTTGGCTGAGGACAACACTTCGTATATCCATCGCACTTGACTCTAAAATGAGGAGAAAGGGAAAACAAAAATATGATAAATCGAGATGGGAAGGGTGGAGAATGCTCTGCTCCCCATTGAGTGGAGCAAGGTTGGAATTTATCCTGCGTTTGGCGAGCGGAAAAAATGCAGCGTGGGGCCGCGCGCCTAAACAAATGCGAGGAACGAGGCGGGGGACTTGATGGGAATGAAAGAATGGAAGGGAATGTCGTGAGGGGTAAGGTGGGGTGAGGTGAGGGATTGGATGCTCAACGAGGGAGGGGGAGAGGAGGCAGTCGACGGAGGTCGAGGGAGCATCTGGAGAGGCGTGAGAGCGATAAATATAAATTTGGTATGCGAAATAGGCAAGTGACACGATTCGATGAATAATAGTGGAAGGGGTTAAGGTTATGATTGAGTCACGGCATATGACACCAAGGGTTAATGATAGGAAACGTGCCTTGGTCGACGACAAGTTTGTGAGGCTAAAAGAGATAGGGAAATGAAGTGAAATGGAATTGAATGTGAGAGAGAGACCTAAACAAGTCCCGTTATCCCCACCAACCGTATCTTTTTCAATCATGACGGGTTGCGGCGTGTGACGCTTTATATGACAAATAATGGATCGAAAAATTACGTCTTTTCATCATAATTGGGAAGTTATTTTGTAGCTAATGTAAAAATACAATGAAGGACCCTCGTATTTGTATCACATTTCCAACGGACAAGTATAATCTTGCCCAGGAAAAGTTTACGGTTTTTATTTATTTCATGGAAAAAATGTCATGCTAACATTCTTCATGTACGTCAACCTTGTGAAATTTCTTTTACTGGTTGGTCATTTGAAATATAAATGATAATTTTTGACTCCTTTACTCTAAGATAATGTTTTTTGCAATGCAAGGGAGTATTTTTTGAAGAACATCTTTGGCATTTACATGTGTTTTAATTTTTGTATAAGCTGATCCATCATGCCAAATGTCATCTCTCTTAACTCGAATATAAAAACATGGGTGCGCCGGTCAATGTTATTCTAATGAGTCCGTCGATTTCTGGATCTCATCGTTCTTCAAGCCCGCTTCGAAGAAAGGAGTCCGATGGAAGTGGAGGAGGGTTCACTTCAGAAGAGAATGTGACCGCTGAGGAGAGGACGTCGGACACGGATGATTCTTGAGATTCGGGGAGAAGAATAATGTTTCTAACATTTCCGTTTCACTTATCTTTTTTATCATTCCCATATTTTATTGTAAAATAATAGATGTTTACCGTGAACTTTTCGTGGATTAGGTTCGGATCAGTTGTTCACATCTCGTAGCTTTTAGCTGCGTTTATTCAGCTCTCAGGGATTTTAAATCAAAAGAGCTAAGGCTGGATTTCGACTACTATGATTGTATTTCTACCAAATGTGGACATTCAATCGCGTTCCAGTGCGAAATGTGAAAAGTCTTTAACACTACTGAAGCATTGGAAGAGTGTTACACGAATTTATAAAATTATAAAGTCGTTACACAGAATGACTATTTGGTTAATATTTAAAAAATATTCCCCCTGAATCAGGTATCGATAAACTGGCCTTTTTCCTGCCAAATTAAATAGTAGGCCACAGTTATCAACACGAAGGTTATTTTGATGAGTTAGGGTAGAGCTCATCTATTAATAAGCTCAATGGCGGGTGAAAATCGCGCGTCAGTGTAGCAGGCGAGTTTTTTTTTGCCTCTGCCGCCTATGATTTCTCAAGAAGAGCTATTACCCGAAAAAACACACAGCTTGGATAAAGCTGGTGGTGCCTAGAGGCATCCCCGTGAACCAAACCCAGGTCTAATAATTCGTGGTCCAGCCTTCTACCCACTGGACTACCACATGCTATAAATCACATAAATACCCTTAAAAAAAACACCGCCCCACACAAAGTTATTAATTCCATGACAAATTAGGTGAATTAAATGGAACTATATGTAGTGCTGAGTGCTCAGAAATCCACTCAGGACGGTATACAAAAGAGCTTCTAACTACAAAGAATCCATCTTTACACGGGGTATATATTATAATCAGTAGCAAGCATATTGATGTTATGTATATCACGTATACTTGTATCTAGGTATGCTGGGATTGTGATTGTTATCTCATCGCTGCAATCGAGTCGAGTTGAAATATTCGCTGAAATCCACTTCGGCCAATTTGTTTAATGCGGAAATGCGTGAAATGAGTGCCATGCATTCTTTGATGATGGGATTTTCTCGAAAGAGGTTCGTACAAATTGAGGGACGAGAAAGGGAAAAAGGAGAAGGGGAGAGAGATAATGCTCCCAACTTTTTAGGTAATGCAGAAAAAAAGGACGCGGATAAATTCCTGTGACAGATGAATTCTCCGTCATCGTGCCCTGCTCCTCTTCGCCACGATATCATCAAAACCGGAGAAAAAAGTGAAATACTCATCCGAGTCGAAAAGAGGAGAGGTGGGGTGGTGCGAGGGTACTGCTAGAGGTATTCGGGCGGGTGAAGGCCGGTGAGAGTTGGAAGGACAATGTTGATGTGTGCGCGTGGAGGAGGATGTGAGGAGAGAGATCTTGTCACACATTTTCTCCTCTTCCATTTCTATTCTTTCCCCCCTCCCCTTTCTATTCTCTACCACCTTCCCCAGAGTCCCCCTCTACCCCAGATCGTGTGCCTTCCCGCGGAAATCCTCATGTTAGCAGAAGGGGTAACAAAACGAATTCGTCCGCCCGTACGTCCATCCATCCGTATGTCGTCACGTCAGGTCGGGTAATAATCCCTTTGCTCTTCGCCTCCTCAAATTATTTGTTTTGCGCGGACAAAGAGGCGATTGGTGAGTTTTGGGATTGGAGGGAGCGGAGGGGACGGGAGACGGGGAAAAGGGTGAGGCTTGCGGGAGGTAGTGGGAGGAACGAAAGCCCAAAACGAGGCGACGACATTCCGAAACAATCGCCCCCCCCCCACTACCGCGGGGCATCTCTTTTGCGCCCGTCCCCATGGTCGTGCTGCCCTCGCATTCCTCGTTTGCACAGGTCTCTCTCTCTCTTCGTTGCCACGCGTGTATCCAGGTGGTTTTGAGGAATGCGGGAAAAGGGATGGCCGGTAGGGGTCAGAAAAATGAAGAGAATGAAAAATTCCGGGGAGGAGGGAGTGGGGAGGATTGTGGATGGAGGAGAGGGGGGATGACCAGTGTACCAAGGGGGCGTCGCCGCTGCTTGACTGTGACAGGCTGTGTGGGAATGCCAGAAATTAAGTTGGCAGGGGGTGTGGGATGTGTGACGGGCGGGGGCTGGAGGAGGAGGAAAGCGATTGTTGCGGAACGATGAGCGCGTGCAGAGCCGTGATGCCGCCGACGTCGGTTCGGATTCCCTCGTGTTCTGCCAATTGCTGGGCCTGCTCAAAAATATCTAGTTTTCATTCGGAAGAGCTCAGGAGAAGGAAACCTGCTAATTGGAACAGATGTAGTTTCATTTGTAAAGATATTTCGTGACAATATCACTGGGAACATCATTATAGAATAATATTATCTAAGATATTAAATTGGAATATCTTTACCAATGAAATTAAAGTTGTGTAATTTGATAGAAAAGTATGATAATTAACTCCCAGGGAATGTCAAAATAAATATTTTACGTAGTCCCTTGCATATTTGCGTTAACATTTTCAAATATTTTAACGAACTTAGCCAGGACAAGACTAGAGGTGCATATTTTCCAATTTAATAAGATACGTAAATTGTAACAGGTTTTCGCCAGGCAGGAATATATTTCTAGATTTGACCTAAATGATGGGTCTCCACTAAGGATTGTTTTCATCTGGACTCTTGACATATGTTCGAGTACAATGTGATTTTTGAGTGTCAGAATTGATACCTACAGAAGAAAACACTTCATAACGCGATAGAATTACAGTTACAATTATAATTTTTAACCTGCGTAATTTTTATTGTTTTTTTCTAAATTCTTAATTTTTTAGAGGAAACTGTTAAATTCAAGTCGAATTCTATAGTTTAGCATGTTTTCATAAGTGATTTAAAGGGGTAGTTTTAGTGGATGATGCAAGTTTATATTTTTTTAGACTCATGAATTTCATTCTATACATTTCAATTTAAGGCACATATCATTTTTATCTTTTTGATTACAGTTGGCGAGCTTCATAACCGGGATTTTTTCTTATTTCACTAGATGTTTGAATGTACCTTGATGCTATTTACCTTTTTATTTCAGCGGTCTCGTTGCTTGCCCCCGTATTGAAATGGTTTCTCTATCAGCATATAATCAAACGCTTAGCCCTATACATCCACCCAAGATTTAAAAAAATACAATGTTGTTAGGTAAACATTTCGTTTGAATTCGAATCAAATTTGAAAAGATTCCTTGGGAAGGTATTTTTTATTTGGTTTTATATTTGAAGGTTTCAAATAACTCCAGAAACAAATTTATGCATTTATTTTTATGCTTTGTAGAAAAACCTTTCTCTATAGGTTTCTTAGTAGTTTTCACGTAGTATTTACGGATTAATGGTGTTACTTGACTTGGTTTAAAAGGATTTCGGTGAGAATTTTGTGAAAATAATAAAAAAACGGACCGTTTGTGTATAACGACCAAATTTATGGTATGGGAGGTTTCAGGGAGCTCACTTTTGAGAGGCTTATTTTTCAGATGTTTATGAGGGCGGAGTTTCAAGTCCCTAAAAGGAATTCTCGACGAGTTTGAAGCAGAGCGACAATGGGGAGCTTAAAGACAAAGGACAAACGAAATTTTCGAATCGAAATTTTCTCACGGACGCTTGTCATGGAAATAACGAGTGTTGCTCTAGTTTACCATCAACATTTGAAATATTATAACTACCGTTGGCAGTCTCGCCCTTTTCCGGAGTAATTATCCCAGAGATGCTTAAAGAATGCAAATGTGAAAAAAAATTGGTGATGGAATATAATTCAGAATAACTTGACTATTGAGCTCAGTGTCATTATCCATGTATTTCTTGTAGTTTTTTTCGTTTCCTCCCGTCATTATAAAATTTATTGACTTGCATTTTATAATCCAGTCATGGGCAGCATTTTTTACGCTGCCTGATCAAAACATGTGTAGGACATCGTGACTTGAAATGCTTTTGAAATGACAATCATAACCGTAATGGTGAATTTTATTTTTTACCATGCATCTGCTGATTTTAAACGTACGTTTCTTTGATGTTCTGCTCGAAATAGTGAATGAGTGGCGTACGCTAAACTCGAGCTTGCTTCCAAAGTAGTTGCATTCAATTTCTTCTCTGATATCCGTTTAAAATCATATTAATGTTTTTAATATTTCTGTTAAATCACTTCAGAAGCAGTAGAAGGTGTTAATCCGCAGTAACTTTTAATCTATTCGAATTTTCTCGCCAATAATTTTTAATGTTTAAAAAATCGTGAAGTAATTTTACTGTTTCACCTGAAGTATCACATGTCGCTCTTATGATATCAAATTTTAATCATTTAATACATCCGTGGTAAAATTTGCATGGAAGAAGTTGAATTGGCTAAGCTTTAATTAAATTTTATTCAAAGAAAATTACATCAGCAAAAAAGGAAAATATCGAATATTGATTTCGAAGTACATTGAAAGCATTTATAATTTTAGTTAAACTGGTTTAAACCATATGCTGGTGTAAAACGTGATGAATTAAGTAATTACTAACATTTTCTGTCTGTGATTGGCCTACGTTGGTTTAGCAAATTTATTATTTTTAAATGGTGGAGTCGGAGCAGAAAACAAATTTCCAGCTCATTTTAAACCACCAAGCAATTCCCTTATTAAATGCATATTTAAGAGGTGGTGGGACCAATCTTTTACTCGCATAGCTTTCTTTCCGGTTTAAGGTAGTATAGGTGTCCAAACATGTGGCCTTTTAGACGACGACGAGATAGCGGGCGATGTTATGCCCGCAGACGCTATAGAATTGAACTCCTGAATATACTCCTCGGTGCATCCATGGGTAGCAGCTCACTCTTCTCGGATCTCAATGCGCTCAATTATATCCCGCGGGTTCTTCGTTCGCAAGGAAGTCTTGGGTCCATAAAGGTTAAGAGACTGAGCAGGCGGAATTGTGGAAATGGGTGGGGGGACTGGAGGAGGAAGGCGAGGAGAGGAGGAGCACTGCTTGAGACGAGTTAAGGCACCGAGGCTGCCTCATTGAAGGCCTCCACCTCCTCCTCCGCCACTCGTCGCTTGCGGGTTTCTCTCTCCCGGGAGACCTTTTCCATGAGCTCCCCACAATTTTTTTCCCGAAAAAATCCAAAATCCATCTCGTTCATCATTATTTATTTTTTCAATCTTATTCTCAGTTTTTCTTCCTCCTTCCGCGCTTCCTTGTTAGAATCCGACCTCTCCTCCGTCAGAACCACTTCACCTCCCACGCCCTCCCTCCGCCGCCGCCCTCCGCGATGCCTTCGGAATCTCAACACGAGGGCGTGTGATCTACGTCTTCGAACCTTCCTAGGCAAGCCCTTACTCTTTCCCCCTCAGCCAAACTCCTCTCTTTTCTCTCTCCTCTCGCACTCTCGGTATAACTATTCTCCTTCCACATCTTCGCCGCGCTTCCGTTTAAGGGTTTTCTTTGAATTCGTCCCCTTTTCCTCTCTCCCCTCCCCCTCGCGCTCCTTCCGAATTCTCCTCACCGACAGCCCACCTTCCTTCACCCCCCTCCCCTTAACCTCCAGTCCGGGCTGACCCAATAAGGTCCACCCGTCAGCCTTGGAGATGCTTTATTGGTATTCGCGACTGACACGGTGATTAAGCTCGCCGTTCATTTATTATCAATCGTCCGACAGATGTTTCGCGCATAATATTTAACTTTCCAGTTGGGTAGAAAAACCCTTCAGACCGTAAATAAATAAACGAGAAAGAGAACAAAGAACATTTTGCATAAGGACCATCGATTTTAATCTTTTCAAAACCCATTTTTACGTTTTTAGATCTAATTTTAAATATATTTTCGGTCTTCTTCTGAGGATATCCTTATTTAGGCCAAGGAATTCGTTATTTTCGTTATCTTTCTATTTTGTATTCTGCTGCCTCTCTTACTCGAGGTTTTTCATCCTCGTTTCTAACTCTAACACAATATGTATTCGAATGATTGCGCTAATGTATTTTGAGTTGCAAGAAATGGAATAGATGAACCACCAAAGTTCTTTTGATGTTATTGTTATTTTCACGGAGACCGAATAAGAGTCATGTGGTCATTTATATTCTAGGTTTCACTCTGTTACCTTCTTCAGTGAGAATGGCCTGGTATATCTCTCAATTCCTGATTTACATCGTAAGCTATTATATATTCCTAATGATAGAGGTATTCCATAATTTATTTTTGGCGAGGCCTTTAAATTTTCTTTAGAACCTAGGAAGTTCTTTGGTTTATCGTCAGTATTCAAACATTCCAGTGACATATCGATATTGCGTATTGTGTCTTTATCATGTTTATCTTGTGTAATGTAGATTTCATATAAACTAATCAAATAATTCCTCCTACTGTTAATAAAGAAACATGAATTGAAAAGTTTAGGATAGCTTTTCTTGCTTGTTTGAGTCTACTATTATATTTCTCAATTCATTCAGTGTGTTTTTCTCGCCTCTGCAATGTATTGACGGTACCATCATTGCCGTTTGCCTTTAATTAGGTGTTCTTCCATAGAAAGTACACTCTTTATTTTAACTCAGTGGTCTGAAAGACTCATTCCATTGCTTGATATAATCAATGAGGAGTAACGATTTATCGGGATAATAGTAGTTATAAAGTCGGAATAAGATCCTTAATAGCGCCTATAAATCGAAGGTTAATATCCAACCTTGTCAATAATAACCATTTCAGGCTTTGGTAAATCTGAGAAAAAGTTGTCACAAATATATTCGATAAATAATATACTTAACAATTTGATGATCGACATATGATTTTCTAATGCTTAAATTCGCACAATCCTGTTTCCTGCGAATATTTTTATTTTATCGCGTAAGAGAGAAAATTTTTATCTCCAGATGCATTGACAATGCACTTAACGGAGTCTTATGGCTTGAAAAGGGTATTTAGGATATCTCTTCCGAAGAAATTTATGTTCGGCGCATTTTAGCCCCGCCTTGTGTCGCCTTGAAGCTAGTTTTGTATTCAATCAGATAGTATTGGCAAGGACAACGAGGGCATTTCTCATTCTGAAGGATTTCGTTTCGGGAATGCAGCCATTGGATTTTGTTTTAGGATACGAAAATATTGCTGGGAGGAAGTGAAAGAGGGGGTATGTGGACGAAAAATAGAGGGATCGAAATGATGGAAAGAGAGATTGTACGTGTAGTATCAGGAGGTCGGTGGTTACAGGGGGGTTAAAGCGAAGAAAAGCCATTGACTCGTACTAAGTCGTGATGACCCATGATAGAGCAAACATTTTTCCCGGGAAAGGATTGCTGTGATAGAAAAATATACATCTCTGTCGTTACCAGTTGAAAGCAGTGTTCGGGTTCGCTGATCATGACTCAGAAATCAATTCTCTCCGATATTTTCGGATGACTTGATGTTTATTTAGAGCAAAAGTCTAACCCTTGGTTAACGGACCCAAATGCTCTCATCCAACGTGGAGAGGAGGTGGATTGCACATACAAAGCCATTGATGTGTAATTAAAAGATTTTTAAAATGAAATTTTTCTTGATTTTTCGTTTGAGGAAGTTATTAAAATTTGATTTAAAATGTAGAAAAAATTTAAAACTTCGTTACAGTGTGTATGTCGTTTATCGTATCTCTAAAAGGATATTGAAAACGGTGCTTTTGGCGGAAGATAAACCTTGTAGATCAGTTATGTTAGTCGATCTTGAGTAATATAAGCCATTAATAGAGAAGTGTCCTGTCAAACTTTTCCAGCCTGGAAGGGTGTGTTTTTTGAACAAAAACTCAAAATTTGTTGAACATTGGTTGTTTCTATTCCCGATGTATTTAATTCCAATATTGCCCTACAGTCATGAGTCAAACTGGGCGTAGATAGGGAAATATAGACTATTTAAGTACGACGGCTAATGAGAGTTATTGGTAAATAATTAGGCCTATTGACGCACCACTTGCGAAAGATTGAAAACATTTCGTGAGTACGATACTGTATTAAAAATTCCTGCAATGGACCAAAGAAAAGACTTATTCATTCCAGTCATAATGAAGTGAATTCAATTAGAATTTTCTTCTGAAAAATATCGCAAATTACACCTTTAATCATACTGACAGATATAAAAAGATATTGGAAATAATTTGAAAATATATAAAAACCTCAGTAAATGTGATTTTGGGAGCAGATAATTATTTGAAATGTCTACTAGAGAGCAAGAATAAACAGCAGCGGTTTATCCGCAGATGCTGTTTGTACTAGAAACATATAAGGCTCCAGATCTCCTGGGTAACACATGGGTTTAAAGCATTCTTATAGTTTTTATACGGTGGCATTAATCTCTCTGATTTGTTGCTTGGTTAACAAAAGGCGGACCGGGCCGTCGGAAGTCTCGAACTCCGTAACAGCTGCAGCCCCGAACCCCATAAAAGTTAAATTATCGATTCCCTTCATTCTTTCCCTCTTTTTTATTCTTATACAGCTGTAAATGCAATAATCTGGAACTGTAATATTACCACCAACCCATGGCTGCTATACGTGTTCCGACTAGACTTCACAGATCGTTACTTTACAAAGGATTTTTATTGAGTTATGACTGCCGTATATTATTCATTATCACCATTATAAATTGTTTATTAAGCTCATCCTTGACATTGTTCCGGTATTGATAAGAGTAAACGTTTTTAGGTTTAATAACAGCAGACTTATTTTAAGTATTGTTCTCAGTAGTTGGCCATATTGATTGAAAAATTGTATAATTATTCTTAGTTTTAAAAGGAGCTATTAAATGATGTAGGGTAAGTATAATATTTAATAAGCCACAAAATTATTTAGCATTCATTTCTCCTGTACAAGATTACCACCATACGAGTCTCCCTTCTTCCTCTATCATAGAGGAAGTTATCATACTTACGAGGGTCATCCGGAAAGTAGTACCCGTTCGTGCCGCATGAAGTGCTGACGACGCGAGTAGCCGCTGGACGAGGTCAGATAGCTTCAGTGGCTTGTCTGCCTTCTCTGAGCCAAGTTGCGTGACGCTAGCATTGCCTGTGTTGTTTCTGTGATTGTTTACAATGTTTAAAAAAATTGAGAACGCCGCCAGTTGTGAAGTGAGGGCAGTGATTAAATTCCTCAATGCAAGAAACGTTCGCCCATGTGATATTCATCGCCAATTAAAGGAGGTGTATGGAGACAATGTAATGGACGAGTCGTCTGTTCGGCGGTGGTGTCGCAACTTCAACATGGGGAGGGGGAACACACACGACGATGAGCGTTCGGGGAGACCGTCTGTCATTACAGACCAACTGGTGAGCTCAGTTGACGAATTCGTGAGGAACGATCGGCGCGTCACAATTGATGACATCTGTGAGCATTTTCCCAATGTTTCTCGAACAATTGTTCATGAAATTGTTAAACACCATCTGCATTATGCAAAAATTTGTGCAAGATGGGTCCCTCGCGTATCTCAATGAGCTGGCGGCGAAGGACTATGCAGCAGGAATACAGAAACTTGTCACACGTTATGACAAATGCCTTAATTTGCTTGGAGATTATGTTGAGAAGTAGTTTAAAGTATCCTCTTTCAAATAAAATTTTTTATGTTTGTTAATATTTACTTTTGTGTCTTTATTCACCTTAACTGACGTCCATGCAAGTATTCATATTTGTTCTAATTAGACATCCCTACCAGTCGAAGTGCATTATGCAGATTATGCCGCGTAATATAATTGCAGGATAAAAAGTATTCCCTCCGATAATTGAACTTCATCAAGATGTTACTTCCAATAAAATAGAAGGACAACGATTTTTTTACAAACCAATCCACCATTTAAGAAATAGTACTGAAGGCATTCCTCCTAATCCAGAGATTAGATTTCGCGGTGCGATGCACTCTTAACTCTAGTGTTTTATGGAATATGGATGTAAGTTTTGCGTTTTGCTTCGTTTCTGGTGCACTCCGGTCGCTCTGTCTAACCGCGAGAGAAATTACGAGTTTCGGACGCCGTCATGTGTCGCGAGATGCTCATTCCAGTCTCTCGAATACCAGATCCGTCTTCCCATCCGCCCGACCTCTTGTTGTTCAATTTTATTTTCCAAGGTAATTAAGGCAGACCGAAGAATTCGTTTAGCTCGGAGTTGACTATGCCTGGATGTCTTCCAGATTTCGATGAGTTTCATTTCTTTAATACGATACGTACCAGTGGAAAATCTAATTGCTTCATTCCTCGAATCCGTCTGCCCCAGAGAAAATTTTCTCTCCGGTAATTATGGAATGGCTTTACTTATAATGGAGGAGCTATCATCCAATCAATTCAAGAAGACTTAAATCCTCGGCGCACGGAGCCGTAGAGCTAAACTTACTTCGCACAGTTGTCTCTGGTGATGGGACCATACTCGATTACTTAATTCATTCCTTTTCTGTTCTAGTTTATTATGTGATGACTGATCTTCATTCTTAATGTAGAAATGCTTAAATGCTAAAAAAATCACTTTTCAACGTTTTTTACTGATTTAAACATTAAACGTTTTCGGAATCGCTAGTTGCTGCGCAAGCGCCTATCTGTATGGTTTATTAATATAGTTTTTCATTAAGACATTTTCCTATTTATTTTAGCCATTAAATGACGCTTCGGAATCCATATGACATTGATGTATACCAAAGTCAATCGGATAAGGACTGTTTCTTTTTTTATTTCAATGCCCAGAAAGAAACGATAACCCTAAATACAGGTTAGAAAGCCCTATCAGAGTGAGAGTTAATGAATAAAGGAGCGTCTCAGGATCTCAACGATTTTAAATGCGCTTGATGGAAGTGGAACCATGGGTATTTTCAGAAGTCACTGGGAACATTATTCTATTATGCGACTTCCTATTACGGACAAGAAGTCATGAGTGAATTACTATGTGAATTATTTCTACCCAGTGTTATTTTATGCCCGTAACGGTCTTTTTTGGGGCTTCCCTTTGACTTTGACAATGACTACCTAATTTTTGTTTCCAAGGAATCTGAACTCTTAAAAAAGTTTAATTGGAATAATCTATGTGTTCCCCGATTCCTGCGCGCGTGGGATCCTTGGTAAGGATAAATCGCCTTTAAGTAGGAATAAATATGTATGAACGAAATGAGAGAGCCATCACTCCTCACACACCACCCTACACTTACTCCGTCTTCAACGCATCCCAATTCCACCCAGCCCCAAACGTTCTCCCTAGAGATCAAAGGGAGAGAGGTGAGTGAGGAGGGGGTGGACGGGAGAGGGAGCTCGTTTCCTAGGAAACCACCGGAAGGTCTCCTCTTCCTGCCCCTCTTCTTTCCCCCTCTTCAAGAAAATCAGGAAATCGTAGGGTGAGATGGGAAATGCCTTACGTTTGGGGGAATTCGGGAGGCAGGGATGATAAGGCAAGATACGGGAGGAAGGAAGGAAAAAGAAGTCGAAAGATGAGAGAAAAGAGGGTCAGAGTCACCATTAGGTCAGGCCTTTTTCGGTGGCTACGATGCCGAGCAGGAATTAGAGATCGGGCGAGGATTCTTCTCGGGGTCTGGCAATAACGGTGAGCGTCGCGGGAGGGGAAATGCTCGCTGAGTAATTGATGGTTCCCGAGAGACGGAATGGGTCTAGGTTAAAACATTTAGGCAGCGGTACCGAAAGAAGGGATAGAATATGGGCAACTGAGAGAATGACCGGTGAGGATGGGATGCATGTTCCGGCGGGGGGGAGAGGGAGGGATGGAGCGGGTGGCGGCTTTTCCATTGCAGAGCGAGCTTGAAATTACGGACGCGTTGCTGGAGTGCGAGGTGGATGTCGGTAGATTCCAAGATGCCCTCACGTATGGAGAGTCAAAGAGTTTACGATCTGTCCACCTGCATTGTATCTTCCGCCGACAAAGATACCAGCGTAGCCGTATGTATCCCCCGGCCTCTTTTTGAATCCTGCGACGGGATTTTAGGCGGAACGAAGTTTTTAATCCATTAACAAGTCAATTATTTCTTTAATGATGAATCGGATATTTTCATACATTTGCGGTAAATAATTGAAAGTTTAGGCTGTATTATTCTCTGGAAGAATCAGCGGATTGAAGTAATTTATTGCACGATGGATTTTTATTTTCCGGTGGGAAGACATTAGCGTTTGGAAATTCCGCTGCCTGCAACGGCCGTCCATAAAACTGTCCGGGCGGATCAGATAAATGCAGAGATCGATCGAATAGGATGCATTTGTGCGGAACTTTTATGTGACCTCCATTGTTTGCGTAATAATCGGATGTGGTTTATGGTGTATCGGAATTTGCACATATCTCTACGTCCCCAGGCAATTTTGAACTAACCTGTGATGGCAATACGAGTTTAACTGCGAAGATAGATCATTTCATTTAAAACGGGAACCAATTGCTTAGTCGTAGATATAAAAGCTGAGCGATATTGTCAGAAGTCATAAAAGGAATCACTGCGGTCAATGTACTGTAATTCGGTTATTAATTTACGTGTCATGCAAAATTCGCTTATGCAGTGTAATTGGGATTCCAGTAATGGGTCCATAAATACAAACGTATGCGTTTATTGGATAATATTCAGAAATAATACAGTATGGCAACTTTTAATTTGCAAATGAAATTTAAACACATGGTATGCGCAATCCATGAGTCAGTCCATGCAAAAAACCTCGATGGTTTTATGAGAAATGTTAACCTTACAAAGATAATATTTCAGTATTTATTGCCTTTCTTTTCAAACTGTCGTTTTATGAACGTTACATATTTTGGTTCATTTTTGTACGCTTGATTGTTTCATCCTTCCGGAGCATCAAAGACTTAGTTGGTTAAGTTCGTAGGTCTCGATTGTTTGGTTAAAACTCAAAGAAGCAATGAAATTGATCCTCAAAATGTATCGCCCGTGCCTTATTTTTATTATAGCATCCAAACTCGCCAATAATGTAACCGAGCGTGCAAAAAATGCGTACCAATTACTTCATGCCTTCAAATTTGCAATGGGGAACTTTAATTCCAGTTTCTAGAATTTTAATATTTCATGAGCATATTTTTTCGGCTTCTGTGCAAGGATGCAAGGAAAAAGAGAGAGAAGTAACGACGATCGCTGTAAAGAAAGCAAAATTCCTTTTTTTATTTGTTACGCCCTCCATTTTTCTTCGTTGCTCCGTGAAGGAAGTCGTGGGCATGGGGCATGGAGTGAGAGGGGGCAAGCGCACTTTCCAATAAGGCAACGCGGCTTCCTCACAGGGGAGGAAAAACAAGCGCGCCAAAAGAGCAAAGCACTACCCGGCATTTTTTCGGGGAGACAGCGAGAGTAATGTTAAGGCTAGTGCTGCAGGTAACAGCTGGAGGAAAGGAGCGCATTCTAAGAGTGAAGAGAAGTGGAAGTGGAATCATATGGCTAAATCTTGAGATATACCGCGAAGTAAGGCAAGAGTGCGTGGTATTTTCAGAAACTCTATTCAACCTATCCTTTTTCCATTATCTTTAGTGACGTTAGCGGTGAGGAAATCAGGAGGAATTCTAGGGGTGTTAGCAAGCTTAGATAATTGAAGTGCCAGGTTTCTTTTCAAATTATATACTACTTTTTATAAAATATTGACTGCCTATATACTCACAATTTCTCTTTCATGAATGGAAGCACGACTTCAAAATCCACATAACTTAGAATAGACTTAGACTGTACTGACAATACCTGTACATGTCTGTTAGAGTATCTACAACTTTTTTATTAGTGTTGTATGAAATTCAAATCGTATTATATCTAGTAGGCTCTTAGCATTGATAGATGTGGTTTTACACTCCTTAAAAAAGCAAACAATAATTCATTGAGTACGGATTTATTTTCATACTAACACCTAATTCAGTAAGTGGAAGTTTACATCGGATTTCTTGCTCTTTTCACGTGTTTAATTATGAAAGTGATCTAGCCAAATTCCCATATACATTAGATTGAGCCCATCTAGATTAATTCTTTTCAGATTTTTTTAAAACCATGATTAGCTCTGTAGAGATGTTAATTTATTTACAGTTTTTTTCGTTTTCATTTACTTCAATATGTTTCTGATTTGAATTCAAGTACGAGTCTCATATGGCTGAAGAACAGCTTAGATATAAGTTTAGTTGGTATAGGTTGGCTTGCAATTTATCAATGGAAAGGTATTTAGTAACGAAAGCTGATAATATCATAAGGCAGTTAAGTTAAATAGGCTCGAAACATGGATTAAAACACGTTGGTGAAGTGGTGTTGGAGGAATGAGTCTCAGCCTTCGGGTTTTGCGAATCACTTTCGATCGTAACGGCTGGGCGATAACTTGACCTCGGTCGGGTAATGACGGAGTTACACTTACTTTGTTGACGACTGCCCAAGAGTCTTTGCATCGTCGCCTTGAATCGAGTAAGGGGGGGGGGGAGGAGGGTCAAACTCAGAATGGTACAACCGGCCGAAAGTGGGAGGTACAAGAAGAGGAAGAGTCAAAGCAGCCCAAGTGTTTCTCCCACCTTGCTCCGATTTTCTACGGTTCATGGTTTCGGGTCTCTATTTACGTCATTTTTGCCGTCATTGGACGGATGCGTGAGTGGAGGTCATTTTCAAATTGCCCAATAAGGGCGCAGGAGTTACACAAACTTTTGAGGGAGGTCGTTTCCAAATTTTGGTCTGATTCTCAGAAGGATTCTTTCCCAAGTGCTCATAAATTGGAGGATAATGACGTGAGCGGCGAGGATACTCGTGGTATGCGCATTTGGTGTAACAATGTCAAGGGAGTGGAGGAAGGGGGATCAGGTGAGAAAAGCGTGGGGCAAAACATTGTTTACGGTACTTCCGAAACATAGCGGCGGCTGGTTGTTTTGAAAACTGCACAGTGCATTTGATCTTTGTATTTTTGTTTATTTCACGAGTTTCCGAATTTGATGAAGTTATTGAATAAATATACGACTTTTTGATGTTTGTGGAAAGCCGGCCTTGAATAAGTAGATTTAAGTCTGACGTCATTTTTGGGTTTAAGTTACCGTCTTCTGATATTCGAGTAGTAGTAGTAGTATTTAGGGGAGGCGACCGACAGCTGAGATCGTTTGCGCCATAGGGGATGGACAGGAAAGAATGAAGGGTGGAGTGAAACCCGGCGTCGGCATTAGCCTACTCTTTACGAAAGGCGCCAAGGGGTCCGCAGCTTAACGTCCCATCCGACGGACGGTGTACTCACTCAAAGTGCCCTCCACAAAGCACCTCAAGTAGGGATCGAGATACCTCTGTAAATATTCAACACCGCCGGGATTTGGACCCGGGCCCTCTTGGTGGGAAGCCAGTACGTTAGCCCCCGCACCATCTCAATTCCCCTGATATTCGAGTTATGGAAATTATCTTGAAAATGAAAATCTTTTCTCTATCGTCTTTTCTTTTGACAAAATTGGGGCACTCTTTCTGTACTTCGAAATACCCATGAATAATTTTTAGCATTAATTGTTCAGGGCCTAAATCACGGGTAAAGCCATAAGGACTTCATAGTTAGTTTCCTGAACCGGGGTGATGGGACGTGTCTAGTCTAAATTCTGAAATCTGCTATCTGATGGGCTTAACTCGGCAGAATTGAGAACTATGGCATGTGGCCAACTGTCACGTCCGGGTGCCACACATCTTTCTTTCAAACCGAGGATGCTAGATATCAAGAAAGACTTGCGAACTCTGATTGGCGAGCTTCTCAACCCTGGAGCATTTCGCAGCCCGTTATTTCCTCAGAGCACTATTTAGTTATACACGTAGTCCATTTGAAAGAGGCATCGTCCAGATTTTCTTGGATTTTGCGCAATGAAATAATAGGGTGACACCAGTTGAAAAGAAACTGGAGGATAAATAATATGCAATCGTTAAAAAAATGGAATTTAATAAAGTTTAAATAATTAATCAAGTGCAGGGTTTGCAGGCAAAGGCAAACTCATCTACTATCGAGATTTTGTGCATGCAATATTTAAATAGATGAGAATTAAAGCTATAAGCAAATTAGTGTTGTGTGAATTCCCTTAATGCGGGGTTAAAGAGGGCAATAATTTAGAGGAAAGAAGATCCATAGGAGAATTCTAAATATAATTTTACATGAGATAATTCATGTAATGGAATGATATAAATTTTTATTTAATAATGCTCTGAAATAATAATATGGTATAGTATAATGATACACTTACACTTATGAGGTGAAGCAGCAAGGACAAGCGAGGGGGGATGGCAGGTGGTTCGGAGGAGAGGAAGCGACGTGGAAGAGGACGACAACGCGGAATGGTTCGCCGATGACACGCAACAGGTTGTTTTGAGGAATGGGTGAGAAGAGGAGGGTTCTGGCTGAGGGACGGTGTAGCAAGGAAGGAAGGAAGGAAGTCAAGGTGGGGCGGGGGAAGGAAGAGTGCCCGGCTCGGCAGGAGTGAAGGGAGGAATGGGACGAGGGAGTGGTCGGGAAGGCCTAGTAAGGGGGCGAGGGCTAGGGGGAGTGACGGGGGTCGGGTAAGGAGACGAACGGAAAGTTGGGAAGGAGAGAGAGAGAGAGAGAGAGAGAGACGGAGTGCGGCAAAGTGTTGAGGGGACTGGAATGTTTAGAAGTAGCCACTCATAGACCTCGTCAACCCTTTAGGAGATGTTTTTAAAATGGAGTCGAGGACCTACACTTCGTCACTACAAAAGATCCCCACTCCCGATGAGCAACTTTCTTTTTTTTTACGTCGAACGCGGAGGGGGAAAGGAGCGTTAACGTCAACTAGCAGAGAGGATGACACACGCAGAGGGAAAACTGTCGCATCGGCAGGGTAGTGAGGGAGGGAGGTAGGGAATGAGGTGTGGTGGGGATAATAGCGGAAAAGAATATTGTTTGCTCGAACTCTCAGGCTAATTGCACGCAAAGCTTCGTACTTCTTCCAGAGTGCAGTGTTGTATTATTTCTTTGCCAAGTGTGACGTCGTTTTTAAAGCACTCCATGCTCTAGCAGGTAATAGGTGGAAAATTAAATGCGTTTTAGTTTAAAAGTTCATTTTTCTTCTGAAAATGAGTCTGAAGCACGGCAATAGAAATAAAGTGTCGTATAAAATTTATATATTTGACCCAAGTGCAAGCGTGCTTTTAAATGTACTTATTAGTTTATTTTGAAGAATACTCCCGGAGACTAGCGCCAGTTAGAGGTGTAGAAGTTACACTTAAGTAGATAAATAATGAAATAATATCGAGGGTAGCCTTTAATAAGAAGATATTTCTTAACTCTTCCAATATGGAAAGATCAAAAGGTTTACTTGTTTTTAAATAAGTCAAAAGAGGACTCTTGTGAAAAGTAAAACTTTTTTTCACCAAAGCAGTATATTCTTTTTCTAAACATTTAATGGGGTTAGAAGATTTTCTTTTCTTAGAACTGTTAAATACTCTTATTAACCACATTTTTAAGGTCATTATTAGGTGAAAGTTAATATTACAGTCGTGATTGATATGAATGTAATATATAATAAGTTGCTAACGGTAAATGTAATATCCACACACGCTGTTACCCATGCTCCGCTTGTGATATTAGTGCTCAGATGAAAGAGCCCTACACCAGATAAATCTTTTTCCTCTGCCTTCTTGCAATTTCATCCAGGTTTTTTCAACTACGTCTATACGTACAATTCTCCTCCCAGGCCGCCGCAAGGGCATTTTGGGGGGTCACGCCATCTGTCATTGGTGCATATATATTAACTCGTATATAAGTATGAATATGGTGTATCAGAACATATGCATAGATATATAAACATGAGAGCACTGACACATGCATGGCGATCTAATTTTTACCGGAAAATATAGGAATATCCGTGCCTACTCGCATTTAGTCTAATAATTTCAGAACAATAATTACTTTTTTGGTATTCTTTATTCTTTGGTTTTATTCTTACGAAAGTAATAGATTATTTGCCTGCGGTGATATTACGGCTGTTTTAACGGCCATTTGATTAAGCTACTTCTACGCTGGCGACAATCATTTTGTACATAAACGATGAAATGAAATAATTTTTCGAATTTTTTGCTTGAAAATTGTCAATAACAGTTTTTATATTAACTGCTAAGTGAAATTTCTACCTAATACTTTTATTACTATACTTGCTGAAATGGTGGAAATAAATAACCAAGAAACAGCATTTTATGGATTCATGTGACTTGAATTAATGAATTGAAGGGGTATATTTATGCAATGGGCCGATATAGCAAAATTGGGAATTACGATTCATAAGAAAATATAAGGAAAACTAAAGTAATGGAGAACTTCATCGTGTAAAAATATCCTGAATGTGTAGAAATATCATTGACTTTGTGACTTGAGTGGTTAATTAATAAAAGGTCGACTGAATATATAACGGGGATCGGAATGTTGCAGTGGCTGACGTACTGGCTTCCCACCCAGAGGGCCCGGGTTCGAATCCCGGCGACAGCAGACATTGCCCAGTGAAATCCCGATCCCTATTTGCGGTGCTTTGTGGAGGGTACTTCGAGTGATTACGCCGTCCGTCGGAGGGACGTTAAGCTGCGGACCCATTGTCGCCTTTCGCTAATGCCGACGCTGGGTTTCTGCCCACCCTTCATCCTTTCCCTAATGCCTCAAATGACCTCACCTGTCGGTCGCCTACCTTAAAACTACTACTACTACGAATATATAAATACTTTTTAAAGAACCAGAATCTAGAGCATATGTGAGCTAAAAAGTTTTAGAAAAACTTAACTAATATTAAAAGTATTTGTTTTTGGGAACTAAACTTAATTGTTTACCGGTTTCTTGTAAAATATACATAATTCATTATGAAATAATATTAGGGAAAGGATAAGGGGGCTTCCGGGGAGATTTGGATTCCTTTTAAGTGGTAGTACGGAAAAATAAAAAAAAATCCGTGTGCGTGACTTATGACCTGGAGTGTGCATATTGTACAGACTGAAGTAAAATATGTTCCCTCCATCCTGTCAAACTTCTCCACTATGAACTATTTCCTTCGGATATATTGGCCTTTTCAGGCCCCTCGTAAAAACTTCCTGCCATGCAAGATGGATTTTAGGATGTGAGGTCTTGGCGTTCCCTCTTTCACTTGACCATGAGCCCCAATCCTGCGTTCGGTCCTCTTCCTTTTATGGCGTGCCGTAAAGGAGACGCTAAACTGTTTTAGGAGCCTTTCCCAATTGTTCGCTGGGGCAATTACCTTTCCTGGCTTTCTGCGCTAGAAGGTCCTTCCCTTTTTCCCTTTCTAAACTCATGCTTGTTCGCCTTTTCGAGTAGAAACCTGAGCCCGCTTGAAAAACCGTTGTATAAAGCAATACGAGGAAGGTGTGAGCATTTAGTCCCTGGGCTGTGTTACGTTGTTGATGTGCCGAATTGTGACTTTTTATCAGGGTATATGCAAAGGATCGACTTCAGGAGAGCGGTCTTTCTCACAACTTTTACATTTCCATGGTCCTTTTCAACGCTCAGTGTGATGGAAGAGTATTAGACGCAATGCAGATATGTAAAGAGGTTACGAGTCTCACTGAAAATAAATGAAGGAGATACGTGCGATGACGCCTGGTATGACTATTCGTCAAGTTTAGATGACGTGCATTTTCTAAGGATAATTTATCGCCTTTCTTGTTTTACATAGTTGACTAGTTTTGGAGTGAGATGCCAAGTTCAAAGCAATTAAAACATATTTGTTCTACGCTCACATCTTCATAGATTAGCTTACCATCTTTCACATCATAGGATGTAATAACGGAGTACCAATTCCTTTCTTCCTTTCCATTCAGCCTCTCTGAAATCAATTACGTCCACATGTATCTGTATATATAAGCCATCACTAGGGTGTGTGGTAGGCGGTGATTCCTTACTAGGCATATAATATTAATGTTAAGTTTTACTCAAATGGTAATTACTAATAGAGAGGTTAATTCTATTCAAATGATGGAAAATATTTTGCCAAAAATTTATAAGAATAACTCTATCTAACAGTTAGTTTCAAGTAATTTTTCAGGCATGCTAGATGAGATGATAATAGGGGAAGCAATAAAATAAGAGCTAGATAAGGTAATGCCCACGCACTTTACCACTTGGCATTAAAAATTGTATCTTCGGCAGCTATTACGATCCCTTATTGTTCATGGAAAAATTACATTTTGAGCCTGCCGGTTCTATAGTTTATTTATTTCTCTAGTCTAATTTTCATTATATCTCTCGCTACCGTAGTAAGGCCGGATTATTCGTACGTTTTTAATGTCGTTACAAAAGAGTCGTGCTTCCAATTTATGTAAAATATCTATGCTCAAACTTTCATTTCGAGAATGGTTGAGCATGTTTGTGCGAAAAAGCCCTTCTGATTTCAAAAAGAACTTTGGTCCAGAAGCATTTAATGGAATTTTTACAAACCTACCTCAGATGGCGGCATATCCGAGTATATTATATGTTATATTTATGACCACAGTCAAATAGCTATAAAAATATTCCAACTCCTTCAAGCTATATTCTTATGTTAAATTGTAACTTGAGTACTTGAAATGGCGTAAAATCTAATACTATCGCTCCCACTGCCTTTTCACATGCAGAATATGTATGGGAAGTCTGAAAATATTATCACATGTACCGCGGAAAGTGCATACCACTAGCGATTGGCAGCTAAGAAGAAAGGCTGGAAATCCTTTCCAAGATTTATTTATCATCTAATTTTATCAGCAGCTTTCGGTTGATATGAGTTTAAAAGGAGCATGAAGCTCTGCTTTCAGGCAATGAAGTATTAAGCACACCATTTGGGGTGCAGAGTAAAAATCAGGCATTTAATGATTTTGTTATTCTAGAGGTGTACAGTAAAGCGAGAGTCGATAGTAAATTTAGAGCTGTAATTGATGCCGCAGATAAAAATGCTTTCCTTCTTAATTGAATATTAATTGACATTACTGAAGTACTGGAGGTGGTGGAAACTAATCTCTTGTTTGCATGTATATAAACAAAATTACTGTCGGAAATTGATGGTATTCAATCTAATCAAATTATTTTAAAATCTTTTACTATAGGTATCACAGTTAAATTACGTATTTGGTACCTATTGTAAGGGGCGTAGATTCGCATTACTTCGGAGAACTTCTAGGGAAATGTACATACGCACGCAATGTCTAAACTGGGAATTCTCGAAAGAAGTATACGTATATGTGATTGGGTAAGAACTGTGAATATGTGTCTATATTGATGAGGAATCGTAGGCTTTCCCATCCGCAAAGGTATACACACAGCATATACCTACAGCAGTGTATATAAACAATAGAAAAAGGGTTTTATATGCAACATAATTAGGAATAATTCCTAATGTTTGTGCAATTGATACACCAATTGGGTCCTTGGAATGTATAAGTTTTTGCAAACTAGGAATCGACGAAAGATTAATTCTTAATAAATTTATGCGATTGCTCCTCCGAGAGAGTGACGTTACATAATCCGATATATCGATAGCTATTTCTTCGAATAAGGATACATTTTAAACTAACGTCAGCAATTACGCTTTATCCGGCGAAAATGTAACCTGCATTTTGGAATCATGGAATCTATGCAGGAAGGCATAATTATGGTAATTTTAGTATCGAAATCGTAGACTGGGGATTCGATAGTTACATGCATAAAATGACCCGAACTTCTACCACCAGGAACGTTATGACTTAAAAATATTGTTGCATTTAAGACAAAATTAATATTGAATTCGTACACAACTGACCTCTTTGTAAGTCGATGCCGGTGGCGGCGGGGTAACGTCCTCGTCTGCCATTCCAAGGGTCGCGGGTTCGATTCCCACCGGGGTGAGTTTTTCTCCACCTAGGGCTTGGGTGTTTGTAAATGTGATCATTGTTATCGTTGTTAATACGAGTAGTTCGATGTAAAGGCCAGAATGCGCTGTTTTCGGACTTATACTGAATAAATAAATAAATAAAATAAATAAATAAGTTTTACAGTGTATTATTAATGGAGGAAAAGTATCATTGGGTTGATTATTGGGGAGATGGGAGCTTTTCTTCTCACCCGGTACAATACAGGTCGGGTCAACTGTCAGATGGAGGGAAAGGAGGCGACCCGGATGGCGATGCTACAGCTTAGTTCCCTCTCTTCACATGGCCTCTCTCGGCGTGTGTGGTCGAAGGAGAGTGAGGAGGAGCACGCCTGTCTACGAAAGCGTGCCTTATGAATGAGGGGTGGGGCTTGAGAGATGTGGGAGGAGGGGTAGAAAGTTGGACCAGGAAGGAGGGTGGGAGTGTGTGGGAGCGATAGGGGGGGGGTCTAGATAGTCCATCCCATGTGGGGAAGCCTTTCAATTAAACAAAGAAGTTAAGTCCGGAGCCCGGGCGTACCGCAGATGAATGAGTAGCGATGCCATGAATTAAAGTAAACCGAGTTCCATTCCTCTCGCCCTCATTGCCACTCACGGAGAAGAGTAATTGGAACTTAAAATGGACGTGGCGAGTAAGGGAACACCACTGCTATTGACGAGAGAAACCTACTGCTGTTTTGGTCATTTTCTCCGGGCTAAGAATTTCTGTTCATGCAACGGAGTGCCTGCCGCTTGGTTAAGAGACATTGCCGAATGCACTATTGAGCTTACTCTAGAAACGTGAAGTAAAGGACTAGTTGAGCGCACGGGCATAGACGAACATTCAAAGTGATGGAAATTCGATTAGAGACAATCATTTGGCGTGATCGAGATAGAGAGCCTATTGGCACTTGTTCTGTCTGGTGGTTTGTTGGTCCGGTTTCAAATTCAAATAAAGTCTTTTTTAATTCAAATTCCAACCAATTTTTTTTTGTCGCCATTCTTCCGAAGTTTGTAAATCAAATGAAACCAGATGTAATTGGCATTTTCGTGTCATTATTCTAATGTGATTCTGGAGATAAAAATTATGCCGCAACTGCTTTCATCATATTTTAGGAATTACATTAAAATTTTCGGTTTCAGAAACCGTTAATGGATGATGTTTCATGCAAACATATCGCATGTGAAGAAAAATTACTCCTTTTTAAGTTTATTGCAGCCTATTTGCATTCATAGATGAATTTTTCATAGATTTTTTCACACTGAGGCCATACGTCACATAAACATCTATCCATGGGATAGCTTTTCTCGTTCATTGAGATGTGACTGCTGTTCCTGCTGTAGAAAATGAAAAGTTTTTAACAGCGAACATTTTCAGACAAAGTAAATAAAAGGGACCAAAGAATCTAGAAGGTACGAGGGCCTCTCCGTATTGTGGGGCGAAGTGACGGAGGAACGAATTTCCGATTCTCCGTGAATCGAACACTTGATCTAAAATAATAGTTTATTCAAAATAAATAGAAAAATGAATGACCTAATCTTTGGGGCAATTTTTTTAAAGATTTTGCCATTTAAAGCACATTTATGGGGAAAATTCTTTTGATATCATTATATTATGCAAAAATATTATCATCAATAAAAATAACAGTCTTTATTGCCCCTGTAAATAAATTATGAATTTATTACCGTGTTGTTTCATTCATTTGATATAAAAGATGACTAATGGAACTCACCATGTCAAAAATCTCTGATTTGTAAATTGAGATAGTTAACGAGTACAGAAGGCTCCCAGTTTAAATCCACTGGATTTAAAGTATGTTCCTTGTAGCTGTATAGGCATAGTCATGCTTGGTTATCAAAAATGAACTACTCCTTGTTCGCAGTGAATCTTCTCTGATAGCGGTTCCATTCATTGGAATCATGCTTAGACGCCGCAATTTATTGACTTGGACGCCCAAACACTCTTCCGCACTTTCATTGGGAGCGTATCCACGATTGCTGCTGACACCTCCCTCCCTCTCTCTCTATTCGGTACCTTTTTCTTCACAGCGACGAACTTGTGAACTCTCACCCTTGGCTCTCCGCTTTTCTTTTGCGCTTTTCTCCGAATTCCCTCCCCTCACTCCGTAGCACCGAAGGACCCCTCCATTCTTCATTTCCTAAAGCACTACCTCTCTCCATTCCCTTCCTTCCTGCCGCTCGCTTCCTATGCATACACGCGTCCGACAGAGAGGAAGAGGGAGGGAGCAAACAGAGTGTCTTTGTGCAGTGTAAACAATTTTTCGATGTTCGCAAGGCTCGCTTTGCGAGGCCGCCCCCTGCGTCTGAGTGGGGCGGGGAGGACGGGGGAAGGTGGCGGAGCGGGGCTGGTGCTGGTTTGTGCACTGAGGGCGGTCGGCTGGGGATAGGGCGTGAGGGATGGCTCACCTGGGGTGTGGAAAGGACGGGGGGGAGAAGGGGAAAAAGCACATAAAAAGGGCGTCAGTTGTGCCGTTATTGATGGCATTCATTTCATTTAGGGAGCGGATCAATGGGCTTACTTCCTTTGCAGGGCTCCTTCACTCAGTGGATGAGGAAATAAGTTCGGCCTAAGGTTCATGGTGTCTGTGAATAAGTTGTACTCCAATAAGTATGCTAGGAACTCATTAATTTATTCATTAAATATCCATGTATATGTTTTGTGAAATTAGACAAATATTTGGTCAGGCTTGGATGGAAAGTCGAGAAAATGTATAGTAACTTTTCCCTGGGCGTTTACTCTGAAATAAGAAAGACCAAGTTTAGTATGCGCCTTCAACTGGTACATGGGCATGTGTTGTCAATTTGCCTTTTGTTCCTGATTCTGGGGCACTTGAGATGGCCAAATACTTTAGTCTATAAATATTGACTTCTGTAGAAATTTAAAAAAATTTGCTCTTGCTAAATACTGTGTAGAGGAATTAATGCATGTGGGTGCCGGCGGCAGGCACACCTAATTTAAATTCCTGATACTTTGCGATATTTCCCCTCAAAATCAATGGAGGAAATGTAAAATAAACTAATGGCTTACTAAAATGTGATGTGTTTAATCATCTCTGAATCCAATTGGTGATTTTTGTGCTATTTTAAAAGTAATATTTGTGATCATTAACTACTTCTCAATACCTTCACGTTGCGCAAATACTTGTGTCATGACTCCTAGTTCGGAAAGCTCTTCGTAAAATTATCAGTTATTTTGAACGTGTGCCTCTTCAATTTAATGATGCTGGTTGTAATGATATCATTTGTGGAGATATGTAATCGGATGAAAATGCCAGGAAACTTGTTTACAGAAAAAGGTGGTAAATAGGAAGAGATTCTCGCAGTATCCCGTGGAGTTTTAGTGGCATGGAATTTTATATTCTCGAAACGTAAATTGTGCTGAATAAATGTACCCAAACTTCTATCTCAAACTGGATCACTGAACATAATGGCAGAGAATAAAAGGATTTCGCAATAATTAAGACAATGGAATTGCTACCACCTCCATCCGCCTCGGTGTGAAGAAAGATTGAAACCTCTGCAGAGGGACAGGGGCACATAAAAGAGTAGAGAGAGGGAGGGGAGGGTAGTTTGGCTGGTGGCTCGGAGAAAATGAAAAGGAAGATAAAAAGGAAGGGACGACGTAGAATGCTGTTTCGAGAGAATAAAAGGAATGAAGGGGTGGGGGAGAGGGAGCCGATCTCTCTCTCACTCTTCCTCTCTTTCTCTCTCTCACTCTTTCCCATCGCATCTTCCCTCAACTCTTTTCACCGTTCCATATCTCTTTACCGCCATCTCTCACTCCACTTAACCTCACCCACCTCCCTCCCACGCCCAGACTTCGCATCCGCGTGGTCGACGGGAGTCGGTTCGGTCGTGCCCGGCCACCCGACATGAAAGGAGGCGGAGTGAAAAGGGGCGAAGGGGGTAGCGAGAGAAAGAGGCGAGGAGTGAATGAAGGGATGGGTGGGTGAAGGGAGGGTGAAAGGTCGAGGGAGAGTAAGGGATGAAGATTGGGGGATGGAGTGCGCGGGAGGAACATCCTCCTCCCCCCTCTCTCCCTAAAGCCAATTCAGAATCTCATGTTGCACACGGGCTGGAATTGGGTGCGTGTGGAGGTGGGGGTGGAATGGAGGAGAAGGATCGCAGGGGGTTCGAAAGGCCCGAGTTGGAAGGGGATGGAATTGGCAAATGGCATGGGGAATAGGACGGGGTGGGTGACCGAGATGAGGCGGGAAGGAGATAAGAGGCCGGAGTGTAAGTTTTTTTCGGGAGGTGGGGCCGGAGGCCGGTCGGCGCCAAAATGGACGTCGGTTCGAGGGTGTGTTTTGTTGGATTCCTACATCGAGTAGTTGCGTGGGGGTTGAGGTGGAAATGGGATCGTTGGAGGCGGTAGAGAGGTTAGTTCCGGCGTGGAGTAGGGAGGGACGGCAGTTCGTGTGGCAAGGGTCCAAGGCGGAGCTGAAGGATGAAATATGCGGTATTTTTGTTCAGATATTACAACTAAATAAAAGAATACCTAGGGATTCTCCCGCTAAGAATTATTAGTATGATATGGCATTATTAGAACCCTGTAAAATGGACCATGAAAGGGATTTATTGGACTGAGATAGCAGAACACGTGCAAAAATACTGGTTTGAAGTTTGTTGCAAAATTTAGAAAAATATTTTGGCGGCTTTTCTTTTTCCTGTCACTAATGTGCGATTGCAATTTATTTTTTTCATACAGAAGTCTTTATTATCCCCAACAGCCCATGAACTAGTTTTCAGATTATATTTACGATACCAGTTACCAATTTGTAAAAGGCAAAATGCTATCAAATTCTTTTTTCTCTCTAATAAGATATAAGGCTATTTTATCTATCGAAGTCCAAAAAGGAAAATGTTTTTTTTGGCGAATAAATACTATCTTTTTATTTTTCCATTCATGAAGTTTACGTAAAATACATGGATTTTCTTTCGAAGTTGGCATTTAATATTCATGTCCCTGTTTTATGAAATGGAGGTCCATTTTACTCGTATATTTTAAAAACAGAGCAAATCAATGCCGATAAATTTATCAGTTTCATCGAATTATGCGAGTTTCGAAATATATTTTACGAGGGAAACGTGCTTACATCTAACTTGCACGTATTTCTTTATCCATGTATCTATGTTTGACTAATGGTTTATTTTGGATAACTATTGTATTTGAACTAATGCGTTTAAAGTATTGTAATCAGCAAAAGTTATGTGTTTTTAAAATATTTGTTATTTTATTCGTCCTGAGAAATATTATGAATTAGATGATTAGAGCTGTGATTGCGTGAGTCCATGCATAGGCTCTTTAAAATTAATTTATTTTGCACGCAGAGGATAATACGTATTTTTTATCCCGATTTCATACAAAAAAGCAATATATCTCACCAGGGAGGTACTTTTAAGGGTGTCGATACGAAACATCTGATTTTATCAACATAATTTATGCTATTGGCCCTTGGTTCCAAGAACCGCTGCTTTCGCTGGGTATGTCGCATTTTACTGCTTCGTTTGTCTGGGGAATATGTAAATACAAATCGCTTTACAGTACCGAGGGCTCCTTTGTGGGGAAGGGACTTTTGGTTGGGCGTGGGGAAGGGAGAAGGAGGCCAATTTGTCAGAGAGGAGGTTATTCGGGGCGGCAGTACCTGGTTGGTTGCCGCTAATGGCTGGATCCAGGGAATCTGAAAGCGGGAAGGTAGCCGTTGTGTGCACCCAAGTACGCGTGAGCGTGATAGCAGGAAAGAGGTTCGCGAGACGGATGTGTAGGATGCAGGGAAGACTTTAAGGGCTGGGTGGGGGAGGGGATGTTGTAGGGCAATTCCTGTCTGCTCCTCTTCATCTATCTATAATGAAAGGAAATGTATTTTAATTTTCCATTTACTCTCAAGGACATGTGCCCAAGGTAATTGAATAAATTTGTTTATTTCTCTATCCACTGCACTCAGCATCAGTCTCGCACGCCCTCCGCCAGCGGGTGGAGATCGGTAAGTGAAAATGGAGGAGGAGAGATATATAGAGAGAGAGGGGTGGGAAGGATGGTTGAGTGAGTGAGCGGAAGGGAATCGTTGGGACGTATATTCCGAGGAAAGGAGAGGTAACTGCAGGGGGTGAGGAGGCGGGGGGGGGGAGACTTTAGAGAGAAGCTTCCTGGAACATTTTGCCACTGTAATTGGATTGGGCCATGCAGGCCCTCAAGATACAGAGGGTTGAATATCGAAATTGAGGGTACCGGAGATTAGTTGCGTCTAAAAATGTTACCTCTAAGGGGAGAAGTGCCGTTGAAATTTATATATTTCACAGTAACTCCTGGAATACACTGATTTACACTATATAATTATGTTATGAACTTTGCGGTGCAAAATATTTAAAAATGTATTCCAGATGATCTCTGAGTTAAAGTTCGTTTTCTCGTGTAGTTCAATATTCATGATATGCTCTACTTAATTAAAAACTTATTTTATCTTTCAATTAATAATTAATTTCATTTGTATTGCTACTGGTAGTAGCAATATTTTTCACTGTTCATGCAGCCTAAAATAAAACAATGTGCCAACATAAGGCGTAACCGACGTGAACCCACGATGTAATCATTACAAGTATGTCAACCAGAGTTCAACTTAGGTGGCCTCCTTGTTTTCAAACCTTAAATTTTCACATCGGAGCACCTTTCCAGGGTTAAAATCGTAATGATCGGCAAATGATTATTTAGATTAGTAAAATGTCATGAGATTTTGATTCTAGAAAATATCCAATAAATAATATTGCATAAATGGATGGATAAAAGCGAATTAAAGATAACTTATTTCTCTAATGTGAAACTTAAACTTAAATTAACTTTCATGCTTTATTGAATGGGCATTATATAAACATCCAAGTTGATTAGATAATAATTACATTACTTCCATTAGTATTTTAATCAGTGTCTATTTCAAAGTCTTGGATTCCCATGATTAAACTTTGCAAAGAATGATTCAGCAGTAATGAATCTCGTTCAAGATATCTCCTGGTTGGACTATTATTTGTATTGGCGATATCCAGAACATTTTAGTTGTCTTCGGTAGGAAACAAAATATTGAACAAATATGAAATCGCCCTTCTATCTGCAAATACTCAATTTATGCATTCATTATCGAGGTAAAACTTACCTCCCGTTCCCATTTCCCCCATGCTCATTAAGGTAGGTAAAGGCTATATCGTGTATTTGTTCTGCCATTAGAATTTGGAGCTGCATCGAATGTTCTTAGGGCTCGGATTCAAACAGTGGCTAGAGAAGGCTGAGCTATGTTTGTTTGCCTGAATGCCGAGGATGAAGAGAAAGGGTTTTTGAGTGGGGGGAGAGGAAGGATGAGTTGGAAACAAAAAGGAGTCGGAAAGAAATGAGGGCGCACTCAGATTGTGAGGAATAGGGAGAAAGATATTTGAATAGAGAGATACAAGAAGGCGGGCGGATTTGCTTTGGAGGCTAACATCGGAGGAGCAGATAAAGACCTGCCAATTTACTTCATGCGTACATCATCGGTCTCACGAACTTTTCTGCAAAAGCAGAGTCAAAGTGTGAAATAGAATAAACCCATATACTACCAAAATTGCATGTAGTTGTTTTTTTTTAAATTACGGAAGATTGAAATCAAGGGTGTGAAAATGTCTTACAGTTTGATGAAAAATTAAATACAGGGTTCGTCCGGAAAATAAGTGTACTGATTTTTTCCCGCTGCTCCAGGCGCACCCAGCACCGCTCTGACGGGCTGCGATTGGAGGGGGGTATGTTGGCAAGCGACGCTGAAAAAGGCAGTCGGCTCTGAGCTGTGGTGTAGTGAGGAGCTCTGTTAACGCGAACCTCCACGCTCGATCCACGTCACGGAACGCGATGCCGAAGTTTTTGGAGCAGCGTTATTCCATCAAATGTGCGGTAAAGCTTGGGAAATCGTCTACCGAAACTGTCGGTATGATTAACCAGGCTTACGGGGAGTCAGCCATGTCCAGAAACATGATCTTTCGGTGGCACAAGATGTTCGTGGAGGGCAGAGAAGAGGTCGACGACGAACCACGGCCTGGACGCCCATTAACGACACTCACCGACGAAAATGTGTGAAAAGTTCGCGATGTACTGAACTCTGATCGTCGTCTTAGTGTTCGGATGATAGCAGAGCAGTGTAATGTGCCAAAAACAATAGTGCACGAGATTATTAGGGAGCAATTACAGATGCGAAAAATTTGTGCAAAGTTGGTGCCGAAAGTGCTCAGTGATGATCAAAGACTCAATCGTTTGGAAATCGCGACACAACTTGCGGATCACTGCAAAAATGATCCACATTTTTTAGAGAACGTTGTTTCGGGTGACGAGACGTGGATCTTTGAGTACGACCCGGAGTCGAAGAGACAAAGTGCGGAGTGGCACACCCCATCACCACCCCGTCAAAAGAAAGCTCGCATGAGCAAATCTCGGATCAAGGCGATGCTCATTGTCTTTTTTGACAAAAGGGGAGTCGTCCACTACGAATTTGTACCTGAACGACAAACTGTAAATGCTGCATTTTACGTCCAAGTGCTCGACAGGCTTCGAAAACGAGTCGCCCGCGTCCGGCCAGCGATCAAAAACATCTGGCGGCTCCATCACGACAATGCGCCGTCTCACACCGCGCTTGTCGTGTCGGACTTCTTGGCCAAGCACGGCGTGGCAACGCTGTCGCACCCGCCCTACAGCCCGGACTTGGCACCACCGGACTTCTTTCTGTTCCCGAAGATAAAGAGGAGTTTGAAAGGAACGCGATACGGGACTTTGGACGCCGTCAAAGAGGCCGTGACGACGTGTCTTCGAGAGGTTCCCGATGATGCCTTCGCGGGAGCGTTCCAGGAATGGGAACGCCGCTGGAACATGTATCGACTCACAAGAGTCCTATTTTGAGGAATATTAGCTTAAGATATGTAAAAGTGTAATAAATTTTTTTTCCTGAGCTCAGTACACTTATTTTCCGGACGAACCCTGTATGCTATTGATTTTAACATGGGGTTAAGGAGATTTTAAAATATGTACGAATAAATCGTACAGTTCTACATGAAAAGCGACTTTACATTTCAGGCATCCGCCAAGCATAAGAAGCGAAACTCATTGTATCATTTTTGAAAAAATAACTGTTACGATAAACTTTTGAGATAAAATGTTCTAAAAAATTTAACGTCGAATGTTTTCATTACCTAAATCAAACCGTGGTTATTTCATTACAAAATGTCTTCCATTTTCTCACTCGCCGGTTATTATATTCGTTTGCGGCGTAGACCTCTGCTTTAGTTCGTTTATCCCCTAATAATGCTGAAACTTTCGATTTCATGTACGGTGACTTTAGGAAAGAAGTTCGATGTAACTCGCTCTTTCACCAAGAAAATTTGCTGTATATGCTTTGTGGCATTATCAGGTTAGATATTTTTTAAATCGATACATCACTTGGAATAAAATTTGTTGGATGCAATATAATCCATTTTTCTTTCTTTAACTTAGTTGGTAATCTGTGTATTTTAAAAATAGAAATATTCATAATTTTTGCTCAATATTAATGGAATGTATATACTGCTGTCTTTGTTATGCTATGCTTAATTTTAAATGTGGTGCTTTTACTTGGAATGGATATTAGGTAACCATAGTAAGATTATTTAGGAAATTATGTATGTCGTTTTACGTTTTTGTTGGATGGTGTTGAGTGATGCACCATTTATTTCTTCCAATATCCTTTGTAAGGTACTTGGCTCTAATTTATAGAATCACGATTTGCTGAACTTTCAATGACTTACCTACTGTCGTTCGCATTTTTTCTGCCTAATATAAATCTAAAAAAAAATATTTTTTATACTTGGGGGTTTGTCTTACTACAACAGCTGAATACTAGTTTTTGAGGGCTGGTTTTTCTAATATTCGCGCAAAATAAAATACATTTCTGGCAAATTTTCACAATGAAAGCGCAAACACTTTTCAGTAATAAGTGCTCGGCACCAGCAGTGTTGACCTTCAGTTCCTCTCATTCTTAAGTCTCTCTGGAACACGATTGATGGATTATTACTTAGCGCGTCGGCTTACAGTAGGGGGAGTAAGATACAACTCATGTACGACGAATATCTTCTATCAGTTGCAATCCAGAGATCTCATACAAAGAGCATAGCTCAATTATTTTCCGATTTAGAAACTCCCATACTCCCCATTTAGCTATTCCCTTTAACCTCGTCTAACTCCCACAAATCCAAAGCTCTTTCTCGCTCTCCATTCCTTAGTTATTTATTTCTCCCTTCACCTCAAATCCCAGGCGTATTCAGCGCACCCCTCTGTTTTCCTTTCTTCGGCCCTTCCTGACCATCCTTTTCCAACCCTCGTCCCCACACCGCGCCCCTCAACCGGCGTCGTCACAGAGGGCGTGTGTGGGCATCGATGGGCGTGGATGGGCATTGGGCGGAGAGGCCGCGCGCGCTAGCGGGGGAAACGTTTGGGACTCTCCCTCCAATTCGTCGGAGGAAATAAAAAAAAGGGCGTCAGCAAATATGAAAGTTCTCAGAGCGGAAGAGCGTGAGAGAAGGAAATGGAAAACGTTGCATAAAAATATATTCTCTTTTATCTCCGCCTCCCGGCGCGGCGTGGAGGAGATCGGGGGAGATGGGGTGGGATGGTGGGAAGGGCAATCAACGCCGCCTATAATTGGATGTTACCACCTCATATCCTTCTGTAGATCCCCTTGAGAGGTAGCAACAGGGTTGGGGAGCGGAGATGCCGAGGGAGGCGAGGGGTTGAATATGTTAATTTGGCGACGAAAATTAAAAAGCTGCTCTTCTAAACAGGCACTGATAAATGTATATTAGTGGAGGACAGCGTGAATACGATGGCGAAAGATCGTCCGGTCCACGTTATAATAAGAACGGTGTTCAAAATATATGTTACTGTGAACATTTTACGATTCGCCAAATATTTTCTTTCATATCTATACGTAGATCACTGACAGCAGAACATCTGAACTACTCCGATCTGGATAATTTTTATTACTGGGAAATTGTCCAGTAGGTCCCGAGTTTTCTTTAGTACGTCTTGTGGGAAACGTTCTTAGCCTGACAAAGGTTACAATTCAGGAAAATTAAATCATTGTTAGGGTAAATATGGATAATACCTGTCAATGATATTGGAAAAATTTGTTGGTATTTTTTTAAAAGGTATACTATCACTTAAATATTTTCGAACAGTATGAAGGAACGGAAATAATAATAACTCTGCTAACTCGACAGTGAATATTTATTGGAACGACCTAGGTTTAGATACGATATGTCATTATCAGGTTAAGATTTTAATGTGATGATGACACAACGTGTCGAAACCTAGGCTGTTCCAATATACATTTACTGCGGAGTTCACAAAGTTTGTTTCAATTTCCTGATAGATAACTCCCACCATATCACGCCAGAAAGCATGCCCTCCATTATTAAGGAATATTATTACTAAACAGTCCACACGCAGTTCGTGCAATTGAAATTTGGAAAATGGAGGAATATTTATCTTCACTCCTAAAAAAGTCACCGATAATCAGTGAGTATACAAAGATTTGCATTATTTCGGTCGACCGCGTTTTGGGAGTGAAAGCTGATCACGAGACAAGGAGAAGTCGCCGTCGGGCGTTAGTCTCGACACTTCTGCGTTACATTAAAAGACTGTCATTACTGAGAGTGAAGTGATACGACATGGGGAGGGACAGAAAACAAAGCGGGAATGACAGCTGAAGAAAAAAAACCGAATGGGTAACTCCGGTTGGGAAGCGTCGAAGATCCGAATGGGGGAGGAAAGCGGTATTCACAGAAGAGGGAACGAGAAGAATGGATCCCATGGAGGAAGAGAAATGAGGAGGAAGGAGAAAATTTTGGGTATGGAAAATAGGAGGAGTTTGATGTCGTTGGTTTCCGGAGTCAAGGGGAATAGAAGAGAGGAGGGCGTGCAGGCGGCCGCGGTGGATTGGGGCGTCGAACTGCAGAATTGTGCCCCTAGGATTTTGTAGGAACGTTGTCCGTGAACTGATTTGGGGAACTAGGATGATGGGAAAGATTGAGTCCTTTCGGTCTTTGCCTTTCCCGTGAGGGGAGGGGAAGGAAGGGTGAAGACCCGAGGGTGCGGGAGGAAGTTGCAGAGATAAGTACCGGTGGAAACTCGTGGGGTCGCCGTGGGGTGAGGGAGGTAGGATGGGAAAGGGGAGGGAGAAGAAGGGTTTTGTGGCAAAACCGTGGTTAGAATGGATGCGGTTGATGTTAAGTCTCTTTTCTGGGTAATGCCAGAGGATTACACGGAATGTGGGGGGAAGGAGGGAATGAGAGTTTTGGATGGGGGTTTGGGATGAAGGGGCTTGCACCACATGTAGAGAGTACCGCGGGTGTCATTTCTGCGCCAGTACCGCTAAGAGTGTTACCTCTCGATGTGGGGGCGATCTCTCCACAGCCTCCGTCCACGCTCCTCCCCCCTCCCCCCGTTAACTTTCCCTCTCCGTCTGCCTCACTGAATCCTCTCCCACTTTACATCCACACGATCTTTCGACCTCATCCCCACCTCCCTCCCACCCCATTCCGTCATCTCCTGCTTCCCCACCATTTCCTCCCCGCCCTCCCGTTTCTCTTCCCGGGTTTAGAGCGTCTCCCCTTCCCCTCTTCCCTGGTGCTATGCTGTCGCCGTAATTACTACATACACCGCGTTGATGGCTCCGTTTGCCGGCCGTTGGAGGCGTAAAGTTTTGTTGTGTAATTTTTTTCTAAAAAATAATAATTCATCCTCCACTCGGCTTTTTTTATAAAAAAAGCGACCCCCCACTTAAGTTTTACACTCACCTCACTTCGTTCGCCCGTACGCACTCCAAATTCGTAACGCACCGTTTCCTCGGCAGGGAGACCATGTAGTTGGAAGGAGGCGACGGGGAGGTTGGAGGGCAATGGTGTTTCGGCGGAATGAGTAGAGAAGGCGGCTTTTCCCCGTAGCGCAACCAATGAGGCAGAACGAAGGAAGGATTTAAAAAGTAGAGAATATTTTAAATACGCACTTTTACTCCGAAGAGGTGAAAGAACTTTCCGAAGTATTTGGTTGATGAGCAAATTTAAGTTCCTAGCGCCGTGGTAGGTTTTCATTTCGAAAATATTTGTTAAGCTATACATGGCAGTAGTTAGGTACATCGTCGTTATATCCTAAATCGGTGTTGTCTTAGTGTTACTGGAAGACGTTTTATACTATGATTTCTTTTACTACCGTAGAATTATAAATCTGCTTGACGTCTTGGCTGTATCTTCTTCGTTTTGTCACTCAATTTGGTGTATCGGCAGGTCTGTAAAAATGTAACAATTTTTTCCTGATTGCTAGGAGATCCTCTTTGTTATTTCCGAATACATTTATAAAGTTCATAAATTTATTCTAAATTCATCCCACAATCCCGCGCTATGATAAAATTGTGCTATTTTATAATTGTAGGTGGCGCTGGGAGATAATTTCTTATCTTTTCATATCGAGTCTTTAGCCTTGAAAAATATTTGTGTACCAACTTGTTGGAACAAAATAATGGGACTGTGCGCTGGCAGCCGATTAAATTTAAAACGCTTCTATAAATTTGTTTATTCAATTACTGTGTCATTGAATTGCTTGACTATCTCAGCAAGGAAAACAATTACACGCCGGAAAAATTCTCATTACTTACATCATTTCCGTGCAGTAAGATTACGTCCTTATTATATCCAAAATGATATCCATGGAGATGAAGTATAAATCGAGGGAGAAATTATTAGTATATTCCGTACGCTTTAGAAGCATGTACTCTTGCGGTGTTGGGAGGCTTCAAATGAAATCTAAAAAATTGAGGGAAATTAATATCTTTGTGGAGGACACAGGATAGACAAAATGAAAAATTAGTTTTCACCTAGGGTAAGGGTGAGAGGAGAAAGGCTGATTAAAGCGTGAGAAATGAGGAGAGGACTTTGATGGAAGGATGCGACCGGAAGGAATTAAGTGTGCTAGGATATAGAGGAGAAAGGACGAAATAAAGGGAAATTGAAGAAGAAAGGAAGATGAGCGCGAGGGCAGTGGACGAATGGGAAGTGATGAAGTTATGAAAGCAGAAACGTGGGGGAAGGTGAGTGGCTGGGAAGAGGCGGGGACTGAGATAATGAGGTGGAGAATTGCCCGGGAGACGACAGCCTGACAAACGACTTTATTTCGATGAAATTGGGACCATCAGATCTCCTACCCTCGCGTTTAATGTATGATCAAAAAAGAAAAATGACGCCATCAATAGAAAGCGACAGGATGTAGAGTGCATTATGTAAATTGTAAGACACTAAACAAAGTGAGAATACCCTCAAAAATAGATCAATGGGAATTGCGCCGAATTTTTAAGACCTGGCTTTCTCAGGAAACTCTTTCGGCGGAAATGGAATGAATAACCCATTAAGTATCCATAGCCGTAGTCCCAATATTTTCAAAGACATAGGATTACCATAAGTATACTGAAAAGTTAAACTTACCTTCTTAATGAAATAATGGGAGGTAGAAAATAGGATTATAATGAGAATCTCTGTGGGAAAAGGATAAAGACTTGCCGGTGTACAAAGACGCTGAGAGGGATTTATGGGCATCGAGAAGGTGATATTGGGTTATTTCACAGGTCAATGCGATGTGTTTGTAGGAACAAGAATGCTGTGTGTGAAACGTTTCACCGGTAGCCATCAGGCAAGATCGACTGCGATGTGAATTGCATCTCCTTGAGTTTATGAAACCTGTCAGTAAAGAAAAAATAGTATGATAGTTTTTCATGCAGAGAGACGAGGATAAAAAAATGAAGAATGTAGTGGGAAGGTTGGTCCACGCGAGGGAGGGAGGCTCATTCTCGAATTTTCGTCGAGTCTGTATCCGAGAGGGTGGGGCCGGGAGGGCGGCAAGTGATGGAGTCGGGGGTCCAAGGGGTGAGGGTGGTGGGAGAGGGCGAGATTGGGGAAAAGAAGGAAGGTACGAGAGAAGGTGGGTGTGGGTGGGGGTTGAGAGAAGGGGTGGGAGAGAGGACGGCGGAGCCCTACGGCCGCATGGGCAGCCATGGGTAAAATTGGGCAGTTGCCTCACTCTCTTCTCTCCCCCTCTCCACAGGCGCCTCTCTCCCACGCCGACCGAATCCCGCCAACCATCTCATTCCACCCCGCGCGCATCCTTCCTCTTTTGGTCCATTTTTTATTCCCTCTTCCTCTCCTCCTCTCGCTCTCCACTTCTCTCTCCTCATTCCGTTTCTCCGTCCCTTCTCCTTTCCGCCATCTTTGCTTTTTTTCTATCTCCCTCTTCCTCCTTTTTAACTCCAATGGCGTCCAAAATCTCTACCCTTCTTTTTCTCTCTCTCGTGTACTCCTTCTCCTCCCTCAAATACCTCCCCCCACATTTCACCTCTTCCGCGGGAAAGAAGGGTGGGGCCGGGTTGGTGTGTATATGGGTGTGAGTGTGTGCGCGTATGTGTGTACGTGTGTGGGATGTAAGGATGCGAGTGACGCTAAGGTAAACCCCTTCGCCTGGAAGTCGAAATGGGTTGTAGCACTGGAGTGTTTATGTAAACAGCTCGGAGAAGGACCTCGGAGTGTTCAGTGTGTGCGTGCGTGTGTGTGTCGACGAGGAGGTGCAGATATCGTGGGATCTGAGTTGATGGGAGAGTCAGGGAGGGTGCGGGGAAGGAGTGAGGGGAGGGCAGCGGTTGGGATAAGCGTTATGGGATGGGGATGGTGGTGGTGGAAGCTGTTTGGGTGGAGGTGAGTGGGGGAGGGGTAGCGGCGGATGAGCGGCAAGTTTTTGACTGAACGAGAGTTTTGGAGGGAGGGAGTGTGGGCTGATATGATACGCAAAGAAGAAGGTGGGAGGGTATCCTGCGGTTTTTCTATGGGAAAGGAAAATAAGGGGAAAAAATATGAGCTTGTTACTGATTCTGGATAGATAGAAAGGTAAGAGAGAGGGAGAGAATGAGAGAGAGAGAGCAGGATGAAAGGAGAACATGCTTGGAAATGTAAGGAAAGCCATAATTTTCCAAATAAATATGAAACACCACTCGGAGAGAGTGATCAGGAATGAACCTTCGTTGAGTCTAGTCGAGTGAGGAATATTCGTGGGAAATTCCAATAAAGGAAAGAATGGGCCTCGGGGAAATTTCCTGGAAATCAAAGAGGTAGAAAAGTTTGGCGGAGGGCTGAAGCATTCCACGAGAACAAAAATAAATGACTTTTTGGCCTCATTGCGCAATATTGCACTCAACTGCGTTCATTAATCTGAAAAGAAAGCGTTGAGTAAATAAAATGGGACGAATAGATAAAGGCGGAAAGAAGCAGTTCTCACAGTTTTGGAAAGATGAACCAAAATTCCTACTTTTTCCTTTCGGATTTATTTTTTAATTTTTTCATCATTCCATGGAGTCACTGTAATGTTTTTATGTCATGGAGGGTGTAGCGTTGGTTAAACGGAAATAATGTAAGAAAGGTGTTTTATGACCGTAACGGATTGAAGGAACAACACCGCCATGGTTACGGTGCATGCTTTTGAAACTGCTCTTTTTACGGTGACAGAAAGGAGAAACATATTAGATCTTCAAATTGGTACCATAATCTGGAGCAGGGTATTCCCGTCCTCCAGCATGCATCCGGTTGATATTCTAGGAGTTACTGAGAAAATATCAAACCTTTAATTTTAATGACTTTAATTTCACATGCGGGAGTAACGTCCATATCACGGAAACTCGTAAACAAATAAAATGTGTGTATATATATATATATATATATATATATATATATATATATATATATATATATATATGTGTGTATATATATATATATATATATATATATATATATATATATATATATATATATATATATATATATATGTGTGTGTGTGTGTGTGTGTGTGTGTGTACACACCGGTAAAAGCATACAACTCGATTGATTGATCATAAATGGATGTAACTCAAATGTGCAATGGTTGTGTTGAGACTTGTTTGCCATAATCTTGGAAGATGCTTCAAGTGGTGCAGTAAAAACCGACACACGAATCGCTGCAGATATTCGTACCGTATTCTTGTTTTGATCACTCTGAATTTTATATTAGTTGATCAGGTGCCTTGTACAACGCGAATGTAAACCCGAGAAAACGTGTGCATAATCCAAATTGGCGATAGTCGACAGCTTTTTATTATGAACAGCACGCGCCACCAATAGTTCCGCGTGCTCCGCAGCAGTTAAGGAAGTTTGTGTTGAGCCCTCTTTCACAGGCCCGGAAAAATCCCTGATGAGAGTGTGCGGGAGGAATACGGAAGTCTAAGGGGGAGGGGGAATGGGGGAGAAAATGGATATTTGACGAGGGGACGGAGGAGGTGAGAGGTAGAGGAACAGGGTTAGAAATGGAGAGAGCGAGAAAGGTGCGTGGGGGAGAAAAGGTGCGAAAGAAGGAAAAAGTGTGTGTGTGTAGGAATATATACACACATACATGCATACACACACATACACATACATGCGCACCCACATACGCGTGCACACAAACACACGCGCGCACACCTACATACACATGCATGAACACTCGAGAGGAATATTCCCGCGATGTTGGGTGGGGTCCGATGAACGAAGAGAAGGGGGCATGGGGGGGAGAGAGGTTTTTGTGAATGATATCGGCGCCGCGTCTCTTAAGCCGTGGGGACGTTGGCGATGAAGAGGACGGAAAGGAGATTCGGATGGCGCGTCGGAGATCATCTCTCGGCATAAATGTGGCATCTCGAGGTGGCCTCTGGAGGAGGCCGAGTTGGTTGGCGGCGGTGGTCGATGCGCTACAGTGGGGAGGGCCAGGCGTGTCAAGGAGGAGGTAGACCGGGGCTGTGGGTGGGGGTGTGGCTGAGCGGTGGGATTGGCGATGGCGCGGGGGGGGGGAAGGGAGAGGGGCAAGTCGTCGAAGGCAGCAGCGAATGATGAAAAGGGGAGAAAATAAAAGCCCCTCTTCCATACCTCGTTTCTTGTTAAATGCGGAACGGCGTCGTTTTTCTTTGCCTCAGATTCCTTCCTGATGATTTTTTCCCCCTGGAAACGAAACGCGGATAAGGATGCGATGGATGGTTCCCTAAATGAAACATGGGAAGGAAAGGATGGCGATAGTCTCCGCTCTCATAGCAGAGTTCGTATACATAGAGGATGTTGAAGGAGATGGAGGCAGCAGAGAGGTTGCTATTATTTTTTCATCTAAGAAAGTTGCCAACCTTTCGACAACGAATTTATCACTGATGCTGTTGTTGATGTTGTTTGGCAAATAAATTGGACCTAAGAATTGAATCGCGTTGGAATACATATCTTCTGGAGTCTGTTATAGTAAAGTCACAAAAGCAAATGTAATTGGCTGTTGGATATATCGAGTGGGTAACTCACCCGCTTGCTATTCCAAAGGCCGTGGTTTTGAGTTCCCCCTCTAGTGTTGTGTTAATTGTCGGTGTCGGTTCAGCTCTTCGGAAAACTCATGGCAGCAGAAATGACTAAGCAAGATCCTGTGGAGAAGCAGACCACCAGAAGGATTCGGAAAGCAAAAATTATTATTGATTTATGCTGTGACTTCTTCATGCTCTTTTACCATCTTTTTTGCAAGAAAACAAATTGAAAATTATTTAAGTTTAATCTGTAACATCTCTCTTTCTTTCCATCAATGAAAAGATAAATTCTTTGCATGGTTAAATAAATTGAATAGTAATTTAAAGTGCCCCAGTAAACGGAGGTGAAAAATTTTTCTAATCACCATTATTCCTTTTTGTTAGATACCATAAGCCTTCGGAAGAAGTAATGATCTTAAGGTAAATGAGCAATAAACTGCTCACAATTACTGGAATGTGCACAGTTGAATGTAGAGGAAGTTATGCAATTTAGTTATATTTATATTCAAAAGACCACTTTAAACTTTGATTTCCATTTCTTCTATATACATATTTGTAAGTGTCTCCTACTTCCACCATATTTCGGTAGTCATATTTGGAATGATCCGTGACGATCGACTTTAGAAGTGAATGACAGAAAATCCGTAATTATCGATTCTGCTAAGTTATCAACGTCCACGTTAACTATTTGCGGCTAAAAGGTTTTCTCAGTAATATTTCCATGCAACGTCATTCTCATCCGATGAAAATTTCACGAGGGACGGGGAACGAATGTGAAGTGGTGAGGGGGAGAACACAATGGACTGATAATTCTCTCTTCAGCCTCCCAGCAAATCTAATGGACCTCAAGGTGTCGGTAATCGTCCTCGTATTTCCGCAAGTCTTTTAGACGTGAACTGGGTGAAGATGTGAGTGATGTTTTTGACTCATTTGATGCTTTTGACTCCTGATCTTCTTCCTCTCATACGTTTCTATAAATATGGGACTCCGGCATGAGACTCTCCGCTTTGTTAATTTTTATTTTATCGTCGCATCAATGATTTCACATAAGATTGGACTGAACTACTAATCTCCATAGTGCCTCAAATTCATTTCCCTTAATTTTATATGAAATCTTATTTCATAATTAAATTTCTTTTACTCTTATTCTTTGATTGATCACAGGAATTTATGCAATTTCACATTTTCCAAATTTTAAAATCCCCCGATATACGGGCTTTCCGGACGAACAGTGTGCGTTCTTTCACTTTCTGATTATTCCCGTCTTTCTTTATTTAATAAATACTGACGTTCATGGAACCTCAATTTTAAACTAGATTACTATATGCTTTTTCCTTTATGTTATTCCTACTATGCCCTGTGGCAGATTATTCTCTTCCGGCTCTTCCTGCTCTCATTACAATTTGCTCCTTTCTCTGCGGTTATATTTTCCAGCCTTACTGTTTCCGGTCGTGTCACAATCCGTTTCCTCTGTTTCCCTATTCTTCTTTTAGGAACTCCGAGCATCTCTCCCGCGACGCCCTTTTCTATTTTCTTTGCTGCTGCATATCTCCAATTCTCGATTTGTGATTACCGAGTAGTAAGGGAGAAGTGGTCGGAGGACGAAACATGGAAGCTGCAGCAACTGGATTCTCCGACAGTTCAAGTCGTTCGCGTCGCTAGCACAACTCCGGAAATACCATAGTATTAAGTTCTCATCCTACGCTCTAACAATATTCAAACCAGGAACCTTAGCAGTGTTTAGCTTGCTGACCCGATCGGACGCAGTGAGGTACATACTGGTCTTCATATTTAGGCATCTGATCAGGTATTTCCTCATGTATACGTGAAATATCATTAATTACCATTTATATTGATTATATAGCCGAGGGCATGGCTCGCCTTCAAATTAGGTCTAAAGGTGTCGCCTATGTCACCTGCAATGCCATTGAAAGTTTCGGTTCCCGATTTGGGAGTTTGATTGGGGGTGAGGCAAGTCAGGAGGAATAATATTGATTGGAACCCGGAACTCTCTGTTTTTCAGTTGAATGCTTTGCTCACAAAGGCTACCACGCCGTACTCATTTAAGGGCACATACCTGAATTGACGCACGCAAAACTATGTGAGGAAGCTAGCATAAAAGATCATCAGAGGAGGTAACGAAAGGCACTGTCGGAGAGTTAACGGGCTAGAGTCTAGTTGGCATTGTGGAACATTTAAACTTCTGTTCTCAAGTAAATGCGGGAAAAAATTTATCACTTTCACTACCCCCGGCAGTATCGGCCGAACGTAAATACCGTTGACGGGAGCTGGGGAATGAGAAGGCGATTCAGATGGGGGAAGGGAGAGAGGAAGGAGAGAGAAGGACGTGTGAAGGGAGAAGAGAAGAGGAATGAGAAGAAACGGAGGGTGACCTTAGCGGAACAGATTAAGCAGTGGTGGGGTGTGGGTGGTGGGTGGAATGCTTCTATGAGACGGTTTTCCGATATTTCCCGTATACTGTTTCCATCTCTCTCTCACGGTGGGGGTTCGCAACAGGAGACAAAGTTGAAATGAAAGCGAGGGAGGACTGGGGGATGGGGGCGCGTCGACGAGGGGGGTGGAGTTGGGTGAGAGGGTGGGAGGCAGAGGATGGAGCGCCCAAAGAGAAAGAGAGAGAGAAAGCGGGGGAGAGAGAAAATCTTGTCAACACTGAAATTCCACAGAAAACGGTTTGTGTTCTGAGAGTATTGGTGTGAGAAGGGCACGGAGTGACCCCTGTTTACGGTGAAGGTTCTCGAAATGGATGGAAGCTCTTCATTGAGGTCATAAAAACGTGGATTCAAATCCAATATCCTCTGTTTGTGGTGCTTTCATCTTTTAATAAAGAAAAAAAAATGAACGAAAACATTAAGGTGGATGACGAACAGTGGATGTGTTTCCGGATTGAGAAATTGTATGCCTTTATCGCGTCATTGTTCTTCGCTGTTCATGTATTTCCTCAGCGATGAAATAATTTCAATATTTAAGGCGTATATTATTGACCATATTCCTTGAATTCAGTGAGTTATTGATTTTGTAAAAAGATTACGAATTTAGTACCCCGGTGTATTTTTTCTGGAAGCTGATAATTATAAGGCGTATTATAGGTAAAAAATGCTTGCAGTAGAGAGAAAATGCGACATTTGCGAGCTCGTAAATGCTCTCTGAAAAATATTGTATCATTTGATGACATTTGGCACGGATGTGTTTGAATGCTGATGTTAAACTAAATGCAGATAATCACCCAAACCAATTTAATGATATCTTCAATTTTTCCTGTCATTATGTGTGTTTTAGGCATCTCAGTAGCGCAGGTATTTGCTCCTTTCAAGTACTAAATCTAATACTTGTCGAGATCATAACACCTACAGGACTCACAGATGGACGCTAGGCCGGCTCAGGGGAAGCCTTTTGTTATTACTATTTCCCTTTTAAAGTAAATGCAGACGGTACTCTTGCTTACATCCGCCCTCTCCTTTCTCTTCGCTGGATCCGCCCCTCTTCCTCCGCGGCTTAGCTACACGCGCGACACCTTTCAATATCCGCTTCAAAGGCCCCTTTTACCGCCCTCCGTCCTCTCGCGCACTTTTGCCCCCAGCAGGATAATAGCCTCTTCTCCTCTCTCAACCTTTCTTAGACTCTTTTATCGCTTCCGTGTGTGCTCTCCCTGCTCCTTTAATAGCCTCGGGCGGGAAACACTGCTTCCATGTCATACCCAAATCGGTTCCATCGTATGCGCCAGCTCGGCGTGGGGGAGCGAAGATAAATAGAAGAAGATTGCCAAGGGGAGTGTGTGGGGGATAAAAAGGACGAAGAGGAAGGCGGTAAGGGAAAAGGAGGTTAGCGTGGTGCGTGGTACAACTGTCTATCCTTTTATCTGTTTGCAGATTCAAAGAGAGTTAATTGACGAACAATCTTCAGAGAACTATGGACTAGAGGAGGGTATACCAATAAATCATTATTTTAATTCTCTGATTATAAAAAAAACATCATGCCCATTCCGAAATTTACTGAGGAAGGTTATTTTCCCGGGTTTGAGGCCCTGTTCATCTATTATTTCTAGAATGCCTTGGGTTCTGATACGAGGTTTGAAATACTCATAGTGTTACGGAATACTTATACCACATCGAGTAAAAATATAAATGGGGCCCGGAAGCCACGGGTCGGTAGTAAATTTTGTGGTATTATATTTGTCCACTAGTTTTTATTATATGTTTTATCCTTAACTCACATCAACCTCTATTCTCAGTCTTCATTCCCCCCGCCCCTATTAGTCGTACACTCACTGTAATTTTTCTTTCTAGTGTATATATTTTTATATTATTTAGTAGAAATATTATTTAATTACTCTTAGTTTTCAAATACATATTTCACTCTCAATTTTTTCTCAAATTTGATGCCTTTTGCGTTGATCAAAAAGGGAATATTAACCATATCTAAAGCAATTTACACTTCTGCGAAACGTTTCAGGGCATCTTCGCCCTCACCGCTTTTTTTTCCTATCGTAGAATAGATATAACCTTTTGGATTAGAGTTATTAAAGCGTAGCTCTTCTCATGATGTTGCTAAGGGGTACTGGTCAGTGGCCCTTCGAAACTAGCGTCCCGTGAGACTTGAATCTGCACTGGCGAACGATGCTTTTTCAACATTAGCCAAATCGCCGCAGATTCGGATGACGTTTTAAGAGCAGTCAGGGAGTGAGAGTGAGAGAGAGGGGGTATGTGGTTAAATATGATGAATGTGATGAGGTTAAGGGGGAAACTGGGAGGAGAGAATGTGTCTGCAGTCGGAATATAAAGGAGAAGAAGAATAATTATGAGAACTTAATGTGTAAAAAGGCCGTATAAAATGCAGGCCATGGTTAGTCGTAGAAGGGAGAGTGAAAAAGGGAGTGGCGGCGTCAAAATATATGGGACGAAGGAAGGAATGGACAGGATTAAAGGAGAGCGGCAGGGAGCAGGCAAAAACAGATGGGACATCAAAAGAGGATAGCCTTTGCTATTTAGGAGTAGATGGGGTAAGGGCAAAGGGAAGTAGAGAGGAGATTTAAGTTTTCATTTCATGCAGGCGGTGCTCGTGAAGAAAATAATTGATTTTAATGAAACAAAGATGAGTTTAGAGGAGTTGACGGAAAGAGAGGAGTAACTTCGGGCATAGGGTTGGATGTCACGAAGCAAAGTCTGAGCTATCCATGCCTGGAATGTCTTCGTCTACTGCAAGTGCTTGAGGACAAGGAACAACATGAAGCTCCTCTATATTATTATTATGAAAAGTCACGTGCAGAACTGACTGAATTATTTTATATAACTAAGATAATTGGTGTGCGTATTCTTCATGGTAATCCCCTTCGAAATAAAAGAATCAAAAAGCCACATTTTAAGTTATTTTAGGAAAATAACTCTTTTCACTGATTTATTGCCTTTTTCCATTTACGTGAATGCTACTTTCGCCTCTGCCGCATAAGTTCATTATTCTGCTCCTGAGACCATTAACACCCTTTGTCTTGAGACTCTTTTCGACATATTTCATCTTTCTTGTGAAACTACTGGCTGTTCTCTCATTTGATGACTCGACACGAGGCTCATCAATGCTTCGTGCGCGAGGAAAACAGCGCAGTACATGAACAGACTAGTCTGATATCGGTACATATCTATATCCTTTCATAACCACTCATTTCTCACCCTGTCTGTTTAATTTCGGCTAGAAACACTAATATACTGTATTATTAGTAAAATATCAATGTGAAAAATGACGCAAAAAGAGGAGATGATGAATTTCTCCTGGCTAAATTAGAATTAACAAAGTGCACTGTTTGGTCGGAAGACAGAGTTGGTAAAGAAAATATATCACAGTAACGAATCCAATTTTTAGTGGAATAATATGTAGACTCGAATGTTGTATCAACGGTTAATGTAAATGGGGTGGGTACAAGTCTCTCCGAAATAATATCCTGAGATATTGTTTTCTTTCCTGTCCACATTGTAAGTGACCTCAACCATCAAAATATGTAATTTTCTACTATTGGACTATTCATGAATTGACTACTCCTACATAAAAGAACTTACCTGCTGAAAATCCTCCTCTAGCCTATAAAATGAATTTGCCTACGATATATATTGCCAAAGGGGTGAAAATATTTATAGGTTGGCTTAGCAATGTAAATAAATAAAATATGAGCCAATTAGAAGTAAAATTATATCTTTGTGATTGAAGATACGCATCGAGTTTACCTCTCTCGTTTGTCAAGCACACCATCGTAAAACAATGGGAGTATTTTTTGAACGTATAGAGACGAGTTCTACGGAGTAGGTAACCAAAATGATCCAATATTGTTTTAATCTAATGAAATGGTTGCAAAACTTCTTTTGGGGTGCGGAAAGATGAACAAACCGTGAGAAACACACAAAAGTGGATTGTATTTCCTTCTCCCGTCCGGGTAGGGTTATTTCGGCTTGTTCTTGTTTACTTGGGCTGAGCCCGAGCACACGTTCTCGCGATCGCTCTCAAATTCCCGCTCCTCTCTTTGGCCTCATCACTCGCTTCTCTCCTCCCTGCCTCATCCTCCACTCCTCTCTCTTCCCTCTCTATAGTCAATATCCGCACCATTCTCACACTCTTCCCAAAAACTTTCGCCTCATCCTCTTTCACTCATCCTTTCTTCTCTCTCGTTTTTATCCTTGTCGCTTCCTTTTCTCATTTTTTCTTCCTCTTTTCTCTCTCTAACTGCTTTTACTTTCACCTCACCTATATTTCATGTTTTTTGGCCTCTCGTTGTTCTCGTCTGAATAAAAGCACCCTCCATTTCTGAAAAAAATGATATAGTTCTCCTTAGTTCATTCCTCCCTCTGGTTTATTTTTTTCTCCGCTTTGCAACACTGTCGCGTCATTACTCCCACCCCTAAAGCCGACGTACGGCACCCCCCGTCCCCTTTCTTTTCACCCTCCTCTTCTCTCTCACTTCCTCACCTCTCCTCCCATTGGGTGTACCTCTACTTCTACGTTGAGTCTAATTTCTCCCCAACTTACCTCTGAAAATCCTCAATGAAGCCCTTTTGTCTTCTTCCCACGCCACTCGTAAAATAAAATCTCAAAGTGATTGTAAAATGCGATATAATATCAGAGGGACATGGAGTAGGGATGCGCATGCTCTTAAGACATTTTTGTGCTTTCATTTTCCGTCAATAACCAGCGACTTATTGTTTACAGTTTTCTTGTTTGAAAGGTAAAAAAAGACATTCAAAAGGATTTTGTCATCCTCTGCCTTCAAAGAGTCTGCGTCAAAGTAGAGAAGCTTAGAGAACTGACATCAGAGAGAGAATATTTAATCGCGACTTGAAAAAATAAAAATGCTAACTCATTGCACAGAAATTTAGTTGCGTGTTTAGTGTTTTTCTAATCGGCCGGAGGCGATTCAAGCAGCGGTGCAGTTAAAAAAAAATATTTGGGAGCGGGTGTTTTGTGCGAGCTTATCCGTCATGTTTGCCAAGAGGTCGACCTGGCGTCGTCATTCAGACGACGGCGAGCAAGCACATTTGATTCAGAACTTAAGATTGAACCTCTAGGCAATGGCATACGAGAGGAAGATGCCCATACAAGTTCCTATGTGCCTATTTCTATAATAACTCCTTGTTTCTTTGGCTTAATACATCTCCCATAGTTTTAGTTCCCTACTTCATCTTGCAGCTATCGTTCAGAATTTATTTTCCCTCTCTTCTGTCTGTTGCTAGATTTTTGCTGCGGGACAACGAACTAGATGTAAAAATGGGTGAAGTGAGATATTTTGATACCATAGATAACTAATATTGGATTTATCTTTACTTTATGAGCCCTCTAGCTATGAACAATCGCTATAGATTTGTTATTTTATAAATTCAAGAAAATTCAGATAGAGGCATTGATATTCATATTTAATGAATTACTAAGATACGCTTTATTGAAGCATTAATGTTTGTGGAAATACGGTTCCTAGACGCATTACGGTTTTGCCAGGGAAATATAAATTCTTGTATCCATAGACTAGAGGTAAGCCTAATTTTATTCTTCTAAACGTTGACGTCAGTGGACAAAGTGCCCTGTAACGAAACAAGAGATACGTGAATTTAAATATTTATCTCAGTCAAATGAATGAAAAGTTCTTAGAACGTAGATTTCTGCTGGTCCTTTCAATCCATTTCCGTCGACCTCACTCCCATTTCTTCCTTCTCTCCGCCTGTCTCACCTCTATCGACTGTCAGCCGGCTGCTCCTCTCAGCCCGGCCTTCCTCCTCTCTTCCTCTCTCGAATCACTCTGCGGGGCGGGAAATGACGAACATTCGAAGAGCGGATGATGGACTGAGAAAGCGACGGATGTGGTCTCTCTTCTTTTTTCTTCGGGCCGTTTTTTGCGCGGATTGAGTGGATGGCGGGAGAAATGAACCGAGAAAGAAATGGATATGTGCGTGTTTGATGGTGGAGTGAGGGCGGAGGAGGTGCGGGGGAGGGCTCCGGGCACTCTGACCTTCGTGGTCTTTCCTGCTATTACTTCGTTGTTGATTGTTGCCTTCTACTTAGGGCTCCTTTTCTGAAATGCTAAACGAAAATAGGCTGAACAAAAGAAAGGCTACTTTCTTTTTGTAGGTACGCATCGTTGAAATACGCATGAGGCCTAGGTTTATGTCGTTTTAATTGTAAGCCTATCTGAAATGTTTTCAATATGCAATTTTGATCTGCTCGAGTAAAATAACAAACTAAACGAATTGGTGAATGTTGTGACGAAATGAGCGTTCTGAGATTAAATTATTCTCAAGATTTTTTATGGACTTTCCTTGTTTCCGGAATGGCCATTTATCGGCATGATTAAAAACATACTGACTATAGCTGACGCAATTGATAATACACTTTTGAAAGGGAAAATCTTTTTTGAAACCTAATTATTATCTTTTTCTTGGTGAAATAGTTTTAGCGAAATCCAAGATTTTAAATGACCAATTGCTGGATAAATAAAGACTAGCTGTATGGATGGGATATTTTCGTTGAGAAAAAGTATTTACGTTATGAACTCAAATGGAAATCCCCTTTTATGGCATCAAAGCACTTTTACATTTGTTTTCTTGAAGAACGTATTTTTCATTTAATTGCATTGACAATTCTTCATTTGAATGTCGGGTTTTGAGTAATTTAAATTTTGTCATAATGCCCTTTAGATATTTTTATTGAGGATGTAGATGTTACGCTCGTACTTCCTCAAGTCTCCTGCTTTTATGAGCAGAGTTCAGTGAGCGACATGGAAGGAACAAACCAATAGAGTCAATTGACGCGCCATTTTATAACTTTTAGAGTGGGAGCGGGTACTCGCGACGATCTTATTCTCACTTAGAATTGACGAAAATTTCCAGAGAATTATTGTTGACTGAATTGACGGCATTATCCATCTAACCTTAAAATTGAGAAACCTTAGAAATCGCATTAGCTCTATATATCAACCTTGAGCGTAACTCGGCTAAAAGGGTGACGAGGAGGACAGAATATATGTTCCTTTCCTCGGGGATTTTCCTTCCATAAATTTGTCAATACAACTCTCAAACTGCTCACCTTTCTCTCCTCTCCGTTCATTATTCTCTTCCGTCTATTCCCTTCAATAACTTTCCTTTCGGTCCTTTCATTTCGGTATTCTATTTCATTTACTACGTTCCCAAACGTCTCTTCCGACTAACTGCTTCCTCTTCCATCATTTGCGGCTCATTCACGGCTGCTTTAAGGTGTTCATTCTATCCCGCGATACCTACCCGTTTATCATTCCGAAGCTGGCAGAATGCTTGTTATTTCTTAATTTCGCTCATAACTTGGAGCTTCCTTGCTCTATTTGTGTTTTCCTACACTTCTATGATCTCAGTAGGTGTCACATTGTCGGCAGCATGCGAATAACCATTTAAGCACTTTATTTTACCTCCTTAGGTTTATAATTATTAAGTCTTCTTTCTTTCCTTCCCCCCATAAGAATTTTGTAAGTATTGGCATGGAACCCGGCAGTAACGATTATTCATAAATAGGATTCTGGATCGTTTTCCTATAAACGGGAACTATTTTCTGAGTGGAGCATCACTGTCGCCTTTAGGCCAATTTCCCTCGCACGAGTATAATCCCTTAAATATTTCCTCCTTTGACACTGCTCCTTCTGTCGGAGAACCATGCTTCCTCGGCCCTAAGTCTGGGAGTTTATTTTCACTATGTCTCTAAGCTTATCGCTCCGTGCTCTAGCTTTAGGATTCGATCTCTTCGACAATCAATCTTTCGGCGCATGCACCAACCATCCGTATTGGAACCACCTTGTTTTATGTCGAAGCGAGACATGAAGCAGATGCAGGGCTAAAATGACCAATGCCTTTTCCGTCTGGAACTGATCCTTGTAATCAAGGCTAAAGAAAGCACTGTCTTCATTTTTCCGTTGACCTCTTTTGTTACTCTACCCTTGTGATAAATTCAAGCATTCAATCATATGATGGTCACTGGTTTGGCTACCGATCGGAGGTTATGGGAATGCATTTGAGTGAAGTCTCTGAACACTCCAAGGGCTCCACTGAATCTGCTTGATTTTTTGGGAAAAGGATTCGCCTCGAGAACCAAGGCGGTGTTATTTTATCTGGTTAAGTACATGAACCACTCTGCTCGAAGATCGAGGATAAATCAAAAGATCCTAATCTGTTATTTTACAAGACTTATTGTCCGTGGTTACCCATCGTTTTAAGCTGTTGGACGTGCCTAGCATTGTTTATTTTTCCATTTAAATACCAAAGGTTTATATTTATGAGGCATTTCTGAAATCTCGATTAAACATTCGTGAATAAGAAGCCATTGAACCTCGTATAGGTTTAATTTTTTTGTTGTAAGGTATATGTCATTAGATCTTTATTTAGAAACAAAATTCCATTTGTACCGAAATAACTGCTGCACTACTGGAATTTTGAATTTACTGTTTCGATTGTGGGTGATGGATGGTAATGGCGTATGCTAAAACTTTATTACACACTTCATGTTAGCAATTCAACGCTAGAAGTGGTCTAGATAAAAAACTATAGGAACACACACACATATATGTGTGTGTGTGTGTATATATATATATATATATATATATATATATATATATATATATATATATATATATATATATATATATGATGCGAACAGGTTTCTACCTGCTTTGCAATTGAGGAAAAATTATTTTATTAAAAATAAAACAATAACTTTTCAAAGAGGTTTATTTAAAACTTCGCGTCGGAACCGGTTCCGATTTTATCATCGTGTGCTGGAACGAATTATGATAGAAGACCGGTTGTGCCGTGAAAGATAATTTTGAGCAAACTAACCAGTGAAAAATAATTCTTTGGAAATTTTTTAAAACTTAAATCTATTTCCTTAAATCCTGTGGGGCCCTATACAATATTTCCGAGTTAAAAAAATATTGTCCAACCACCTAATTGCAAGGGGGCCTCATTTCCTTGTTCAATTGATATCGGAAGCTCTCGAGGTCCTCTTGGCAGTCGGGAAATTAAATGGTATTAAGAAATGTATGAGGGGAAGGGGCTGAGATGAGTTTGGAAGCGCAAGGAGTAGGGTGTGGTGTGGGGTCTGTGGAAGTCGAGCGGTCGTCTGGACCGCGCACACCTCAAGGTCGGGTTTGTGAGTGATGCCATGGAGGAGAGGAATGGTGGCGAAGATGGAAGCAGAAGTTTGGGGGCGGTGGGCAGGAGCAGAGAACCAGCCAGCCAGCCAGCTGGTCAGTTCCACGAGCACAAATTCTGGCGGTAGTACGGAACAAAGAGGGGGACAAATAATGCTGCTCGCGATTTACATTTCAAATTTTATCTGCCCGGAGAAAAGTCTGAGTGTTGCTTGGTTGCCTTCGCGTGAGTGATTCACAAGTTATTTGCAAGTGCAATATCGAGATTTTTGCTGATTTAGAAAGAAGAAAAATTGCGTGAAAAAACGGTTTTCTATGAAAAGGAAATAGGACCGTTTTCATCATCGGGGAGGGGGGGGGGGCATTTAAATTAATGTGATTTACCTGATTGAGTTTAGCTAGAGAAAACATTTAAAAAATAACCTATCAATGGTTAAAGAAATGATTTAATTTGATTGTTCAACATGTAATTGAATTTTCATAGTTGTATTTTTACAGAAGGCGTTGTTTGCTCTGTGCAAACTGGGTGAGTTGTCAAAAAGGTAGAAGCCATCTTGCAAAGTCGATAACGGTGGCTATGAATTTTGGAATTTGGTGCCAATGATACTTGCATAATAATAAGATATTCTGTACCATAAAAAGGAAGCCTTTTAAGTTTCATTTATGTTCATGCTAAATCTATAATATCAGCGCAATTTTGTATCATAAACATCTTATACTTGTAATAATGGTATATAAAACAGCTATGTCGAGGCTTAATGATTTAACAATGAGAAGGATTACCAAATCATCCCGTTGGGCTTTTACTTCCTAGGACATGTACTTTAGGTGCTGTGATAAAAATACTGAAGGAATTGAAAAGAATATATGTTTTGTACTCGTCAAATGTGTTGCAAATGTTATTAGAGGAAAGAGGGAGAATATTACAAACATTAGATAACTGCATACATGTACATGAAAGAATTGGTAAACGTCACCATTCCGGGTATGAAAATGAGTTAATTTAAACTGTTTCCCTTTCGCTAAAATTGGTGAGTAAAAATATGTTATGTTGAGGAAAAAGGATACAGGATAATGGACTATGAGTGGTGGATGGCGGGTAAGCTTGATAAAATTTGTCAGATAAGGGTGTTTTATAAGACTTAAGCTACAAAGGCAGCATGATCTATTTGTTTTCTTGCAATATATTGAGCAATTACCAATGGCATTGTGTTTATAGTGTTGATAGTTCATCCTGATTATAATTTAATAGCCGCCATGGACTAAAGCATAGATATTTGTCAGTAATGAATTAATTAAACTATTAAAACATATTGAAAATAATTCTCAAATTTATATTCTAAAATTTAGGTATATAGTTTTATTTTAATGACGTAATAAACTATGAGACAATAATTAAACCTTTATTTTGCAGGTACGTCCCTCTGGGAGCACTGCGGAACTGAAGTATGATTTCCATAAAGAATTGTGAGCCATGATATTTTATTTCTATTAGGATATAACTTAATGAATAGTTGGTGCTTACTATATTATTAATTTATTTTTAAAGGACGAGTTTCATTTCATCCAAATGATTTCTTGTGGTAAACTCAAAAATGTTACTTACTTTTTGACCTATGTATACAGGCAAATATTCTTAAATATTAAACTTTTACTTTCTACCATCATTGATTTAGCAATAAGTTATATATATATATATAAGCGAAATCTCAATTGTCTCTCCTTCGTAATTTCAATTATCATGCGTACTTTTTATCTGCCATTTGTTATCCATGTAGCTGTGAGTACTTAAGTCTTTAGCAAGATTAATGGTAATTCAGAAAAAAAGGTGGAGGTTGACAAAACCTACATAGAGTTAAACAGATTTTGCGGTTCTTATGCGAGTCCTTAAGTTGCCTGAATTGCCTTTAACCCTACGGAGCACGAATATTATGGACTATTATGTAAATGAAAATGTGAAAGGTCTTTATCGGGGTGGGGGGTGAGACAGTCAGTTCCATTCTTTGTCACACCAGCGTCATGATATTATTAAATGCCCGTAAAAATCCATAGACAATCGTAATTATTTGGGGGCGAGATTGGTTCTATGAAGTCTCTTCTACCACCTAAACCCAGAGTGAGTGAGAGAGAGAGAGAGAGTTGTGTAACTAATCATGGCATTTGCATTTTGCTCTAAACATGGCACTCCTTTAACGGAAAGATATGCAAACGAAAATATGTGACCTTGTGATAATAGCCTCTGAAATCCAGACATGGAAAAATAATCGAGTTTTTAATTGTCATGAATAATTCGGAATAGCAGTAATTAGGGATAAATTTTGCCATGATTTCAACAGCGTCGGATTAGTATCACGGTAACGTCACTCCTTTTTAATTACTAAAACGTTTTAGTTAATAATGTTTTAATTTACTCTTTGGAATTCATTTTACGTTGGGGCGCTCTAGCTTATATTTAAACTGCCCAGTATCGTCGTAAATCAGCCTTCCTTTATCCATGGTCTCCGATCTCCGCTTCCTTAATATCCGTACAGCGACGTGACTGTTTCTCAAACGGAAAGCGAACGAACTCTCGATCGCCCCCTAATCTTGCTTTACCCATGCGTTCGGGTTCTTTGATTCAATAAGCTGGGTCTCCTCAGAATGCCTCCGCAAAAATAGCTTAAATAATAAATATCTTTTTCATTTAAAGGAGAAAATTTTGGGTGGAACTTCATCGGATTGTACGAATCATTGACCATAAAGTGTCCTAATAGCCAGATAGCATATTTTAGTCATATTGTGTTAGAGTGACTTCGTACGTTTTATACATTGCATTGTATATGAACATGATAGTAAATATGGAATGGAAGTTATTGATAACAAATTAACCATATTTTTATTAGTTTTTGTAATTACAATTAGAAATGCAATGTTAGAGAACATTCATCGTAATTAACATCTACTTGTCAACCAGCCTAAGCAGTGGAACCTAACAAAAGGTTGGAGAAATATCGGGGGCTTAGAGACTTATAGACTACTAGAAGATTAATCGTAGTGAAATACGTTTTTAAAATATTTTCTACTGCTTTGATTACGTGAGGGAATCATTAGTTGCATCCATTGACTCGACTGTTTTCTTTAATATGTATAGCATTGCAAATTAGGAGAGCAAGAAAGATGCAAATACCTTTCTATCGGCTCTCTCAAAAAAAGCTTATCCAGTTTTAATGCCTTGGAAATATTTTCGCCTTTATCATACTATTATAAAATTTTTGGACTTTTGCGTTTACACTGTAGCAAGGGATTGAAGGCTCCTTTTGAGTTTGAGAACTAAACTATTACTACGTGAGATTCATCATGGGACACTAAAAGGTTTCTTTTTGTTCCAAGTGTTTGGCCATCTCAAACTGATTCTTCCTCAAATATGAATTGCAATTGATAGATGATTTAAATTCCGCGACCGTCCTCTTCGTCTACCGTTTATTTAACCTTAACAGGCGGCTTTCCATATTTTTTAGGTCAAGTACTTTTATTAACCTGCTTTTTAATTTGAATTAGGAAAGCAAGTAGCAGTGAAAAATCAATATGTCAATCCTTGAAAGAAATGGATTACTTACGATTCCCTTAGAAAATGATATTTTTCCTAAGGTGAACACGGATATTCTCGGGGCGCATCCGCCACGAGCAAAAGTCTAATGCGTTGCGGGTAGGAGAGTAATAATAGCAAGTATAACAGCTACGCCCTTGGGGTTGGGCGTTTAGGGAGGTGAAGGTTCCTCCGTTGCTGCTCATAATCAATTCACGGGGCTCAAGGAATAATAAAATAACGTTAAAGCTCTTGAATTTGACCTTCCCCGGCACCCATGAACTTGTCGCATCCCAATTGGGAATGGAGAAATAGCTCCACCCTCCTCCAATCTGGTATACGGATCTGTCTTGGAGGGGAGAGGGATCACGATCTTTTTTTTTACACCGTCGTCTTACTCCATAGCCATTTGCTTAGACAGCCACGTGAAACACGGGTTTTGACCATTGAAAGGATTTGAGCATAATTACAGTAAAATCCTATCTTTTAACCGCACCCTCTCTCCTATCCGCCCTTCTTCATCCTTCTCTTTCTAGCCATTGATCAGAGTTAAATCAGGAGTTAGTCGAATATTCGGGCATTTGAATGACTGGGTAATGTGAGACTTCAAATCCGTATCTAGGACACGATAAAACGATTCAGGAATCCGGGTTTACATAGACAGTAAAGAGTAACGATTACAATCGAGGATCATCATAATGAGCGCACGCTATCGTTATTAACGTGACGGATAATTAAAATGCTATCGCCGATCTTCCAATTTCACGCCGCGGAACCCAAGACAAGATTTCTGGCACTACCATGGATCATTGAAGCTTTATCATCGTAAGACCCGTGATCGGCAACTGCGCTGCGCAGGAAAATCGCGTTATTGGTGGGGATGACGATAGCGTGCAAAAACCATGCGTGATGGCTTCTCTGGTTTCTTTTAACTGATGGAATCGAGGAAGGCGTGTCTTAATACAATAGTCAGCGTAATATCCCTCTATGTAACCTTCTAATTCATCGTGATGGGCTAGCATGTTAAAATGTTGCATGGGTATAAAGAATATTCATAGTAATCATCCCGAAAGTTGATCTTGATAGGTTAGTGTAGAGCTCAGACCGAACTATACCCTTGAGGCATATGAACCTCCCAAATTTTGCATTGGGAGCAGTTGACTTTCCTGATCCACCATTCAGTTTCCTGCGAAGTTGTATTATGTAGAAAATCTTACTGCTTAAATTTTTTGTTTGGATGCGATTGAAAGATTATGGTAATGAATTCCACTTTGAGGTGAATCCATGGCCATAAGCTATGAGCAAAATTCAGAAAAGCCTAAGTACTAAAATGCGAGATTGTTCTTACTTAATTTTGAGCTCCATGATAAACCAATCAAAATGAGTAATTCGGTACGAAGATTTAACTTATTGATTCTAGACGAGATAGGATTGAACCTAGAGAAGTTTGAATGGGTGGTCCTCCATCGAAAATCCGGGATGCGGGAGCCGAAAGTGTTAGATGGATGCGCGCCTATATCGGATATCCGAATCCGCAGAAACCAAGAGAGTTAGCAGCACTATTCCCAGTCACCCTTTGCTTTCCTCTTCCTCCGTCTCTGCTTGTACACTCGCCTTACCTCGCCCCCCTCTCACTCTCAATTCCGTTGCCCTCCATCTTCCGCAACATCGAAACCTCCCATTCCTGTCCTCGCCGGCGATCGCCAAGTCACGAGTCGAGCCCTAAAACACTGGTTCCGTTGTTACGTGGGGCGGAGGAGGTAAGCATCGGTGATGGTGGCGGCATCCGAGGGGAGTCCGAGCTTGTGGCTTGGATTGGGTGGAGATTTTGTGAGGAGGTTTGGATTGTGGGCAGGGATATGGGGAGGGGTAGGGAGAGTTAGGGAGAATGATAGACAACTGGGTAGGGATGACGATAGGGGTGATGGTGACCCGTGTATTAAATAAGTATGGAGTGGGATGAAGTGGAAGAAGGATGGATCGTGGAGGGAGGGTAAGGACGGTTGGGAAGGGAGAGAGAGCGGGTAATTATGATTAGATGGTTATTGCTCGCATGGGAGGAGGTGGATTGAGAGTTGTTGGTGGGGTTATTTGGCGGGGAGGGGGAATGCAGTTTGGTAGTTTTAAGCAAGGCGGGAGCACAACAAAGAGGGCGGTACCTAAACTTCACATTGAGGAAGAAAAACGCATAATGCGGGTTGTTCTCTTTTTTGTCGATTCGCTTTTTTCGTTCATTGTGCGAGAGTGTATCCGGGATCAGGTACGTAGGAGGGAAGGAAATTCGAGAGGGGCAAAAAAAGGGGAACGCCTTGAGTAGATCTGTTTCCTCGATTACCTCGGAGCGATTAGAAAAAAAAAATATGCTTACGCTCCTGCCGGGCAAAGCCCCAGGACGTTGTGATCTCTTGTCTGTTTGCTGTATAGTTAGTGATTAATGCATGTAACAGGCATCTCGAGCTAACCTTTGTCGATTACATTGTTTTAGAAATTATTCACTTTCCGGATTAAGCGTTGCCAGTCAAGTTACTGTGAGAGTATATCATGTTTTTCGGGGAAATTTTCCTCCTTTCGATCGGCACGGAAGATGCATTCGTAAGGTTTCGTAAAACTATGCCACCGAAGTGAATTGTGTTGGTCAAAGTAAAAGTGAAGAGCTACCGACGACCTCGGATGCGGGAGGAGAAACGGGAAATATTATTGCGAAGAAGAGATGATATATGAAGGCATAAAAAGGGTTGTTGATAGGAGAGCTGGGTTGGAAGCTGAGAGAAACCAATCCTAGTTTTCGTCTCCACCAATGGTGATTATGACGTAGTATAAAAAAATTCGTTAGATGAAATTAAAAATCTTACATTTTTGCTGTAGTGATTATTAAAGCTACATTTACAATCAGTCAGCAAGATGTGTCAGGATCCATGCATTGGGATTCTCATACCTACTTTTCTAGTGTTATATTTGATACCTTAAACAGCACGTGAAACTTTTACCTTGGGCAACATTTTTCTTTCGACACCATGTTTCATCTTGAATAGCGCACGTTAATACTCAACAAGTTTGAAACAATCCGGAAGCGAGACACGAAGTCTCTTGAATTTATAAACTACGACTTCTCACCACTGGGAACTTTATTTCTTCCAATCCTCCGGTATCTGTCGTTTGAGGTACTTGAACTCCAGTGCAACGTACGACTAATGCACTATTACGAGGAGCTAGCGGGTTTCATGTTTCAAGAGTGTACAACTCTGCCGCACGACTGAAATCACGTATAAATCTCCATTTACCGTCAACTTTATATTCCATTCAGCGCTTTTAATTCCTTTATTTTTGGCTGTTATTGTTCCTGAGGAAGGAAAGTTGTAAATTTTAATACTCGGCGATTTGTTTCTTTAATATGATCAATTTTTATTCGTGCGTATTACTTTACGTTCTGAAATTTATAGCCTCCATCGTTTAATAGAAGGACCCAGCGTATGTCGCTGCTTCTTCTGTTGAAATTGACGTTCATGTAAGGAAATGAAATAGGTCAGATGGGGGACAGGAAACAAAAAACAAGGTAACTACTTGATGAAAAAATCCGTGTCGTATCCCGGCAGAGTAGTGGCCTGCGTTCCATAATCGGTCATTTCAAACTTATTGGCTGAGTTTAATCGGGCATTTACATTAGCGCTTTAAGTATTAACAGGCACCCAATCAAAAGAGTCGAAACTCATTTTCATCATTAGGGACAAAATTTCGGCATCCGGTGCGTCAAGGCTGGTGTTATAAACTAGTTGTGACGGGGAAAACCGATCGATTTCGATACGGAGCCGCTTTTTATGCCCAATTTGCGGTGGTCCGGGTGGCCAATTAAGGCCGAATGAGAGAAGACGTTAGCATAGAGAGGAAGATGAAAGATGATCGTCGGCGGTCCCGCACGGCGTCGGATACCTATTCGAGGCGTGTCGCAAGCGGTTTGGTGGTTTTGCGGTGCCAGTTGGCGCAGCAAAAAGAAAGAATCATTATCGCCAATGAGCAGGTTTCAAAAAGAACGAACCGGATGGATAGGGGGATGGGATCATCTGGCCCTCTTATGCTTGTTCGGTTTTAAGGAGCCAGTTAGAGGCGAACAGAGGGAAGTGAATGTGGCCGTGTGTGCCCGTGAGTGTGGAGGGTGGGGTGAGGAAGGATGGGAAGGGACGCATCGTGACAGAGAGAGAGAGAGAGGATTGGGAGTTTGGGTGGCTTCGATCCGTTGGGAGAGAAAAAGTTCCACTTGAGCTGGTCCACAATGAGCGGTCAAATCCGATTCTCAAGTGACGTTTTAATTAATTATGTTAATTTATTTCGGAAAGCTGTTTCGCATTTTTGCTAGCTTAGTTTGATGAATTGGGTCATAGAAAACCTTTGTTCCGTGCTTTAGTTCGTCGTATAACACGCTTCATTGAAAGACTATTTCGGTGGTGGGTACATACAAAAGTGGTTTCCTCTATCTTCTTTCATCTTAATTATCAGTATCAAAAGGGCATCGATTTTTTTGGCCATGTAGCTTGCTAGTGTGGAGGAGTAGTTTATTTAATTTTTTTTTCGATTTGCTGGAGACTGTTTTTATATTATACCGCCCTTCGGTTTGTGAGCATGGGCGTATCTGTTTCTTATGGTAAAGTCAGTGAAAGTTCTCATGATTTGGTAAATAAATGGCTAATAGAATCTAAAAAAATACCCTAACGTCTTCAATCGTATAAATGCAAACTACACGCCCTCGAGTTTCTATCGAACGATAGTTGGGGGGGAAAAATTTTTCATTCTGTTTGCGAGCTATCTGGGTGATTTTCTGAAAACAAAATCACTGAAAGACAGGTAAAGACGGCTGAGTAAAATTTATTTTGCTGCACTCATGTCTGAAGTGTTCATTTTCAAATATATGTGATAGAAAGATGCTGAAATTGTGCATTGGATTCTTATACAGTTTGCCTTGTATAGCTCGACAGGAATCTTCTCTCGAATGAGTTCTGGTACCTCAGAAATAAACATTTAACGGATTCAATGTATAATAGTTTTGCCGTTTTTGAATTTCCCTTTGTTTCTTTATATTACTCCTAGACCAATGCTCTAAGGTATCAATGAAGAAAACTAAACGCCATGTTTGGGTCGAATAGTACGAGGGTCATCCGGAAAGTAGTACCCGTTCGTGAAATAAAGACACAAAAGTAAATATTAACAAACATAAAAAATTTTATTTGAAAGAGGATACTTTAAACTACTTCTCAACATAATCTCCAAGCAAATTAAGGCATTTGTCATAACGTGTGACAAGTTTCTGTATTCCTGCTGCATAGTCCTTCGCCGCCAGCTCATTGAGATACGCGAGGGACCCATCTTGCACAAATTTTTGCATAATGCAGATGGTGTTTAACAATTTCATGAACAGTTGTTCGAGAAACATTGGGAAAATGCTCACAGATGTCATCAATTGTGACGCGCCGATCGTTCCTCACGAATTCGTCAACTGAGCTCACCAGTTGGCCTGTAATGACAGACGGTCTCCCCGAACGCTCATCGTCGTGTGTGTTCCCCCTCCCCATGTTGAAGTTGCGACACCACCGCCGAACAGACGACTCGTCCATTACATTGTCTCCATACACCTCCTTTAATTGGCGATGAATATCACATGGGCGAACGTTTCTTGCATTGAGGAATTTAATCACTGCCCTCACTTCACAACTGGCGGCGTTCTCAATTTTTTTAAACATTGTAAACAATCACAGAAACAACACAGGCAATGCTAGCGTCACGCAACTTGGCTCAGAGAAGGCAGACAAGCCACTGAAGCTATCTGACCTCGTCCAGCGGCTACTCGCGTCGTCAGCACTTCATGCGGCACGAACGGGTACTACTTTCCGGATGACCCTCGTATTAGTAGTATGGGTCAGAAACACCGGTTTCCCTGAGTTCCTCCATAACAGCCTTCAATTTGCATGTTAAGGTGACCTCGTAGTGATATAAGATTTTATTTTGCAGACCTCGCGTCTCATGAATGAAGGTTGTTAGTATATGACTGTGAACTATAAAAGTAGAGAATTCATATTTCTTCTAATGTTCCCGCAAAACTAGCAATAGAAATGGTCGTAAATCCTCAATGAAAATTGCATTTCCTTGCTGCGATTATGCGTAGAGCTTATGATTTCACATGAAGAGAGATTGATATGCCATGCATAATTTGAACAGATTTTTCATCATAAATTGTAAACATAAAATTTAAGATGCCATGCCTCTCTGTTTTAGAATGTTTACGAGAGAAAAAAGCACTTGAAATTTAATCATTACATGACTAAGAATATGATCAAGTTGGCAAGACTCGTGAAATGGGTTCACCGGTTACTCGTTTATCATTAACTCAACACTTTTCTACGTATATTCAACTGACTTATTTGCTAATCAAGAAATTCAGAATAATACAATGCACGAAATACAGCTTCTCTTTCCCTTGAGAAAGAGCAGAGGATAAAACGAAATAATGGGATTATATTTTAAGTGAAAGAAACAACCGGTTGAACTAGTTGCTTCCTGTTTGTATCCTTGAATTTAAATAAGCCTACAGTCACCCTCTCGACCCTCATTATGGTGGAAAATATTATACCCGCTGATAAGGATATGAAATTCACAATTTTGGTGAAACATCCCTCTCCTAAAATCATCTCCTAAATTCTAAAAGAGCAAATCAATCAACGTCTTCCTCAATTTTCATGTGCTGAAAGCATTACTCACTACATTGCATGGCGTTCCAACTCATTTCCCTCGTTTCTCTTCCGTTGTCCCTTCAGTCACTCTTCTTCCCCTCGCCCTATTCTCCGAGCCTTTTATGATTTTCTCGTCGTCTCCCCCGAAAGAGCACTATGGAAGTTGCATGAGGGCGTGCCGCGTCTAACCCGTCGGAAATCCCGCGCGATAATAAATCACCTGCTAATATCTCGAAAAGTTTGAATTAGGTTCCCTCAAACTTACCTGTCGTCGCGTTCCCAGCTCCTAAAGTCACCGTTCGCTGAGAGAACGAGGGCGGAGACAAGAATCTCATAAGTTTCACTTTTGAATTAATTTCTTTTTGTTTGTGCCGGTGCTTGAGGTAGAGCCGGCCCCAAATATTAGTTGGCCAATCATGAGAAATGGCTATCCGATTATCCAAATCATTTTTATATTTACGAGTAACTCTAAATCGAGTATGGATGCCTATGAAAATGGACTTCCGAATGAAAATACTTCCAAAGATTACAAGTTCCTTTTCAGATTGGCATAGAATGAAAAAAAAATCTTCAAACTGGCTTGGGTTATAGCTGGTTGAGTATTGAGTTTATGACTGGAGGGCGCTAGTGTCAAATCTCAGGTGATGCCTGCAGAAAACCTATTCTAATATCCATACGGTTGTACAATTTTTCGGTTCGTGGGAAGCGTTAGGTGGCACAGGGTAACGTTTCTTACCCTTAATGTGAGGATTTGAAACGCCATAGGGTTTAGGTCGCGGCGAGTGCCTCTCTCACATATCAAAACCAATCTTTGAGTTGATTGCTGTGGTGACTCACTCATACGATCAAGAGTACGAAAAGGGCTTTCTCTCATGCTCTAGTATTTTATTTTCCATTCTCTCGAATGAAATAGTGGATGATTGATGTGGGATTATTTACATTATTCAGTTATTAATTACTAAAGATGAATGGCAATCATCTCATTAGGGCAGCTACGCTGCCACAGCTGCTCTAATTGCTTGAAGGTTTTTCTCATTCATCTTATTGGGTTTGGAGCAATGGCGATTCAACATGCAACTTCTAACTTTCGAGTAGATTAGTGTGCTGCTAATGTAAAAGCCCGTTTTGTTTCCCTTGCGATTATCGTCAAGCGCACACACACTGGTCCCATTCAACCTCATCGTGGACCCCTCATTTTCATATCATACCTTTAAATAGGTCTCTTCCCGCTATTCATTACTCTCCTAAAGGCACCGCCCATTCACGTTTAATGGCCCTCTCCCTTTACGATCATCATCTCGAGCCTTTTTCCAGTGCGCTCCTCCCACCAACCTGGTTTTTTTTCACAAAACTGACCGTCCACTCAGTCTTCATGTCCTCAAAACGTTATCACTATCCGTGTCTACCGCGTTCAACTATCTCCATCTTTTGTTTGCCTTTCGACCGCACAAACCCCTTCCCCCCCAATTCCTCCCTCAAACTCGCCGCCCTGCTGCATCGCTAATGGGTAAGTGAGGCACTCCTTTTTTTCACCACTCTCACTCGCGAGAGCCACTCCGGGAGATAAGGGTTGAAGAGGGAGTGAAGAGGGTGCCGCTGATTGTAGGAGAGGTCACCCAGTGGTGGACGGGACAGTCGGAGGGCTCGCTGTTTGCAGGAGGGCCTCGGGGGTTGGTCGAAGGATGGTGGGGGAGAGGCGTAAAGGACGCGCGGACCCTTGGGTATCTGGCTCGCGCTATTTGTTTTTTCATTACTTTATTTTTTAATCTTTCGCTCCGGGGATGTCCTACCCCCGAGCGCGTCAGTTGGAAGAAATTCAAGAGCATCGGACAGTCAGTTCCTGCAGCACTTATCTTCTTTCTCAACGCGAACCCCTCCCCTCCCTTTCCTTTCAACCTGCTGCACTATAAAAGCTGTTCTCTCTCTCTCTCTCTCTCTCTCTCTCTCTCTTTACTCCTGTCCTGGTTATCTCACGATGCCTTTCTGTTTCCTCCACGAGCGGCGAGGACACACTATCTTACCACCACCTCTTTCTCAGCCCTTTGAAGAACCGTCGTTCAGACTCACTTCTCCTGAAAAAAGTGCACCGTTATCGTTGTTGGGGCTCCTCCGTCGTGTTCAAGCGTGAAACATTATTGTGAATGATGGCTGCTTTAGAAATGTGTTAATGACGAATTGACGGTGTTTTTAGAGTGTTTCGTCGGATAAAATGCCTATTTCTTTAAACGTACGTTTTATAGTAGGAAGGGAGCGAAAGTGAAAATAATAGGGAATCGAGAGATTTTATTGCCATCATAGTGGATGATCCGTCGTAAAAGAGGCTAGCTTCTAAACTTCCCGGGTATACTATATACCATCCTAAAATACAGACAAAAGTTATCGTTATCTGGAAAAATAAATCGAGCACAAAGCTGCTCGAGTTCTCTCCCGGTCCTAAACTAATCGTGAAATGCTTCACTGTATCTCCAATTAAGCTCTTGGTTATGTAGTCTGAAATATTTTTCCGTTGAATAAAATCGTTACTTTTTGCTATTTTATCTGTTGTAGTCGGTTTTCTCAGCGTAATTTACATGGAGGACTACGCATTATAATAACGTAATCCTGTCACAAAAAATTTTCCGGGATCCCTCGTGGAGGAACAAGTAAGAGATCGCAGTTTATTTTAATTTCACGAAGATATCTGCATCTTTCGACAAATATTTGTGATCTAAGCAACAGTTTTATTTTACGAATAAAATTAGAATTTCTCTATGAATAGATTTATATGCATTAGACTTTATTTACGGGGACGAGTTGGAGGCAATATGATTATTTAGTACTGCGGGAAAACCGAAAAAAGAGCTCGCAAATTGTCACAAGAAGAATGGGCTACCATTATAATTTTTTTATTTTTGATTGTAATTAAGAAGAACTCCAAAAAATGCATGGGTGCACTGAAAGCGTTTCCTGGTGACTGCAGTAGTTAGCCACTTACGACTAGTCGAGATTATCAAGTACCAGATGTTTTTTCTTTCTATATTTATGATTTTTCTTAACCTTTCGTTGCAAATTATGGTAGTAACTATTGAATCTATACCGTCCTGTAAATTCAAGATTCAGTGAGTGTTTACGTTAGTGCCAGCCAAAGATATTTATAACCTACGATGTTTAGACGATAACTTCTTTTGTTAAATTTCCAAATAAAGCTGGTAGCTTTATTTGGAAATTTTCCAAATAAAGCTGGTATCTCTTTAGCTAAGTGAAAATCATACGAACGTGCGTAATTACATGGCAATTACGTTCGTTTATATCTGAATAGTTAATAATATTTGGACTAACTTAAGCAGTTAAAATGAATGTAAAGGAAAGAATCAATTATGTTTGGGAAAAATTCAGTACTTTTGCAGTATTAGTGCAACTGACTAGAATTTTTAATTGCTAACTTACTCTTTCCAAATGGAATTAAAATGAATTTACAATACTTATATTTCGTGGTGATTTTCTCTGAATTATGCATTCAGATGCCATTCGTTTCATTAAAAGCGCCGTTGTGAGTATAAGCGCTGTGGAAAATTACAAAATAGTGTTTGATCATTGGATTTTTTCGAATTTAAGACTGCAACAGTCGATTATATTCCTATTTCAATACTTAAATGACGTACTCATAAGTATAATACTCTCAAGATTAATATTTTACGTTCACCTCTTTTTTTGACTTGGGTGAAAATATTTTGTTCCAGGGATAGTTAGCGTGATGCACATTACCGAGATAGAATATATACATTCCTTCTCTTTGGATACATCACTGAAGGGGAATCAGTTATTCTTGAAGTAAGATGTGTTCTTGATGTGAAAATAGTGTTTCCGACTCGTATGGGCATGACTGGCCGTTTTCTTTGACACGTCCTCTCTGCGTTTCTACTTCTCACCGTTCGCCCTTAGCGCGTTTAACCCGTCTCTCTCTCTCGATTTAACAAAAGAGGTTGCAGGTGAGAGTGGGATAGAGATCGAGAAGAAGGAAGGTGGGTTTTCGATGAGGGGAAGGCGTGTCTCGTTGTGAAACTTTTAGGAGAATAAAAAGGTGTGCGGAGGGTGAGCTCGTGTGTTTCAGGAGGAGGGAGGGGGAGGAACTGTGGAAGTTGGATGAATGACGGGAAGGAAAGAGGAGGGATGGTTCTGAGCGGTGAAATTAACTGCGATTACCAAGGGAGGTAGGTGGCAAGAAGTGCGGTATTCAACTGAGTGTAACTCAAACGATTAAACGTTACAGGAATGCGCACTCACTTTTCACACGTTGTTGCATGTATACATACCAACCTGTGAGGATAAGTCTTCCCTTCTCTATGAAATCAATGTTTTCTCAATCTTAGATAATGGAATCCATCAGTACTTGAACCTTTTGTATGAATATATTACCTATTATAAATTGTTTTCCACTTTCTTATTACGTACACATCACCTAAGCCCTCATAAAATCATGTAATAAATGCTGACTTCTTAATACCCCCTGGCAATAGTTTTCTTGGTAGCTCCTTGGGCATAAAGAAGATATACAGTAGATCTTTTAACTAACCCCAATTTTTTTAACTGGCAGTCATCTAATAGTCAGTAGAAACTAATCCACTGGCGTTTATTGTGCGCACGTATGCGATAAGAATCCGATTATAAACTTCACATGGGCTTTTATAGCTCTTACGAAATTTACAATCATGGAAGATATAGGTTTAAAGATTTTTCCTACCAAAGCCTTTGCTCTCCCCTTTTTTTGTAACAGCGGGCGTAGGTGAACCAGGAAGGCTGGCTTTGTTCCCTCAATTTTAATTTTGAATCTCGTCGAATTTATTCCTCAGTTCTCGAAATAATAATGTGTGCGTCAATCCGGGAGATGATTCCAAAATGATTCCAGGATGTCCCAATTATTTTCTTGTAGATATTCATCGATGATGGAAAAGTTCATATAAATTTTTATATGTATTCTTTTCGTAAATGGCCCTCCGATTACTCAAAGCAAAGAAGATATACCTAACCTTACGCTGCTTTATGTATTCACGATTTAAAGAAACAGCTTATGAACGTAATACAACGACATATATATTAGTAATAATAATAATTCTGTAGGTTGTTCATCCATAATTCTCTATCAATATATATTATTTGATCCTTGAATATTGATCTTAATATTATTAATTTGTATTAAATATATATATATATATATATATATATATATATATATACATAAATGATATTTAGTACTTTATCTTTTATATTTATAATATTTTCAACTGGTCTTGGAAGCGAGTTTGTGTCTCGTCCTTTCCTGCCGTAATCTAACTTCATTGGAAATGCTTCGGGAAGGATGAGTTCTTTTATCCGAGAGTAGTGATATTTTTCTGAGTTTTCCACCCCTTCTGGTTAAAGTATGTTTTACTTTGAATGAGCGAAAAAGGGGTCCCTTATAGGCACACGACACGTGCCGCCCGGCCATTTATCCACATTTCTCTTTTGCCGGAAGAAGGATCGCAGTTTATCCGGGTCTCCCGTGTCACCGGGAAGGAGAAGGAGGCGGCCTTTAACAAAACAGCATCCACTTCGGGGAAAGTGGACGAACCATGCGAAGGGCGAGGCGGAAGCGGGAGAGAGAGAGAAAGGAAAGAGCCTTCTCCGCCATTCCCTTCTCTCGCCGTACTCCTCTCCGTGGAGTACGGAAAGGAAAAAGTTTTCCTCGCGGAATACAGGGAGGTCCAATCTAAAGGTCGACCTGAAATCGTTCCCAAAAAATAAGTTTAGTTTCGGGAACTCACCGCATCTGGAGAGGACAAAAAGGGCCGGGAATCACCGAATAGGCTGGAGGAACGGCGCATGTAGGCTGGAGCAAAAGGGGAAATAAAGGGTGAAGCGAAGGAATGTGAAGAGAGGAGGGTTGCTGGGAATATGTGGAGTTGGAGGGGTGGTGAGAAGGAAACGGTAGACCGTGTGGGGATGGAAAAGGGGACATAAAAATGGAATGAAGAGAAACGAGGGGAAACCAAAAGATGCTAGGCTTGAATTAAAAGGGATGAGCACATTATTAAGGAGAGTGGATGAACTGGGAGGGTGCGTGCAGAAAATGAGATTCCTTATTTTACTCTCGTTAACCATGAATTATGATTCGCTGCAAGGGAGAGTGAGAAAAAATTGAAAAGAAGTGGACGTAAACTGTATAAAGGTGGGCTAGGAATAGAGGGACGGAGAATGCGAAAGAAAATCTTCAAAACGGCCCTCGACGGAAAAGGTTGAGATAAATAAGGAAGGAGGAGGACAAGATGCAGGGAGAAGGTTGCGAGATCAGGCCGAGATAGTTTCAAAATCCGGGCATTACGAATTCTGGCGTCTGGTATCTGGATTTATCATTACTTGAGAAGTTTTTTTTAATATAAAAAAAAAATAAAGTTGCTAAAATAATTGGCCGTAAGGAAGCGTAACAACTTTTCACACGAGTTCTCGTTAAGTTAATTGAAATATGATTTCACGATAGTAATCTTTTTCATAAGCTATTGCAACATCAAATTACGCAAACTTATGGTACTTCAGCAATGTTATAACAATCAGGCTATCGTAGTGGCCTTTCAGGACTTACACTTGTTTTTAGTAATAATTGTTTTTCTTTATAATGAATCAAAATATGCGAAACACAATATTTATCAAGAAGCACAAATTATATACACAGCTGCAACATGCACAGTTGCACCATGTACATTTAACTGTTTTATTCATACGTATATATATATATATATATATATATATATATATATATATATATATATGCAGTACATGTACTGCATGTGTATATATTTAATGCATCATTGCATCATATATATCGTTTCCTCCGTTGGTAAATTTAAATGCTCTGGTCATGATAAGTTCATTATTAGACTTTTCAGCAGGTGTCATGTTTTTATTATAGTTTAATTTTTTATTCATGTATCATATATACTATCAATAATAGCTTTTTTCCTGTTAAGGAAAAGTAAAATTACATTTCTAAAAAATGTCTTACAATATAATCTGATATTCAATTTTACCAAGATATTATTACATGTAGCTAAAAACAGATTTACAGCCATTATTTATCATATAGTAGCCATTATTTTACCCTAATATTTTAAAGTGTGATCATATGTTTAATATTGCAAAGATTTAGTAATTAATTTAGAATACTTAGAATTCAAACTCCTTGCTGATTTCCCTCAAGTTGGTAATAAAATATAGGTACCTGGGACAATTTTTTTCCAGCTTTTACAGAATTCTCACTATATTTTATGGTGTTTGGTTTAATAATAAAGAAATCATTTGTTATCCAATTTATATATTTTTCCAGGGATAAAAATACATTTTTGTAAAATGTTGATAAATTATTACATTTTCAGTTTTTAATTGATCATCTATGAATTAATCTGATTACGCAATGCCAGGATTTATTTTCTTAATTTTAGATCCCGCACCTCAAAATATTTGAAGCAAAACTGAAATATAAGAATTTTAGCTTAGCTGCGGTCACAATATTTTTACACAATAAAATTGATATATTACCTTTCTAATCTTGCCATTATTTTTTGTGCTCTTAAAGATGTAAAAATTTGCAGTTCTATGTACACCAAGGGGGATGTGGTAATCGTGCGTGTAGATCTTTGAGTAGTCCAGTGTGTAGAGCGTTGAATTACCGACCAGGGGGCTCAGATTCAATTCTTGGGGACGCATCTGGGTGTCCTTAGCTTTACTTAGGCTGGGTGATTTTTTAACCACCAGATATTTCTGGGAAACCATAGGCGGCACAGGCAAAGGGACTGGTGGGCAGAGTGGGTCCTCCTACCCTGATATGTGAATTACTCACGCCGCACGACTTAGTCCTAGGTGTGCTTTACCCTCAACCCGTACACCGAGCTTGTAGTTATAGTTATCCACTTGTTCTAATCTTGTACATTCAACATTTGTTTTACAAGCGTGGATGCATTTATAAGTATGCGCTTACAGGAGTATGTCCCTAGATAAGTTTGTTTTTGGGACTATATGGATCACCTTTGATTTATTATGGTTAGTCTTGAGCTTGTTGTTATGAAACAATTCAAAAATGCATCAAAATCGTCTTGAAACGCTTGGATTTTTACAGTAAAGTTGTTATGGGAACACATCAGCGACCGTAACCATTAGAACAGCGTGATTTTGTGATCACATTGCATCCCACGTGCTCAGGTTAACCTCTAATCTCTACGATGAAATTTTTTATGGATTCTCTGAACTTCTATAATGTTTTTATCTAAACCTCTGGAGGAGGTTTGATTTTCCTTATAAAATAGTTCCATGATTTTGAATTCAAATTTTCATGAAATTTTCCTCCAAAATTTCATATCGTTAGCTTGGAACGAAGGGTTTAAAACACTGAAGCGTGAAGGTTCCGAGCGGGTGGAGCAAATTGCGCGAAATTTTCATCGCAGGGAAAAGCTCGTATTATGTTTTGAAGTGGAATAGTGAACAATCAGAGAATGTCGGTGCGGAAAGTGACGAATTATGTGGGAAGTATACGAAAACAACTGGAATAAATGTTCGAATCGACGCAATAGTAGAAGTGCGAATTTATCTGCCGAGGGACGCATTTTTGTTTGCAGAGCAGTTTTGTTTTTTGTTTGTATTTATCAACTTCCCTGCATTTATTTTTTACTGAAACACACCTTTTTTGTCCAATTCGGTATTTATTTACTGGGAGTTTTCTGTGACTTTCATTATTTCCTTATGAAAACGCAGTACTAACTGAGATTCGCATTCACCCGTGCATGTGTTTGCCGAGATTGTGGAACTGTGAGGACGAAAATTGCAATACGTTAAAAAGTTGACACTGCAATGAATCTGGGATGCCTCTGGAAGTGTTGACGAAGGTCTCTCGTACTTTCATTTGTTCTACGGTATAAATACATTTTTTCTAATTGTTTGCATGATTTGACTATAGCTTATTTCAGTCACCAATTTATATATTTTACAGTTTCATTTTTCTTTTCACTCCGAGAACTTTTAGGACCACGTAGTTTTGTGATCACATGTCATCTGACGGGCTCAGATACACCTATAATCCATACGAAGCATTTTTCACGAAACGGAAGAAATCCGTACGTCCACCAATCTGAGACTGACAAATGAGAGGACTCTTGTCTCGATAGCATCCGGCACACGGAATGCCAGCAGGATAGAGACAGAGGTGGGTTGAAAAATCGGTATATCGTCGAAAGAGGGTCCAGGAAAGTGTCAAGTTCGGAGGTCTTTATCCAGAAGACAAAGTATAACTTCTCGGGTGCAGAATTAGGAAAGTGATCCCGAAAAATCACATCCCGACCTCCACAGCGGGTCGAAGCGAGGACGATGGGGTGAAACAAGGGAGACAGAGGGGGTGAGGGAAGGAAAAAAAGGTGGGGAGGGGGAATGTCGATGTTAGCACAAGTGACAGGACGAGAGGGCTTAATAGGGGTGGCACGGAGGGAAGTCGTGCGACTTCAGCGTGGTCGAGAGAAGTATCGAGAGGAGTGGGCTTTAAGGACGTCGATGGGGGAATGTGCTGCTTCCGATGGGGTCACCCCAAGGGGTCATGGGCGATCGCAATGCGGAGGACGAGTAATTGGAGGAGGGGGAACGGAGGGGAAACGACGAGAGGGAGGAGGCTGTGTAGGAGAGCGTTAGGGAGAGAGAGATGTGAGCATCCCTAGCCGCGTAGGTGGCTGTGGGATTGAAATGAGAAGGAAAGAAGAAAAAGGGAAGGAGTTAAGGAGTTGATGGGGAGGGTTGACCGGGAGTGGATGCGGGACCAGATGATAGTGGGAGGAAGTTTTAGGGAGAGCTGTGAGTCGAAGGGAGCCGTGGGAAGGGGGAGGGTCCGAGGGGAGGGGGTTGATGGGGTCCGAGGGAGGAGGAAAGGGAGTGGGAAAGAGAGAGAGCGTGAGGCCGCAGCGATAGAACAGCGTTGAAGCATGACTCTCTCTCTGCCTGAGATTGTTATTGCTCGGGACTAACAAGTCGCCAGACGGGTTTTCCGGAAGGGCCCTGCTGGGATTACGCGTGGGAGGGAAATGATGTAGATGGAGGGGGAAGGAGGGTGGAGGAGATGGGGAAGAGATTGGGTGGGGTGTGAATCGCAAGGGTAGCGATCGCAGCTGAGAAATAAGAGGGGGGAGGGTGGTGTTTGAAAGAGAGTGAAGGTTGAGGGTGGTGGCGGCACGGAAACGAAGGATATCGGCCTTTTCTTGGATGACCGCTCCAGGATAACCTAATACCTTCCTCTAGGAAACCTTTTTCCTAAAAGTTTATCCCTTCCACGTGAATGTGTGCCCCCCTTCGGTGGCTTTAATCAAATGCGCATGCGTACACTCTTAAAACGACATAGTATTCGCGAATTTTCGCTCTCGCAGAAAGGACTGTCGACGACAGATATTCTTGCGTATGAACGGAGCTATGGAAACTGAAGGAATTCTTTAGGGTACAGGGCAGCTGGCAAATTTCCTTGAAAAATTCTAGCGAATGGTGGGATATAAGGGAGAACTTCGTTCCCTTCTAGTGGAAGAAATATACGTTTAAGGATTGTCTATCATCCATCGGATTTGTTATTAACATATCATTCCTAGGCGTTGTTTAAGTAGCCCAACACAATTATGGGTTCCCTTTGTTCTTATTGCTTTCCTTATACCCGTCTATTATCATTATAAAAAAAATCAGCCGGTCAGTTTAAGAAATACCTCCCTATCCCGCTCCTTTGGTTTGGTATGTTTCCCCAAGCATATTACAGGAATGAGAGTACGCCTTTTCTTCACGGCTCCTCATTAAACAGTAAGTCAAGATTGGTGGTATTTAAAACAATTTCATCCCGAGAGTCGGGTCCATAACCCATGCCTCTGGTAGGCTAAATGCCATCCAAATACACGAAATTCATTTTCAAAGGTGGTAAGTTGAAAGGGTTCAGTAAATGTAGGATTGATTAAGTGAAATACGTAAGTATAAGGAGGATTCAATCAGTAGAACTTTGCTGCGTTCTCATAATATTTTTGAGACCAGATTACTCTTTTATAGCCCTCTAGAACATTAAAGCGCGAATGTCCCCCGTGAAGTGGAGCTCCTCGCTTGGGGTAGATGCCAAGTTGGAGATTTTAACGAAGGTGCGTATTATTTTGCTGATAGGACAAGGGGAAGCGATGCCGGAGAGGTAAAGGACGAGAGTGATATCCCTCGTCGTGGTCGGAGCGGAACTGTGGGGGAGTGAAGTGAGCCACATGGCGAGGGAAGGCTTTAGGCGCGGGGGGAGGTCATTTTATTAAGTCGTAGACGAAGGCGAAGACTATGCCGTGGGATGTAGGCGACGTGGTGAGCCGGAGAGATGGAAGATGAACGAGACAGAACACGAGGGCGATGAAGAGGAAAGGCGTGGACGGGGGCGGGGGGTTGCGGGTGACACAGAAGAGGCGGGGGTGGAGGAATGGGAATATCGGAGGAATCGATTTGTTACGGTGGCTTTCAGCCTTATTTAACTTAACAGATCACTTTAAAGGCTGTGAATGGAAACTCTTGGCTGGCTTCTTCAACTGCAAGAAATAGGGATCATAATTTTAGTTAGCCAACTAAATAGTAAATGTGGTAAAAAAAACATCATTGATGGGTTGCCAATTGTTGCGTGGAAGCTCTCCAAGGCATCATATTATCTGCCAATCTCTTCATTCCTGTATTATTTCTTGCATCAACATCTTCCACTGCTTGCTTCTTTTAATTCATCTTTTCCATCCCATGTACCTCTTCCGTTCTATGCTTTTTTCATTATGACCTTCAGCAAAGTATCATGTAAGAGCATGTGTGAATATTCGACCTTTTCTTCTTGCGTCTATAATATACTCCTTTCTTCACCCGCTCTTCGAAGTATTTCATCATATGTTCCCTGACCTATTTTATTTCGTACTATTTTCATAGCACATGATTTCCGTCGCTTCTAATTAATTCACTGCTGGTGATATAATCCATCTCTTCCTTCTATTACATAGAACCAGTGGAAATATATGTAGCTAAAATCTCATTTATCAGAGACTCGGTTGATTCGAGTGAACTGAGGTCGTAAAATTCATGAGATAAATGTTTTGGAGGGAAACTCGTGGTGGCGTCCGGTCTGTTTTAAATATTTATATATGTTTTAAAGTCAATATTTTGTAAACCAGGACTGTTTCTTTGTTGAATTGGTGAACACCTAGGACAACAGAATTGAACGCAGGTTTAATACGCCACCCATAGAGGTGAGCGTTGGTTGAGTCTACGTACATCTTTCTCGCGGCAACCGACTGACCGCACAGAAGATATATGCGCTTACAGGTGCTGAAAGCCACTTTGGAACCGGGTTATGTTTAAGGTAGCCTGTGACAACACTGATGATAAATGAGGAGGTGACGCTCAAACCGCTAATTACGTAGTACCTAATGGTGCGGCTCCTCTTAATTGAAGTGCGACCCCAGGATGATAGCACGCGATATGGAGTCAAGTTCATATGAGTATTGGAAATCGATTTCCTTGTTGGCAGGGAAAGGACGGCTTATATTTCACCAGGACGTTTACTTTAAATTTTACTCTGAAAATGCCTCAGGTAACAAGTGGCTTATTGAATTTCTAATGATAATTTTACTCGTCAGAAAGACATGGTATTCCAGATTTTGTTACTTCACGGCTAATTGATTGTAAATAGCGTTTTCCTCAAGCATACACGAGTATTTTAAATATATTTTATTTACACTATATTTATTCACAATTTTTATGCCTAAAAGTTATTATCTCCTTTCACAATGAGGGTCATATGTAATTGTTTGAAAATAAAGGAAGCATCATACAAATTGGTACCGAAATCCGTGTTCTAGATAATGTAATCTCACCAAATGTTTTAGTAAAATATATCATTTTTATAAATTGTATGTATGCATTATATTCATGCATCACCGCTAGATAATCAACATCAGTATTTCAATCCTATCATTGGTTTACTGCAGCCCATATCTTTCCATTTCACTATATTTGAAAGCAATGCAAGGCTACATATTCCAAGGAGAATAATGTGATGGTTTCCCGTTGCCTTCCACATCGCAGTACTGCGGTCGATACCGTGAACCACACTTTCGTCCGCAGCTGTGGCAGCTGATGCCGGGCCGACGCAATCGGTCTGCACTACGAGTGCCTAATGGTGAAACTGCTGCCTTTCAACACGGGCTCAGGGTAGATTTTTAGTTGGAGGCTATTTTTCTCGTTGCCTCGTTCAGAAATACAACTGTGTTTTTCTGTTAGTGTGAGGTTGTCTCGTTCCGAAAAACCATTATATTTTTTCTAAATTGAAAAATTTTCGCTGGTCACGGGAATCGAACCAGCGAACTTCGGCTCCACAGGTGAACCTCTAGTCTACTCCGGCCCCCCGACTTGTAAAACATGTGTAAGAAAACACCCGATGTTAATCAATGCACTCAAATGTCTTAGGCGATTGTATTTTTTGACCTCATATGGAATTTTTGGGTAGTTATGATTCAATTTTTGTGCCTGTGGTTTTGCGCCTCCCTTGATATAATTTAATGCTTCTCAATTTTGTCGTGGCGAAATCAGTGGACCAATATTTGAATGAGTTCACGTACAAGTATTAGCATAACCAAATTAAAGTTAAAGAGGGATTGGTGCTCATCATCAAACTTAATAGTGTCACCTATCCCCGAAGACAATGTATTAGTTACACTGGAACCTCATCTGTCAGTGTGTGTTAATCATCTTTGTTGAATTTATCATCATTTTAACTCTAAAGCAAGTCATATTGAGGGAAACAAATGACGAAAAGATAATTAAAAATGTTTAAATATATTTACCCAACTAGTGTAGCTGATTTTTTTGGAATAAAAATTGAAATTATGTCAGTATTGAATGGAAATAGAAATGCATTTGAACGTTCAAGCGTGACGTACTTCGTTTTTGTGCGCCTTATCATTTACGAATTAACAATAAATGTTAGATCTACTAAATTCCTGAATTAATGTTTTATAACCACAGGCCCCTAACACAAGTGGTGTTCCAAGTAGATTTTACCGTGAACGCTGAAGTTATATCATAAAAATATTGCTGTTGTTTCGTGTATCCCTCCTTCTCCCAAGACAAAGGCCGATGGTAACATCTTGAAGTCTGTAACACGGTTTCCAGTTCCACGGAGTTTTCGAAGAACATGTTCCTTCCTCCACGAAGGGAGTAGGGGGAGGAGTTGTGAAGAAGCTCTAGTTTCTTCGGAAGGAAGGGTTAGTTTCCGTCCTGGAGAATAACGTAGGGGAATGAACGGAGAGCTGGAGGGAACGATAGATTTTTCCCTTGCATCTTAAATCCTGGACCACCGACGATGCGTCTCAAATTGCGGCAAAACGATCCTCGGTCGATTCTAAAAAGAGATGCACGAGTCCTCAGCAGCGCACTTGCTCCGCTTGCAAAAGATCGAGGTGGATTCGAAATCCTCCTTGAGCATCCCCCTCTGGATATGTGATTAAGTAAGCCATCATCATCGTTCCTGCTTGTCATCGAGTAGCAATTTCCGTTCGCTGCGTTCACGTGAACACGAGTATGAGGTCGGTGAATAGGCACGTCTCAGGAACAATTTTGTTTACCGGCACTAGGCGAAAGGATGTACATGCATGGCTGCCGTAGACTGTTCGTGTTGCAAATCTCCTCTTTTTTCCTCTCTTTCTCCCAGCTCTTTGATTTTGTGCCTTAGGTATAAGTATTCCTCATCTGCAGCACATAGAAAGGCGGTAATGAGGCTATTTTAGTTTCCGTTGGTCAAAAGGAGTGAAGTTCATTGGACCCAATATAGATTTTACTTCTTAAATTGGCAAACACATTTATCAAATTCGGTTTGATATCACTTTAATTTTTATCGTTGATCTTTGAAGTTAATCTAAACTAAACTAAATAGAAACAATATTCTATTTTATCTAATCTATAAAAAGCGCGCTTAATGTCTAATGGTTGAGCTACTACACCAGATTGACGGACGAACCAAAATTATACAAGTGCATTGCTACGCCCCACCAGAAACGGCTATAACACCGTAACACCCCAATATGACGAAGTTCATGTATAACCTAATATACGCAGTGTCTATATAGTTACAAAGTGTATTGAGTTTGAATATTGGTATCCTGTTAGCTCGACGTATATACAACTCTCTTTCTATTTTCTATTTAGTTATACTATGTTTTTTTCAATATTTTATGCGCTTGAAGGACTTGAGCGAGTATATTGACTCCCGTTCATTCACTCTATTGAATTCTATAAGGCCAATACTTCGCAAGCGAGATTGCCGCGATGTATTTGCATCGCGAACAAATCAAATGCTTGAATTTCGACGAGTGGAGCCGAAATATATCCGCAAGCAACAACGGCAAGTGGAAAGGGTCTGCCGGCGTATTCAGATAGGAGTTCAGCGGCCCGTGAGCACGCTGATATGAAAGACAAACTTATTTTAATGATAGGTGGTGCGTGTGCTAAGAGAGCAGGTTTTCCGCCCAATAAGGGCATATCGTGAAGTGCCATATCCAGCAATGGGTCTCGCACAAAGGATTCAATATTACATGCCTTCTGCCCGTCTTGATGTTCTTTTATTGGCGCCCGTTTATTCGCATCTCTGCTCGTATTCCTACCAATGTGACATGCCAAACTCTCGTTCATTGATGCAAGCTCATATCAGATTCGCAAGCAGCCCCATAGTAAGGAGTGGTATACGCTGGAAGATGGGAATTAGATTCATGAGAGGCAAATGCGATTCTGAGCTCAGAAAAATACTTGCATGAGTCACGGGAAATCCAAAATCACCTGATAGTGCCTCTTAATAGGCATGGTTTACTTTATGAATGTGCGGCGGAAAATAGAATGGCTCTTGGGGAGCTCTCATGCAATGGATATTGCTATTGTTTAATTTAAATGGTATTTATAACAGGACCAGTATAAAATATTAATGATAGAGAAAATGTCACCTGACCGGAAGTGTGGATTGTCCTTCGGAATTAAATTAAATGTCTGAGATTTTAGTAATAATAACAGAATCAAAGTAAGTATAGTGTACTACAGGTTAACATAGGTTTTGGGTGGGCCCAGGCTACACAGCGGTGCAATGATTATTCTCTAACGTTTTTCCCTCTATCACACGTTGAATTCTGTGTGACTAAGTTGGGCCGACGAGGAAGAGGCAAAGTATAATATGAAAATTAACTTCAGAAATATAATTTTAATATCTCTCCAGTAGTAATTAATGCATGATCCACAGAACATTTTCCGGAAATCTGGTGGAAGTTTCCCCGGTAAAATTACTGTTTATTTAGCAAATTGCCGCAGTTAATTAATATCGATTTATCTCATCGCAATATTTATTTATTTGTTACCATTTCAAGTGAAATATTGGGGTTTCATAATATTGTGTGCTTTTCACATTATATCCATTATGGAAATAATTAGTGGCCAAAGCGGTGGCGGCGATCCGTTGTAGTTTACAAGACATCGGTGAAATCTAAAACCGTCTCTTTTCATTACTTAGGCGTTTTGAAAAGTCCTTTAAAATAACGAATCGTCGTAATTTTCTTAGCGCGGAGAAAATACACATGCAAACCCGCGTCTCCTTCAATATTTTATTCACAATTCCACCTTGAAAAATACGCACAGTCCTCAGAAATAAGGATTGAATCTTGCTCGTGATGGGATAGGGAAAGCATACAGTATAGCAAAAAGGGAGGCTGAAGTTTGTTAGACAACCTTGAGGTCTCCAACCCCCGAGCGGTTCGCGCGTTTTTCCTCATCTCGGTTTTATCCTCTTTTCCTCCTTCTCTCCTAGTTCGTTTCTGTCTTACGCCCTTTCCCCACGTTCACTCTTGAAAGAAACACGAAAGGACGAAGCAGTCAGCTGACTACGCGTGGGCGAGGGATGGATGAAAGAGACACGCAAAAAAGTCGAAAACAAAAGTGCTGCGAAATTTTCCCTCGCGTGTAGTGCCACTCGAAATTAAGGCCAGTGTTCAGCAAACCGTCAAATATATTGAAAAGGGGGTCGAGGGTTAAGGGGAGGAGAAGGGGACGTGATGCATAGACGGCTTGCCAAGATGAAGAGGGTAGCGGAGAAGAAGTAAGAGGGAAGGAAAATGGTCTGGCGGGATGGCTGGGTAAAGAGTGAGAAAATTGAGAAAATTATTGGTCGCATAACGTGTGTTTTTCATGTTAATTGCTATTGGATTGGGTGGCTGTAGCGGCAAAATAGATCAGAGCGGACCAGACGGCTATTGCGCTACTGTTGCAATCACTAAGCATGCTGCGAGAATCTCATCATTCCATTAGTCAAATGAAAAATGGATGATGAAATAAAAATTTACAATGAATAGCCGGGCTATTATTATTGTTTTTCTGTATTGCGAAATGGCTTCACGAATTTGTAACTAAGACTTTTAAGGTAAATATGATTTAAATAAAACCATAGCATGGTTTATTATTATTTTTTGCGAGCAGAATGGTCATTTGTGCGTTCGGAGTAGATCAAATTCTCACGAAATACGAGGCTTTCTTTGAAAAAGCAAGTATGCCAATGAAGAGAAAAGCTAGTTAATGAAAACAGTGTCTGAAATTCCGAGGTGAACACAGTTTTTGAACATGGGAATCATGTTGAGGTTGATTGTTGGACCATAAAAGATGTAACTCCTGAAGCTGGCGGCAATGGCCGTGGGACGTAATTGGAAAGTGTTTTGATGGCTTTTCCAATTAGGGAGTCTATTTTTCTCCTAATGGTAATTTATCTAGGAATCGAGTTTAAATTGAAGCCTCTGTTGGGCTGCACTGAAAATGTTTCGGGATAAAGGCCTGAGGTTTGCGGATTGTGCGTGATTCTACGATTCACCCGGTAGTCGTTGATTTTTTTTCGTGGATCGGTATGAATGGAGATTGCGCGCGCTTAAAATTCTACCCTTTCGTGCACCCGGAATCAGTCGACGTAAGCAACACGGAGAGGGACCCCGAAACGTAGCACTTGGGGCCGAGGGGGGGGAATCAAAAGGGGAAGGGAGCTGACTTTTTAAAGTACGGGAAAGAGGGTGAGGGAAGATGCAAATGAAAAGAGGGAGAGGGAAGGCGGAGGATGCGTAGGGAGGGAGGGAAATAGGAGGGGAGGGGGGAGAAAGAAAGGAGCAACTTTTCAAGCGTCGACCGCGGACAAGGTTTCATTGGTATCCATCCCCTGAACTCCACTCCAAGCCACCGGTCGACCAACCAACCCACACACCCAACACACACACATTCGACCTTCCCCCTTTGCCTAACTTCCTCCGCAGGGAAGCATGCTCCCGGTGTGTCCTCCGCTCCCATTCCCTAACCCCCTACTCATCCTTCCCCTTTTCGTTCGCCATCCATCTCAAAGGGAAGATATCTCTCCTCCCGTCCCCACCAAAAATAAAAATAAAATTAGGATGAAAAAGGGCACGCTGCCCTGCTTTTCCACACTCCCGGACGCCACAAGAGAACAAGGGTTGCGAGGAAAGGGGACCTATGGGGGAGGTGTGGGAGGGATGGGTAGGCGGAGAGGAGGGGGCAGGTGAGGGAAACACGGAGTCTTTTTTTCGCTCCGTTTTGAGGCGTCTCTTCTCATTTGCCGTTTTCCCAACTCCTCCCATCTCTCCATCCCCATTCCTTTTCCCCGTCTCTCTCTTGCTGGACCTGGCACCGGCTGCGGTCGGTCGAGTAATCAGCGGGAAAGCAGGCGCAGGAAGGGCGGCGGCAATCTATTGACGGGCGGACTTAGAAAGGGAGTGAGAAGATTGGTGGCGAAGATGGGAGAGGGAGTGCAAATAGTTAAGGGGTGGGAGTGAGTTTGCGCGATGCAGTATAAAAGTATCGATGTTCAGCCATTTACGTGCGTATAGTGGTTCTCCAAGACTGTGCTTTTTGTCTCTTTAGGAAAATCTTCTTTGAGGGTCTATCGTGATTTGAGGGTCTATCGGTTTTGATTCACTTTCCATGACTACAGAAGTATTTTCATTAAATATGTTTCTTTGAATTTTAAACATATTTGAAATGTATTTATGAAATTTATTCAGAATTATTAAGCCAACACCGAATATTTTGGTGATGAAACAAATAGTATTTGAAAGTAATTGCTTACCATTTGTCTGTTTTAAAACTGGCTTAAAAATGTGACCATTACTGGTCAGTTGCAAATCCGGCAATATTTGTTTTTTTTAAATCGTCAGAGAGAGTTAATGTTGATTCAGATCCTTCCGTGACAATCCAATTGGAAATGTTGCATGTTCCAGAGTTCATATAGTTCCCATTACTTACGTATATCGGGTACAATAATAAAAATCAACATGGTGTCTTTCCTTTCTAAATTCCATCCCGAGAAGCGTTCCTACTTAATCGGATTGGTTATATGAGGTTCCTTCAGCTCCTAAGATATGATAATGTTTTTGTGACCACTGGGTCCAGAAAGTTGAAACTTCTGTTACTTCCTCTCTTTGTAGACGCATACATTTTTTACAACGTCGAAGCCATGGTTCCATGGCCGCAGATAAGTCCTCTGTATGGGGCCCTTGTTCGCAAACTTGAAAATTGCAAATAGTCCGTGGATAGGCTTCTTGTGTTCGTTGTCATACGAAGTTCGGTCTTCTTTGAACTGTCAAACCCTCGAGCGTACATTTTTAACATCACCGTCATCATCACCCCATGTCTTTTCACTCAATTGACGATGAATTGCGATAGTGTGTTAAACCGCGCAAAATGATAAAATGAATTAACGCTCCTGCGCACTAAACGATGCCATTTCAAGCATTGATAACTCTTCTTACTCTAGCGGCAGCCATACAAACCTCGAGTATTGTACGGCTAAACCATATTGTATTTATGGAGAGTTCCTACGTACTTAAGCTCAACCAAATATTTATATCTACTCTCAGTCCTGATGGAAAAATTGGGAAGCTTGAAAAACCTAAGGCATCTCACATCTTTCCATGGACGAGTATTCATGTTGGGCATTAATTTCTTAACCCATGATAAGCCCTATTACCAAATGTACCATAATTATCTGTCAATTTTTACTTCTATGATCTTTCATTTGCAGTATTTCATTTTCTTGCCTTGTCTAGTCCGGCTTCTCTTCTTTTTAGTAGGTTGTTCCATAATGTCTTCTACTTTTTCGTTCTTCATTTCTCCCATTGCCCTCCATCCGGAATTTTATAACCAGGCTAGGGGTAAATAGGGCGGTTAAAAAAAATCAAATTTCGCTGAATGGTGGTTGGTAGGAATAGGGAAAAGGAAGCAAGGAAGATACATCTAGAGAAAAGGGAATGAGTGAGGTGAACGAAGCAGGGGATTAAAAAAATGATGAAATGGGAGTGGCGTACAAGAAGAGGGGATAGAGCAAGGGAGAAGGGAAAAGAGGGAGATGGATGCTTGCGTTATGGGGGATAAAGGAGGAGGAACGGAGAGGGAGTTAGGGCGCGGGAAAAGGGAGTGGGGATTGAAATCTAAAGAGTCATTAAAGGAAAACAGATGTTCTATAATTAGTTATTAGGTCTTGGTTCCTTTAGTGGTGACCATCTGCACAGCTTCTATCATCCCTCTCCTAAATTAATTTCGGCTTCTCTCATTTAAAAGGATATTAACTGACGGTATTGCGTGTTTATGAAACCTTTTGATGATAAATTTGAGGATTTGGATGATGCGCCACATTGATTTCAGACCAATTGCCTGTCTTTATTCAATGGCTCTCCCGAGTAGCAACTCTATGAAATACATATAAGCATACTGCCGAGTTTTTATCTACAAGCTCTATGATAATTTAAATGGGAACATTTAAGGGACTATGTAGAAGAGCGTTTCAATGATACGTTCATAGACATAAAAAAGAATTCCGTAATTTGATTGCATATATTTTTTATTTTCGGAATTTACGGAGGTATGAGGGGTCCTGCGATATCACATGGCACCTCGTCAGGAGCTGCTATTGATTCACTATTGACATTTTAATCCTTCCATCCAGCTCAAAACAAGACGTGTTGATTAGAGCACCCGTATTCTAATTCTTTCCAATTTTAATTATTCATAAAAAATTCGAAAATAATTAATGCGATAGAGGAGACAGTAAGCCCTCATGTCTATACTGCACGAGAGGTGTGGCAAAAAAATTCGGGCCCTTACCTGTCCGATCTGTTGATAGGACAAGGTTTGTCAGATGATTGGATATTGCGGTGGGTAGGGCACCTAGGTGACACTGCGGGGGAAAGGGTGGGGTGCGTGAATGCATGCGCGGGTGGATAAAAGAGGTTGTGAGGAAGGAGAGGGATGAAGAGTTTGGTCAGGGGTGGCAGGTGGGGGGCGGGTGCAGGAGGACGGTCGCGTCGGGGACGACGGGAAGACGCACTCGAATTTTACGCCGCGGCCTTCCCCATCACGCCCTCCACTTCCTTCTCTCTTGCCATGATTCACCCCTTCGTTTTCCGTAGCAGGGACGGCAGCCGCACGCCAATCCCCCTTTTAATTAACCCCTCTGCTTCGGCTCTCCCGTATCCCTGCACCTCTTCCTCCTCTTCACCATCACCGCTTCTTCCTCTCTCTCTCTCTCCCACTCTTCCTGGCGAATGCTCTTCCTCCCTCGCACATCCCCCTCCCGCCTCCACCGCTCGTCGTCAACCCCTACGGGTGCCACCGCAGAGACCCACCGCGCCGTCCCAGCTCCTCCCATCATCACCCTTCCCAAAAACATCCCGTATATCCCTTGAGGTACATCTCATGGCTGAAAAGGTAAAGAAGGGAGCAGCAGAGGGAGGGTAAATGGATCTCCCCCACCCGAAACTGCTCATTTTTTCCGTTTCGTTCACTTCGTTTTATTCAAATAACTCTCTCATTTTTTTCATATATTTTCCGGACCTCTAGCCAACCTCGTCGCCTACTTCCAATCTTTTTTCCCCCTTTGCGGAAGGGAATTTTTTTCGCGTTTTATGCGGAACTCGCCGTGTACGGGATGGCGGACGGGAAGTGACGTCGAGGACAGACAAGGGGAACCCTAGGGGGCATTGCGATGGTTTGTAAGGGGAGGCCGCTGCAAGAGGAATGTGCCCTGTTTTTTAACTCGTGGTCGCTCCTTGTTTTTTCTGCTCATTTCTTTTATCATCGCGCCGACGGGTATTCGGTGAGGAATAAAAGGAATTCATAAACGCAATCCCTGGGTTACTAATTTTTTCTCAGCACGCCATTTGCATGCACAACGTTTGTGTTTGGTGTTGTACGTACTTCGGACAGCAGTGATGTCATTATTCCCTTTTTCCCCTCTCTGGAAGGTATTATTTCTCTAGCTAAGAAAAAACTCGTGTCTCGTCCTTGCCGACCCTTTCCCTTATCGTCAGTATTTTAATGGGATGGTTAATTTTGGGACGACGGCGGAAAGATAAATTGAATATATAACTTTTTGTATCGCATCGACCCCGTAGTCAGAGATAAATACTGAAAATGTGTGACATATTGTAGTCATAACAGAATCTTCATTTTTTCATTTGATATAACCCATTCTAATTTCTTCGACAGTATACCTAAACCATACAACCCATGACTAGAAAAAAGCTATTTTCTCTGAAGATCTATACATTTTAATAACTGAAAATAATTAATGGCATTACAATTCTCCCGTTGAGGTTTTTCATCAAAATCGATGCTAGTTAATTTAAAAGTTACACTGAAAATGCACTATTAGAAAATTTCTTTTGGTCATTCAAACATATTTTATATTGAGGAAAACCGTTTATCCTGCGTTAATTTAATAGGTTTCTTACAATATAGTGATTAAAAATTTTATTATCATTATTATGTGATGCCTGATTTGAAGGAACATTTCAGCTTTATTCTTTATATTAATAAATTAATTTTTATGAAACATTAACGTTTATTAATTTTAACTTATACTCTCAAGAACACTGTAAAATATTTTGCATTTCTTACGTTCAACTAAACCCGCGATAAGTAGAAAACTATCAATGTGTGTTCCTTTGAAAATTTGAGATTTTTAAATATTTCATGTCACGTATAATTGAACGTTTAGCAAATAAGAGTTCATCTTATTTCAAATGAAATGACTGTCTAAATCTATATAGCAATGCTTATAGTTTCTAAAGCCTTCCAACGACTCGACTAAAACTTTGGACAGCGGGGTTAGATTCATTTTATCGGGCAAACATTCTTAAGGCTCTTGTCAGCGCTTATTCATTATCCGATATATGTCTCGACTCGTCGCGACTTAATCTTTATTCGCTTAGAGTCTTCGACTGAATCGTGATTTATCGACTGAAACATGGCGGCCGGACGGCCAGGCGAGTATTTGGCCCCATAAATCGAATGGAATCTGAATCACCGGCGTGTCAATTATGTTTCACATGGCAATTTCCTTCGAATTAGGACTGTTAGCCTTTAGGGAGCCATCACTGTCCAACCGCATTACGGCGCCGCCGCGGAATCCAGATGGGGTACCTAAACGTATTGTTGAGTACCAGGCGGATCTCCAGTCTCTCCTCTCCCCCCCCACCCGCCTCCCCACCCTCTCTGACCTTCCCGCCTTCAATCTCATGCCGCGATCCATCGCTCATCCTTTAAACCTTCGCCGCCAGCGATGCGAAGTGCATTACGATCGTTTCTACGCATAAGTGCTTCCCGCAATCCCTGTTCACTCTCCCTTTTCATCCCTCGTTTTACTCGGACATGAGCTGAACTCATACGGCACATAGCACTGAAACATCCCGGGTCGCCGTCTAGTATTGCGTCAAACTCAAAAACATCCCAGATTCCTTCCATTTAATCCCTTTCATTCACCTTCTCACCACCCTCCACCTTCTATCACCAGGTTGGTTCTCTTCTTTCAACCGATATTAATTGCTCCGGTAGGATAATGGGCTGTTAATGTGCTCTCATCATACACGATGGCTTTGGTTTATGAGTAAGTTTTTAATAAGTAGATAAGGAGAGGGAGAAGGGTTGAGCGAAGTCCGATGCACAAAGTTATCAGCATTTTTTAAAAATTCGCGCGGGGATCTCATGCCAACTGAACGAACTGACGTGTGTGTGTCATGCATGCTTGATGTGCTATTTGAAATTGATCAGAAGATTTTCTTGAGAATCTTTGTCACTTCTGGGAATATAACTCAAACCTCCGCCTTTCGAACCGGCCAGCCATTGCATCAATCCAAGGATCGTTTCGTTCCGGGTCGTCATCCGCGGACGTTTTCCCGACTCGCAAACTCAGCACGCGGAGCTCTTGTCGTCCACGAGGGGGCGAGGCACGTTTGATTTGTCTCCCTTTTGTTGGTCGGGCCGAGGGTGGTACCGTTTCGTCATTCCATATTTCTTTTGGCGGATGCATAACGGGAAGGGTTAGGAGCGAGGGATGAGGAAGACGGGGGCGGGGGGGGGGGGGTTGGAGAAGTTGCTTTAAGTCCCTCGTTTGTTGACCTTAAGGCCCAGATGATTTTTCTCTCTCTTTGCCTTTTATCGCGCCGGTTGATCACTTTCGAGCATAAAGTCCTGCGGCCTTTTTACTTGTATTCGGATCTTATGAAGTGAGGTAGAGAGATGGTGCTATATATGAGAGGGAATGGGAGGTCTGAGGTGAGCGAGGGAGGGAGAAAGACAAAGGTAACTAGGCGGCAACAATGGGGTTTTATCCGCCTATCTTAATGGCAATTTATATCTGTCTTCCAGTTGGTGATGGCTAGAGAGAGTACGAGATGTTGAGAGAGAAAGAGAACGGGGTGTGTTCTCGTGGGTACGAGTGTTGTTATGCGTGCCTTTTCCCCCTTGCGAATCGTGCCAGTCTAATACGAATGTAGCGATGTCGTTTAAAAGGGTAGTATGGCGAAGAACTGTGCAGAACACTTGATATTCTACCTTCTTCAGGCTCTAAGAGATAGGTTTCTTCACGGCTAGCTATACGGTTATGGCTGTTGCTTGTCTGGAGCAACACCCATTGAGTATCAATTAGCAGAGCTATGACCCATGGTTCATTTGGGAGATATTTATGAGCTGGGAGGGTGTATTGGGGATATGCACTGGGAAGCCGAAGATTTTCATTTTTTTATCATTCTTCAAAGCTTGAATGCTTGATAAATTTTGAAAGTACTTATTCAAATTTCCCAAGAATAGAAGTGTGCATACTATTCCTGCTTAAGACAATCGATTGTTTGTAATTTAAGTTTGAAAGGTGATTAATTTTCAGTAACCTTGTGAATCTTCTATAACTTGCGTCGATATTAGTAGAAAACATTGCTCGCGCTTTACTTGGTAAGGAGAAAAATAGTTTCACCATGCTGTAATAAATTAAATAGAGCAAATAATTTATTGCATATGCCATGTTGAATATTGCCAAGTCTGTAAAGTTGAGACGACGATGAAAACAGTATTAAAGGTTACAACAGAATAATTTTTCAAACGCCATTTTCAGTTGTATGATAGTCATTACCTTAACAGGTTGGGAGCATGGGAAGTAGAATAAATGCAAAATATGTCAGCACGGTGCTGCGTTAGCATATCATATAACAGTTATTTTACGGTATGCTATTCAAATTCCTCATATTTTTTTATCAGATAGGATGTCGTAATTCATGTGGGAAGCCTTTTTAGGTGGGTAATGATAGTGGTGATAGTAACTCCATTGATGGATACGTAGTTAATATCCTTTTCAAGCGATAAAGCCGTGGAATATGATTCCACCACGGCGCACTATAAAATCTCCTCGGGAGAGATTTTAATCGCCAAGCGTGTGTGCCAGCAAGAGTGTGCGTGCGTGTGCCCACACGCGTGTGCGTGTATGTGAATGAGAGAGTGCGGGGAATGGGGGATGAAAGTGCACACTCCCTCCGCGGAGTCTTGTGAATTGGTATCCTCTTCCTCCACTCCGGCCCGGAGGGAAACGATCCGACTTCCTAGAGGGGGCGAGCCGTCCTTCGCCTCGGAACGGTAGGTGAGGCGAGAAACAAAGGATGCTGGACGATCGCTTTAGAAAAGAGTCATCATCATTTCATGGGTCCAATGCGCGCTTTCGTAAGGAATTATATTGTGCGCAGAATCTCGCAAAGTTATGCTCAAAATTAACAAGAGTGAAAGCAGAAAGAACGGCGGCGATCTACTTCGCCCTCTCCTCAGTATCGTGTATTTTTTTTGCCGAAATCATATTACTTAGTGATGGACTGAATTTTGGGATATTTATGCGTAGGAGATATCTTGAAAACAGAGAAATTGGAGGTTTACTGATTAAGGTCAGAGTCAGTGGCCATGTTATTGATATATTTTCATCATCATGGACGTACCTTTCCTCCGACATATTTGGTTGTAGGGTTATTATAATTGCATAACAATTTCATTCTTTCGTAATTTTTTCATTTTTATTCCGCAAACTGAAAAAGAAATAAATGACGTTTACTATATGTCTTCTGTCTTAACCAATCATAAAAGTGGCCATTAAGGATGACAAGGATGGGAGACCCGGAATTGGAAGCCGGATGTATTATTATGACGTGGTATTTTGGTCATAAAAGTAATAATGATGGTAATAATCTTCCGCATCCATGCTTCCATTCCATGTCATATCTTTCCCGCTCCTGCAAACCTCTTCCCGTTTCCCCTTCACACACCCCTGTGCTACCTTCCTCTTCTTACACCCCCTTCTGGACCTTCTTCGGAGCCTTAAACCCGGAGTTTTACGCTCCACATCTCTCCGTAGTCACGGTCTCGCGCGACCTCATTTGTTTTGCCCTTCTTCCGTCCGCTCGTCACCCCACCCATCCATACATTTCACGAAAAGTGCACAGAGGTTGCTCGTTTTTATTATTTTTTTATTCCTCAGCCGAGTTCCCGAGAGCGTGAAACAAGCGAGCCGTTGGCGAGTACACCAAGCTAACCATTTAGACTGAAAAAAATAATAGGCGTCAAATTAAAAATAAATAAGTAAACTAATGGATGCTTTATATAAAAATCCGGGTTCGTGTTTGGCAGATGAGATTTTATTCGACTGTCAGCTCGATAGGTGGCACTTTTTTAATGCATTTTTTTCTGAGTATTTATTCGAGCATTGAAAAAAATAGAAGTTATTTCGCAGAAGATTCTTGGTCTAACATAAAAAGCTTCAGTAGTTTCAGTGACTTTTGATTCCTAATTACTAATTTCATAACTATCTTAATACTTTTTCCTCTTGATGTGTCGTGGCATTGTGGAATTTATTTAGCCCAACTTGGACTTTATTTAGGCCTTATTTTATTGCGGAGAGCCTGATATTAAAAATGTTGACACGTTCTAATGCGCAATTAACCGCTTTAATGAGAAAAGGGCGCCGTATGCTCAGTGGAGAGAGAGAAACGTGACTCCAAATCAAGGCAATGTTCTTACGGATAAAGTGGTAAGCAAGGGTAGGGTGCACCCTTTCTATATCATTAATGATAGAAGGTTTATTTCTCCTACCCGGACAACTTTTCCTTCGATCCGCGCGATGGCCTCATAAATGCCTGTTCTTCTCCCGCAACTAAGCCGTCGCAGAAGCTCTGCGGTGCCTCGGAGTAACCCTGGGGAAAGGGGAACCGAAGGGTACGGTCAAGAAAAGGCTAAGTTGTAGGCATATAGGGAAAGCGAAGTCATAGTAGAAGAGATGGAGTAAATTGGAGAAAGTACATGAAAACTATGATAAACACTGGCCTGGACCTGGAAAAATACAGCCACCCTCTAGTTGTAGTCATTAGGGGAGGAGACCGGCAGACCCGAGGTCATTTGCGCCTATAGGGATAGTTGGGTAATTTTAAAGGCGTAGAATTTTCTGGGTGCTGGGGAAGAGTGGCGTAAATCCAGGCGTCGGATTAGCCTACTCTTAACGAAAAACGACATGGGGCCGAACAAATTAATGCCCCATCCTTTGAACGTCATACTCCGTTTGAATTGCTCTCCATAAATCGGCCCAAGTAGGAATCGGGATACCACTAAAAATTCTGCCATCCCCTTGATTGGAACCCGAACCTTCAAGGTGGGAATCCAATACACTATCTACCGTGCCAACTCGATCCCCGAGAAACCCATTCCAAGCGCAACTTATCTCTTACTTTGGACCCATCACATGGTTGCCCATCACTAGCTTTTTTTGTTGGAACATTGTGCGTCATGCATTGTCATAGTGAACTGAATCTGTAACCCGAGGTAAGGATTGGGGATTTGTGCCTTTTCGAGGGTGACGAAACGTGGAGGAGAAGAACCATTAATTTGGAAAAAGGGTGAACGAGATGAGGATTTTCGAGGTGGTCGAAGTTATGGAAGGGTAGCTGAAGTCAGTCACCAGTAAGGATGGGGTCCCGATGAGGGGAGGCGACTCCAGGTGACGTCGTCGAGACGCCCTACCTCTATCGCACGCGTCTAAATAGCGTGCTAGTGCCACTCCCATCGCGGCATTCCTTACGACCCCACCGCTTTCATGGAACTTGTAAGGCTGCGTTCAAAGCGCTTTCTCTTTTCGTGGTGAAGGCTCTTTATCTAAAAATATAGTTATTATCAATTGGTACCGAATGCTGATTTATATTGTGTGAACAGTTTCCCTTGTTACGAAACTTTTATCTAAAATACCGCCCATGGCAGCTAAACATGACGCGCGGAATGTTTAAATCGTTATTTGTTTGGAATCATATCGAACTTCGTTATTTATCTCCGACGCATAAAATTTCACTAAATGATATATAAGATGTTATCAATGATTAGAAAAGTTTATTTTACGTAGTTAATAGTTAATAAATAATAATGGCGTACATGTCCTTGAATTCCAAGGTGCTAGATGCCGATAAGTTTGGGTCAACACAGAAAAATGTTGAAATTTGTCAATAATTTATTCCAGACTAAATTTTTCTATCAAGAAATTTTCCTGTCCAGATCTTCTCTGAATGATTGTGTGATTTTTTCAGTGGGATTTACGGCATTTCTCATGTCAGCATAATGTACTGTGGATTTTCGAACTCTTTAAAAATTCGCGACTACACGAAAATACACAAATTCTTTATAAATGGGGATTTTCAGCAGCCTACTGCCGTTGATAAACTCATCAATTTATTACTTGGGTGACTTTATTTATAGATAGCTCTAATATTTGTTCATAACCGTCGTTGTTTCCTATAAATGCCAAAAATAATTTATTTTTCCTTTTGCTTTTCAGGTAAGGATAGCTCTTGTACAAATTTCCATGATAAGATATGAGTTACTTAAGATGAACTCTTCACCGTTCGGTGAGTATTTGCTTGCATACTGCTACAGTTTATCATCTTATCTTTTCTTGAAAAAATATCCAACTATTTAGGGTGGTTAATTCGTTAATAACCATCTGATATCCATAATAAGTGTATTATTTCTATAATTTCTTGATAAATATGAAGGTAATACCTATGAACTGGTTACTAGGACATTTTATTTTTCAGTGAAAATATTTTCTTACGCTGACGAAATGTATTTTTTATAAAGTTGAATGAAATTTGTTTCTCACGTCGAGGCTTGATAAATCGTTCAAAGCAGCGAGTTCTCAGTGCTCATATTAAAATGCTTCACTCAGTTCACCATAAGTGTAATATGAAAAATCCCATCTTTAGCATGGGTATCCATCTATATTCCTATCATTACTACTATTATTAAAATGGATTTGATTATCTACATCAATACAATGCTCCAAAAGCCGCCGAAGGGGAGTGTGGTAGGGAGTGTTAAGGGCACCAACCATTTACGAATAAAAATGCACTTAAAGAAATACGGAGCTTGGGGAGGTGAAAATCACTGAGTAAGCTTTCAGCAGAAAAATTGAAAGGCGCCAGTCGAACGTACGCATTAGACATAGTGTCCTAGGTTAAGCGGAAATTATGAATATGAAGTCGTCTTGAAAGTAAATAAATCTTATACATAATATGAGAATGATATTGAGAGGTTTGCAGAACCAGCCGACTGTTTGGAATTGACTTTAAGTTGTTAACCATCGCGGCAATACTTACTAATAAATTCAGGCAATTAGAAGAAGTAGTTTTGTAAATGTAGCAAGCTGACGCATTAGAACCAGAAATTCGATAATGCGTTAATTTTCGTCAGAAAGTCCCGAGGGCCTGGTTTTTCATTATTTCGAATGTAAAATATTTTTCAAGTATTTTTAAAGCAATAATGAAGTATTTCACTTAAAGATGAATAGAAAAGGAAAACCTGTACCATTTCAAAAAATGTAACTTTACTGCGACCGATTTCGATACAGCATGTCATCATCATCTGGCGATGATGATACGCTGTATCGAAACAGTTGCAGTAAAGTTATATTTTGTGGAATAGTTCCAGCAAGTTACCATCTACCGTTGCATATTTCACTTCAACTTTGCTATAGAATGAAAAAATCTCAATGGTAGTGCTTAATAAAATTTTATCCTGCTATCTCATGATTTTGATTTCTTAAATTCATGTAGAAGTATGCATTTCTACCAATAAATTAATTCTTATATTTCTTCATTTTTGAGGAAAGACAGGAAAAAATATTTTACAAATTAATCCTAAATATGGTAACCTGTTGTAATGAAATTGATTCTTGTGCTGTATAAATTTATGGCCAACCTTTGAATTCGTTTCAAACAGTGCTGAATTTATGCATTTTCTTTTATGGCTACTGCACCTCCGCGTCCGAGATTAGAAACGAGTTAAAAATGCGGCATGTGACGCTGAAAATGACGATCTTAATTATTCCTATCATCTTGCTTCGCTCTTTAAGACTCTCCTTAGACGCTATAAACGTTCACAGTAGCTGGGATCCTCAGGTTTTGTTACGCGCGGTAATATCTTTTGTGTAAGGATCAAAATTTATTGCGAAAATGGAGGGAAAAATTCCTCAAGCCCTTAGTAGCGGTCATCAAGGCTGCGAACTTTATAGTTGAGTCAACGTAAGTGGCGTTTACCTAGCTACAGGTTTACGGCCTAATTGAAACTACAAATTCCTCCCACAGATGGCGCTCCTTCGTCTTCTCCTCGCCCGCTTTTACTCTTTCGTGTCCCTTCACCCGTCCACTTTACTGCTCCACCTTGATTCACTCCCAACTCTGCACACTCTTGCCTCGATCACGAACATTCTATTGGAGCGATGTTTTTCCGCAAAAATGATGCATGATCCGAGGCGCTCTCGCCTCATCTGCCCTTTCCCTCTCGCTAGAACTTACTACTCTCTCACGAACACCCCTCGTCACGTAAGAATCTAAAACCATTTTGGTCTCATGCCAAGGAGGTTTAGGGTAATAAGTCAACAGTAATATCACTAGAAAACGATAAATAGGTTAACGCAACCAGGGATTTATAAAGCCAATTTATGGAACTTATCCTGATATAATCTTCGTCAAAGTATATGAAGGATAACATGTTATACGACGATAATATTAAAGGCTTCTTTAACAAATCGTTTAGTATACTTAGCTAATAATTAAATAGTCTAAATACATTACTATATGTTTATATTGTAATAGGAAAATTCCAGTGATGGCAGCAATCTCACACTTTCAAATAATTTCACTTTCACATCATCACACACATTTCAAGGGTTGTTTTTGTGCTGTTTTTGTAAGTTCAGTCAAGGGTAACTCGATAGCCAGGCAGGGTTTACCGGTGAAATTTAAAAATTCTGGACAAAAGTTCCAGTGAGTAAAAACTGTGGGAACCATTCAACGCTGTTTGTTCGCGTGTATTAGTTTTGGGTGAAAATAATACTTAAGTTGCAAATAAAGAGGCATAAAAAGTTACTCGCCAATTTTGAACCCTTTTTGATAGTTATGAATATTTTGTGCTCTATTATACAATTTTTAAACAATCATTTTAAGTATTGCTGCCTGGGCTGATAGCCGCATCGATTATCCTATTAAGAAAGAGGAAGTTCGATGCGGCTCCATTGTTGTTCCCTCTTTGTTTTCATGTAAAGGTTATATCAATGTCATAGTTTAAAATGAGCTTGGCCTATTGGATAACGACGCCGCGATTGACGGAGATATAAACTTTCAAGAAGACACTTCTCCATGTCAGATACCATTGATGAAATTTACTTAAAAATTGTGGTTGAAGTTGAAAAAAGAATTAAGCCATAAATTCCTTGAAAAGAAAAAGTTCGATTATAAATGTTCACAGTATCATGCCAACCAAATTTTAAGTTGTATGATTGTGACAATCCTTCGAGAGGACTTCCGGTTTAATATACGAAAAACATATGTAGGTACACGTATCTGCGTACACTTTAGGGTACTGAGGGATGCGAGTAGAAGTTAAAAGAGTTAAACATACTCTTTTCCACATTTTCATGATGGTCTTTTGCACAAATGTTTAAGATATCTCCTAGAATATGCAAAAGATAAATGCGATCTCCAAAGATAGGTTTTAATCCTGAATTAAATTGAGTGGTAGGAGAAGGTTGGTCTCTGTGGTTGATCAAATAAGATACTTTAAAGAACTAGATTGCCTGACTAGATTGTTAGAAGAACTCACGTGGAAATCACTCGCAGACCAAAGGTTAAAATATTACCATATTTCTTACTTAAATTTTAAGGCAGGTTTATTTTATGGAGATGTTAACAGTATATTACACTACTTATCGGATTGCACATATTTGCACACGGATCGGGCATAAATTTGAGACTGTCGATTTATTATGTGGAGTGGATACTCTTATAGTGTAATTTTTCGCGTAAGATGAGAAAATTTGCTATAACCTCTGCATTGTGATAGATTTATATAAATAAATGGAGGCCTCGTTTCTAGTATAACGGTTTTTAAGATGTGTAATCAATGATTAGGAAAGGAATGTTAAGTATGAAAACAGGAGGAAATGACTTTTTCCATTATATTTTCAAAAATATATATGTATACTTATTATTAGTCGCACAGCTATCCAATTAGTTTGAATTCAACCTTTCCTCTCGCAGGGATAACGTTGCAGCCACATATATTTACGTGTTAGTTAAAATTTTCGTTACAATTCATAAAAGTATTAATAAAGTGAAATCCATATTAATATGTGAACATGCTAAGCATGGCGTTATTACTGCCTTCCGAGAGCAGAAAAGTACTAACTTTTAGATGTATTCTTTTGCAGGGGATATATCGCATTATATTTTTATTTGGCATTGTTTAAAGAATAATGAATATATTTTGGTCTATTTATAGTTTATAGGTTTATGTCATCGAATGCATCTTTAATGGGGATTTTTTCAACCTACAACTAGTGTAATAATGTTTTTCTATTGTTATAGCATGATTACTCAAGAAAGATAATGTGATTTGTGCGAATCGTTGGCGTGTTACTCATTCAAAAGTTGTCCCATGCAATGCCCTCAAGAGCCATTACTTCCACGCACTTAGTACATCCCACACTGTTCGTGTTGAACTAGCAGGGAAATAGAAAATAGAAAAAGAGAGTGGGTTCGCTTCTACTCGCGTGAATCACCTCACGGTGATATCATTGCTTGCTTGATTCAATCTCCCCTCCTCTAATGTGGGTAGGGAAATTAGGTTTGTGATCCATAGATAAGCAGTGCGTGGGAGTATTTCCCTTTAGCCATTGCTATCTCATTGCTATGGTTTTTCGCTCTCTCCCCCTAAATCCTCCTTGCCCGCACGCTCTCTTTGGCTCAGTGCCGCCTCCCGTGGAGCAGCAGGGAGGTAAAGAGAACGGGCCCATTCGAACGGAGTCATGCCTCGTTTTACAAGGGAAGCAAGCTTTGGATGCGAAAGCACGTCGAAGGGGCGCGAGAGGGGTGTCAGGCTAAGTCTGAAGCGATTTACGATTTAAGAAGTTCTTCTTTAAAGGCCTCTTTAAACGTCTGTCAAGAATCTAGGGTGTGTTGGTTGGGTGGCGGGGGCGGTGATCGCTACCCACATCTGCTTTTCCAAAGCTTTACTCTCGCTGCATTCAAGGGACGTGGGTCCTTTTCAAAAGGCGCTCAAGCTCCACCATTTACAGGGTTCCTCTTTCTCTTCTGATTTTCGGATGGCTTCCGCGTTTTTCAGGAACCCGCGCATCATTTTCGAATGACTTCACACGACGAGATAGGGAGTCGAGATTTTTCTCGCGTAACATCAGGGTTGTGTTCGGAGTGCTTGCAATAAGGGGTTACGGATCTGACGAGGAGAGATGGAAGAACATTCTAGACCAACGGCCGTTATATCTGGCTGGGGTGAATTCCGACTGAGTTATTTTGAAAATGTATCCTCGGGACAGGGAATGAGCCCATAAAAATCTGATCTCATATTCCCTCCAGATATCTCGGCAAACAATGTGGCATATAGTGTGGAGCAGTGTAGTAATGCTTTCGTTCATTAAAATCGAGTCTTTCAATGCTTCATGTGCATACATGCTATCATGTTAAAAGCAGATTCTTGTCAGTTTAGTCGAACGGTAATGGCGAAACTCAAGTAGATCAATATAATGACGCAGCCGGTGACTCTGTCGGAGAATTGCTAGACTGGAAACTGATTATCTGCTTAAAATTCTTACCTCAATTTTTATGGTTAGTTTTGTGTCAGCGCTTAATAACTGAGAAATGGAAGTTATTGCTTGGAGTTATTTCTAAATTCTTTTCCGTTTCTCTTTTATATCAATAATGTACGCAGCGGGGTTAATTACTGCCAAGAGTGGATATCGTCTTCTAGTAAAACTGAGAAATCGAACGACAGCACTCAAGTGAGTAAAGCATTAGGGAAGAGTGCAGCTTCATAGGGCGGAGAATCAAAGGAAATAAAGCATTGCGATGCGAAATAGGTGGACGAGTGTGAGGGGAACAAGGAGGAGGAAATGATACGAGAAGAAGTAGAAGCGTAGAAGAGACTCGTAGAAGTAAAGAGCGGTAGTTCATGCTTTGATGAAATGAGGAACACTTAGGATGTTAGGGCTCATTTTCTCCAAACTGTCCATCATGGAAATCTTGTAAATAACAATTAAGGTGATTTCCCGTTGCCTGCCTCAATTGCGTTTTTTACGCGACACCATCACTCAATGGCCGCCCCACTTGGGTCAGACGCCTTTGTAGCTGCCTCACTGAGGAACAGACGCTGCATGGACTACCGTTCGTCCGGCTCAAAACCTTCGACCTATCTGGCATGAGTGATTCTACCAGAAGAAATTTTTATTTCTCCCGCCAGCACAGCTCTAGGGGTCATCGGAACGCACAAGCCCTTCCACCGCGTTTAGGTTTCAGATCATGGGAGGGGAAATTAGGGCACACGCACAATGTATGCACAAGTATTAATTTATGCGTGCATTTGAGTATATATTTGTTTATGTGGACAGACACTCGTACACAAGCACATATAAATGCCTATGTATACCTTTCAGTAATTATTGTTTGGATACATAGATTATTAAATTTTCTTCTAAAGTAAATATATTCGTGTTATATGGTTATGACCTCACTGCCAAAGCCAATAGAGGACCTATACGAAGAACGTGCTTATTTCTATAACGAGGAAATATTGATTTTAGATTCCTACTCTGGCAGCGTCCTCTCTTACTGGGATGGGAATTTTAATATCAACAGCTGTAACAAATGGAAAAAGTGGAAACATAAACGTTGCAGATGATAGAACACGTCCTTCTCTTATTAAGGAAAAAATAAAATGGCTCAATGCCTTTAGGCAATATTGCCTAAAGTATTTAAAGCATACTCTAAAGTCTCTGATAGTAGTGTTTTGTAAATTGTCTGTTAATTATTTGTTCCTTGGATTAAAATAAACATCAATAACTTTTATAATTTCAAGATATATTGACCCAGTCTTTCAAGTTAAATTGCAAGGGTATACCGTTTTATGATTTGCAATTAATTTGACCAAGAGTTTTTAATAATGTAAAAATGTAGTCACACCTGATGAGTGTTACATTTTGGTGTTCTTATCTAATTCGAAGAATTTAATGCTGGGCTAGCTAGTTATGTTTAAATGCTTCAAAATTTCAAACAATTATTCTTTTCTATTTTTTATTTTCTTCTATGCAAAGACGGAAATGTGATATGTATTTGGACTGCAATTGTCAGAATGATTACTAATTGAACTAGTCAGCTCGGCGACGGTGTGTTATCCACTGGGGATTTAGTGATTTTAAGCATACCAAAGATCATTTAACAATGACTTTCAGCCTCAAGACTCTACTTCTTCCATGTAGCCAATTACATCAAAATTTTCTATGGAATATTCAAATAACTGACCTCTCTGTATATGCCCTCCAAATCGCCGAAGAACAACGTTTAATTGACATAGTTAAGGTCGAGCGTTGGGCATAATGGGAGGTAGCCGGCCGAAGCGGAGATTCCTAGTTACACCACTAAGGTGATCGCCAGTCACGTCCATTCGGAATCCCTTGCTGAGCGCAGTGCCACCACTCTCCTCGTGTGCTATTATTAAAGATGATGCATGCTCCTCTGAAATGGGGCTCATCGAATGCCTCGGTGTGTTGCGGAGGGCGTGTCCAGCGAAGGGGATCCCGGTGTCTCCCAGCCTCTACTCCCTCCCTCCTTCCACCCCCCTGCCCCTCCATCCTCTTCTCCTTTCTCATTCACCTCATCATCGTACATGCTGCATCAATTTCATTCGCTCACATTCGAAGAGTCTGGGGTCGACCAAAAATATGAGTAAAGAGGAAAAAAATATGGCAGTGATAAATTCTTTTCGGGTTCATAAGCTCTTATTTAATACAATTAATGGGCATATTTTCAGAATTGATTTTTCATAGCTACAAACCAAATTATGGGTCTGCTCGTTGCGGTATCTTGTAAGAGCGATTTTTTATTCGATTGAGCCACGAAGAAACGTTTTAATGATTTGACTCGTTTGACGTACGCCAAAAAATATAGCCTTTAACTGTTTGTTCACCGTCAGGGAGCTTGGAAAAATGATAACCGTATTGAGGCTTCCTTACCAAAATCGTATCCGTTCCATGGATACTAGCATGTACAAATGGAATTCGTTTTCATTGCTTTGTATTGGTTATCTTTGAGATGTAAATGTTGAGCTGATGCACAATAATAGTCTAGATCATAATTTCAGAGGCAATTTGAAGTGTATTTTCAATGCTAAAATTATATGAGAAATAAAGGCAGCGCATAGAAGAATGGTTAAACTTTCTATATACTTACCGGAATCATACCAAGCAGGAGAAATGATTTTATTTGGCCTTATTTTCACTTACTATATACTGCCCAGTATCTATAAATTTTTTCTCAGAATCAGACCGCTGGGATGCGCTCTTTCGAGTCTGGATGTTTCAAATGTTGAGGGGAATCGAAAAGGTCGTTATTCCAATGAAAGGTGATGGTTTGAAATATGAAATTTTCCTATTTGAGATCTACAGCATTGAACGTGTTTTTTCGCCCTTTCTCATCTCATGCAATTTATCCATGGGAATGCATATCATTTCTCAGAGAAATAAACAAATTCATGAGAAACAAGTTAATTTCAGGATTTTGATTTAGAATGGAATGCATGTAGTTTGTCCCCCCCCCCCGCCCCCCGGTTACTATCTGCGGGTCTGCATTGTGACAAAAGGCTTCATGGTGGGGAAGACTGGTTTTACGCTGGTCTCACAGTGTCTTATTTTTCGAAACACAAATTATAGCAAGCATACCTGTAGGTATATTTAAATTAATTCTTGGCAATCATAATTTCCCTGGGAATATTTGTCATTCTACGTGAATCATTATGTTTACGATTCTTGCTCGGATTCATGAGTTTATCAAAAAGTAGGTGTAATTCCGATTTCGTTTTTTCTTACTAGTAGGTGTTATGATAAATTGGGTTAGCAGTTCTTGCAGGCAGAATTTTCCTTTCCTCTCAGCATTTTCTGTACCCGCCGATGTCTTCCCGCTGCCACCCATTGCTTCTGCGTCGCGTCGTGTTGCGCAAACCGCGGCTAATGAGAACGGATAGTATATTCTTCCGCCCCCGTCTCATATATAATGCTGTCGATTTCTTTCCTCGACTCTTCTTTCTCGGCGTCTCTTTATTCTCTCCTCGTCCCTTTTGCCTTATAAAGGGTCCGTAGACTTGAGCACCGCCTGAGAGGAGTGCGGAAGGGTCGGTGCACTTCGACTTTCACCCTTCATTTGTCAACCGGCTGGGATATAGGGGGAGTGGGGGGCTGGAATGACTGTGTGTGTGTGTGTGTGTGTGTGTGGAGGGAGCCAGTGGCACGAAGCCGTGGGAGACGGAGGAAAGGGGGTATCGGGGGTGTGGGCGGGTGACGTGGAACTGGATTGGGTGCTCGCTCGATTAGGTTTCGCTTAGGGTTGATGTACGCGCGCCGCAAGTATCGTAAGAGAATTTCAAATATCTTGCGGAAGAAATGGGAACTGAACTGATAAGAGGCCGAAGGCGTTTTTTTCAATGGAACTGTTTTTGGGTACACTCATTTCAAATTCCCTTTGATCGTCCGTTGTGAGTGTGTGCGCGTGTGATTCATCGAATGTTCCAAAAAAGCATGCAAAAGTGAACAATCTACATCATTTTAGCGTGCTTCGTGGGAAGCTCAAGAGCCGGAAGCGAATGCTCAAGATTTTTCGAAAGGAATATATTTTATGAGAGAGATGAATTATTCCTCGCACGATACACAGTCAGAACAAAATCGAACCAAAGCTCTCGAATATATTTACTCAAAGACCCAAGGTAAATGATTTAATCAGACATCCCAATTATTGCATGAATAAGTGTGTGTGTGTACGAATAATGAAAGCCGTAAAAATTATTATGATAACCCGACTATAATGTGTAAAATAATTTTTAACGGAACAAAATTTAGCACACGTAGGTTACTTTTTCATTCATTTCCATACCCATATCGTAGAATCCTCCAGTTTACACTACCTTTCTCCTCTCAAAGACTTAACAATACATTTCATACTTTTTCTATATTCTTCAAGTCTTCTATATATAGTCTTTCCTCTATTTCTCTCCTCTCCATGCCAGCCAAGAGTTCCGACTTTTAAAGGGTTTATTATGCTAATACAATTATTTTCTTGTTATTGTCCCAACTCTTGTTTGTCTCACTTCTAATGTGGATATAATTATGGTAAACATAAAATATAAATTGAATTTCATTCATTTCAGAAAGAGATAGACCATTTTTATTTAATGCACAAGTGCCATAAAATCTAATAGCAGCTCTTTAAGGAATAAAAAATCTATGAAATATATATTTTTCGTAATGTCTGCCTCTTATCCACAATTTTACCTGAATATGGATCCGTACATTTACTCGCGCAGGTACGATTCATCTATGAATGCAAGAGGTTACTCTTTTGCGTGCAATTATGTTTGGGTTCTGTGACAGTTCTTGATCGCTAGGTTGTGCGTCCTCAGTTAAGTGATCTCATGCCTTGTAAGTTTCTTCAACTTTCAAGTTTGTGGTGGTATTCCCCCAAGAAACCGAGAGCCATTTCGTGCGCAAAGGAAATAGATGCACGAACTGTTAGAACAGGAATTCGAACTTGGCCTGCGGTAACAGCTTCACTTTCGAAGCGACGGACAAAATGGGAGTTAACCGCCTTGTGAACAGGAACACAGTGGAATTCATGAAGCCAACCGCTTAATGGGGCATTGTACAGCCTGTACGCCTGGGGACCGACACTTATTCCACACGATCGACTGAGACACTGCTGTACTCCCATAACACTCGCTCCGGAGTGCTTTTGGGAAAATAAGAATTTGGCTGCCAGTACGAGGCGAAGGAGAAGGCCAGACAAGGCATGTGTGTGTGGGAGAGAGAGAGAGAGAAGAGAGGAGAGGATGTATTTTTTTTCCTAATTCCCCATCCATTTTACTTCGCACTACCTTGCGCATTCCCGTCAAAGGTAGTGCACGCCCTCTTCCAATTTCCACTAAGTAGGGATGCCCTGTGAGATGGTGAGTGTTTCCCTGGAAGAATGACATGCGTAATGATGGATATTTGCTTAAGTTTGCATATTCCTCAACTTCAAATAACAGTGGCCGATACAATGTGTTTCCGTGTCATTATGTCGCATCAGGTAACCTAAGGGTAGACCACTCGTGCGCCACGCTCCTCTTAATTGTTGTCATTGAAATGTTTGTATGAATGTTTTCGATGTAATATTGTCTATTCATTGCGAGTCAATTTATGGTTTTAGGTACGAGACACCCTTAATAGTGATTGTATTCACCCTAGGCTTTATGCCAAAATCATAATCTAGCTTTTACTGTCATTTACATAATTTAATACGCTGTAGGCGTGAGTTCGTGTGATCGTTTTGTCTCCCAATCGGCGTTTCACTCGTAATAATTGTGACATATCTTGCCTAAATTTCTCACCTTATACCTGTACATCCATCTTGCGTGATTCCTATACTGATTGATTTTTTGTTATCTTGATCGATATCCTTTAATTCGTATGACTTTTTTCTTACTTTTTGTTCTTATTAACTTCATTCATTCCAAGAGTAATTTTACTATTTACAAATCGTTGACGATGCTAGTTAATTACCTCCAGTGAGCCTGCAGTGGAAATTCAGTCTCAAATCATTAATTCTTCATTATTTGACTTTCTAGTTTCATTACATCGGCATTTGGTTTATCGAGTAGTTACTCTGCTAACCACCAATTTTCATTTTATATTTATACCTCCAGAAATATGCAAAAACTGAAGTTGTGCCTTCCCCATCACATTGACGGTAGACGCTCTTCGTTTTTATTCCAGTTTCTCATTACTCCCTTCTCTTTTCCCATTCCCTCTTATTCCTCTTGACCTTATTTCCCTCCTTATGCCATTTTCTGAGCCTTGTTTTGCTGTTTTCCCTTTCACCCCTTTCTCTCCGTGTTCTCTTTATTTATTTTCCACTCGCTGCGCTTCGAAATCCCTGCATCCTCTTTCGCCAACCCCTTTCCCACCCCTCATTCCCTCCCTTCCTTTTTTCTGATCGAATGGGATGCTGACGCCGGCGGCCACCCGGGGCTCTTCATTCGAGCTCCACGAAGCCGTGAAGGGGGTTCTGCGTGGGAGAGAGGCGGGGAAAGACACAGGCGGGAGGTGAGGTGAGGAGAGGAGTGTGAGGGGTGAAGTGGGAAAGGGGTAGGGCGAGAGATTCCTTCCTTCCTTCCTTACCCCCTCCCAACGGAGCACACGACTCCCAATGCCATCATCCCCACCGCTCCCATCTCTCTCTCCCTCCACACCCACCGCCCTCTCAACCCACCCTGCATGGACGCGTCTTACGCCAGGACGCCCCCGACTGACCGACAGACGGCGTTCCCTCTCCCTTCATTCCACTACCCTTTACCGCACCACCACTCCTGCCCTCACCCCTCCTGGTCTCTCCCTTACCATCTCCGCGGCGTCCCATTACCGAGGAATTCTCTCTTCTTCCATTCTCCGTCTCTCTCTGTCTTCTCTCCCTTCCGCGTTTCAAAGAGGCTTTATTCCCAACTCCTTCTCTCCTCGCCATTTAGTTTCTCTTACCTTGCGTCCAAGTCATATGCGGTGAGCTCATCTCTAAAGTTGCTCATTTCTCCTGTATTCATCGCAAACTTCGAATCAGATTTTCCGCGCTGACTAAGCCTTAAATCATCGAACTGATTTCGGACATAACAGTTGAGACTTGGCTGTTGTGAGCATTTTCATGGACAAGTATAAAGTCACGGACGAGGAGTAGCGTTAACTGTATACCCCTGGGAGAGGGTGCTTCACGCGTCGGATAGTTTCTTCGAGGAACGCAGGCTCATGTAAGTAGATCATTGGAAAAATATTAATATGCGAAGATTGGCTTGCAATTAACAAATGACGTAACAAGGATTCCCTTGGTTCCCGAATAGCTTTGTGAGTATAATTTGGGTTATTTTCCAAAGTTAAAAACAAATATTTTGAGGGTATTTATGTGCGCAGACTCTTGATATTCTTGCTAAAATTTAATTCCTATGCAGAGACAGAATATGAATTGAGGGATATCAATTTGATTTTTTGTTTGGCCATACAGCGTGATGATCTGCCTGGCTCCATAAGTTTAAAATTTTTTATTTTATGGAATAGAACAACCATAGAAAATTGTGTTAGAAACAAGTTATAAAATGAAACTACCGAATCGCTTCAACGACTCATCAAATCATCGCGTCAGTTTTTTGCAAATTTGTGTGACAACCACATATGTACTTAAGAGTTAAATGCTCAAAACCTCTCCATAACAACTACGTTTGAATATACGTAAAGAGCGTAAAATTCATGAAATTATATTGCAATCGTTGTGCTTTCAACGAGAGTGAATATTAACATCCTTTGCTACTTAAACATGTCCGTTTTAGCTTTGCATCTGGACTTCTCTGAATTTCCTTGGCAGGTCGCCTTTAATTTTGAACTCTGCCATTTGCTAAACTGCGTTGAGGTGAAGCATGAGTTTGCGGTTCATTAATATTTATCGCCATCATTATCCACAACTCACCCACAAATTCGCAACCTTTCTGAAGATTCTACGCATTTTTCCTGAATGTACATGTTTAAAAATTCCCATCCCCTTTTTTATGGCTTTATCTATGAATAATGCACCATGCATGGAGGAAAAGCTCCAGTAGGGACTTTCCTATTTGGTTTCCATTTGTCAGACAATTCTTATTTGAGCTTAGCTTCGCTGCGTTCTTCATGAGTAGCATTCAAATTCTTTTTCTTGGAATAAATCTGCTAGCCTCATTTCCTAATAGACATTTTGTCACAACTTCACATTTGATAGCACGAACTTATAGTTTAATTTTATATGCCTCACTTTTCTCTGCAGTACGAGCCAACGAAATTTACGTGTCTGTTCTTCCTATTACTCGAGTAATAATTATTTCTTCATGAAACTCTATTTTTTTGTTTTATAACAGCATAGCTTTTTCAATTGATATTAGCTATAGCTATTTGTGGAGTATTTCAGGTTCAGCAAACATTTCCTTTTTTGCTAATTAAATTAATTGGGAGATGAAGATATGGATATAGTAATCAAAGAATTCGGATCGGATAGAGTCAAATCCCTCTCGCTCTCTCTCTATGTGTGTGGGTATATAAAAACATTGATTTCGACATTTAAACACAGAAACACAAAGAAAAGACATTCACATGTGTATTTTTGGCTTTTCGACGGCACGGCCGTCATCATTAAAATGAAGAGAACGGAACGGCATTCTGATGACGACGGCCGTGGCATCAAAACTACATATATTAGGGTATTATATATATATTTAGGGATTATATATATACACACACACACAAACATATAGTATATATATACATCGTATATATATATATATATATATATATATATATATATATATATATATATACACATTCAAACACGAAATCCCGCCAAACGGCGAATAAATACTCATATATACAGAAACAGATATAAGGAAAAGGGATAGGAACACATATAAAGGACGAACACAATAGAGGTGGGGAAGGCGGAATCGAACGGATCACAAGAGTAAAAATATTTCCTCAACCAGGACTCGAACACCGGATCTTTCCACTTGCCGGGCGGATGCTCTAATAAATTGACTATCCTCGATAGCTCAAGTGGTTAAGAGCATCCGCCCGGCAAGTGGAAAGATCCGGTGTTCGAGTCCCGGTTGAGGAAATATTTTTACTCTTGTGATCCGTTCGATTCCGCCTTCCCCACCTCTATTGTGTTCGTCCTTTATATGTGTTCCTATCCCTTTTCCTTATATTTGTTTCTGTATATATGAGTATATATATATATATATATATATATATATATATATATATATATATATATATATACATGCACACACACCTGCTTTCATGATGTTCGTTCAAAGTAAAAGCACTGCTTGAAATATCGATCATAAATTTCTAATAAAAATGCTTTTTATATAATTTTACTACTCTGTATTCACTTCGGATATCAGAAAGATTTGAGGAAAATGGGCCGGTTTATCGAATTGAATTAGTGAAAGATAATATGGATGAGAAGATGATTAAAGATCGGCGAGTAAAGCAATCAATCCGTCTTATAAATTATTTGGAAGTTTTAGTCAAAATAATAGCAGTTCACAGGTGTTTTCGGTATATTCTATGATTCCCGCCTTTTAATGATGTTTTCTGTCAGTCTTAAGACTCTTTCGAATGGCGGAGGTTTAAGCTTGATTGCCTTGCTAAGGGACGTCTATGTGTATACTTGTGGTTACTTAAAACTTGGAGAAATGAATGCTGCAAGGTCGTTCAATCTTTCTCGAGCAATCAAGGTCATAGCCGCGATCCCAAATGATGGATACCTTTATCTGGATGGAGCATAGGCTTCCCCAAAAAGGGAAGGCATTTTAATCTGGTCCAGAGTGTTTTAAGATTTTTTTCTCTTGTATGCAATAACCATCGTAATGTTCTTTTCATTGGTTTTTCGCATTGGAAATTATTATCTTCAGTTCTCCTTCCTATTCCAGTTCTCCACATTAATTAGGGTAAAATGTCGTTACTTAAATCATGTCGAGCATGGAAAATAATTGCTTTAGAAGATTCCAGGTCCATCAAAGTGATCAACCATGATCCTCGCCGTTAGGCGTTTATAATTTGCGGACAAGTGCGAGTGAGTTCATTAAATTTGGACTTGATCCCAAAACAAAGAGATGAATCAAGTTTCCTACCTTTAACGTCGCTATTTCACATGATGAATAGTATGTTGTAGTTCTCTAATCGAGTGATGAAATATAATCACCACAATGGTGATATTAATTTTATTTGTTGATTGACATTGACGCATTTTTATATCTTTTGTGGACAATCCGCCGAAGTTCATGCTCATCCATGGATATGTTGTCAGTTTTGAAGTGATTTTCCGGCAAGAATAGACCGTTGCTAGGTAAAATATCTAGTGCCTTGCATCTACAAACGGTAATACTTGGAATGTTGTGGGAATAAATAAATACTACAGTAATATTATATTGAAAGGTCTGATTTCAGCCATTTCTTGGGTAAAGTTTTATTTCGGGAAATGAGGGTATAACAACAGCGCTACCTTCACACGGAACGTGTTTCCATTTTTATTCATGACTCTGGTGCCGGCTCCGAATTTTTTGAGATCCTTTTTCTTCATAATCTCACTGTATCCTTTCGGAATGAATTTTTCACTTCAATTGAAACCTTTCCCTTTGGCCTCAAGCAATAACTACTCCTCGTTTTATCCCAGCTCAATCTCCCGTGAAATATTTCCACCCTCGATATTTTTTCCCTCTCTTGATTCCCATGGCATGCCTCTTTGCTGTTTCCACTTTCTCTCTCGCTTTCTCGCCCATTCACTCCATCCCGTTCCGTCTTTTCTTCTCCTCCTCTCAGCCTCCCTCTTTCTCACCCTTTTCCATTCACCTTCCTCTCCACTGCTCTCAGTCCTCTGCACTCGGTCGCCTTGACCCTTCTTTCTCTCCCTTTGCCTCGTCTCTTCTTCCTCGCCGAGAACCACGGTTACTCGCCCCTCACTCGAGCCTCACACGCAGATCCACGTCTCTCCACGACATACCGAAACCAACCCTTTCACCTCTCCCCATCCCTCAACCCGTGTGTCGAATCCGTAACGTTTCGGGCAATGGAGGATCCCCTGGTTCCCTTGACACAACTGGAGGGTAGGCGTAGGTTCACGTTACTATTCTAGTTATCAGACCTTATCCCTGGTTAGTGTGAAAGATGTGCGATTGAAATATAAAAATGGAAAAATCAGGTGTGGGAGAGAAAGTCTGGAAATGTTTCAGGAAGACCACTTTACGGGGGGCGCCCCTCTCCTGGACGTGAGTTCATCCCTCATGACCCGGAGTGCTCGCCCTTCTCGCCCACCTCCCAAAACCGCTCTCTACCACACACACGCCCCCGCCCCTGCCGACACCCCTCTCCCAAGGGTGGAATTTGACTCCCATTATATCCCTGTTTTTTTTATCCCTTCGCTTTTCTTTTCCCTCCTGCCCTCCCCCCTCGCACTCCAATCCCCGCCCCCATTCCCTCATCCTCTTGGGCGAAGGTCACGTGATCAAACTCCCGTATTGGCGGGCCTCAATTATTTCTTCCGTGCCAACCACCACTCCCGCTTCTCCGCCTCAGACATCTTCCCTCCCACCAAACGCACCTTCTGACCTATGGCCTCTTCTCCACATCTCTTAATATCCCATCCTCTCAGCTCTTATGCCCCGCTTCCGAGACGGATACCGCGGGCGAGAGGAGGGAGAGAGGGAGAAAAAGTGAGAGAGGGAAGGAACCGTCTCCCCCGCCTTTTTCTTCTGACGACTGGTGGGTTTCAGCGGTCCGCATACCGCTGCGCTCTCCTCTCCCCCCTCAAGGCTCTCTTTTGTGAGATTTATATTTTTACCTCCCACTAGGCTCTGAGTTGGCTTCCTCTTTCGTCAGGATCACAGCGAAGCAATGCTTTTACTCTTTCGTGAATCTTAATTTCTCTCTCGCATGTTAATGGACAAGATGGGTCGAGTAGGAGCGTCTTAAATATTAATTGCTGATTCCTTATCGGTCCAAGAGACTGGAAAGGAAAAGCTTAATTTTGGTTAGGACGAGGCCGGCAGCTGATGGCTTACTGCTAGCAAATCACGTTTTACCGCGCCTGAAAATTCTTTTTATGCTATAAAATTAAAATGTAATCATTAATGCGATTTATACAATCTCGTAAATAAGTTTATTTCAGAAAATATAGTTTCGGCATACTTACATGGATACTAATAGTCTCTGTCTATTTTTAATAACTTACTGATGTGGTTAAATTAAATAAATTAATTTGATACATAATGATTAAATTAAATCAATAATATTTCATACGCGGGGGTAATAATCCACAATTAGCGTTTAACTTGCAAGGTTTCCCTCAACATGTTATGCGTTATGCAAAAATACAATGCCTATGATAGCACAGTATACGCTTAAGAATCGAAATGAGGAAAGATAATTTGAAATTATTATTTTTATAAATTGTAAAATATACTAAGGATGTTCATTGATTTCCAAAATTATTGACGAAGATTATTCTTCTTCGTTGTATGAATTTCAATTTTCCACCGGTAAGGATTTAATTAGCAATTTTCGATGGGCCGAAGAAGGGAAATTTTTTTATCTTGAACTGAGCTGGGGTTTTAATGCAAAACTTTGAAGCGCAGGTCGTGAAACATTTGTGCTTATGTTTATTCGTTCATGCGCATGATTGCATTTGAAGCAGTTTTATCCAAGAAAATGCCGGTAATTTTAGCAGTATTTTTAGAACGCTCGAATTTATCAATCTGCGACCTCTTTCATTATTTCTTCCACTACTTCCATTATTACTTCCAATACCTCGATCCCCATGCCACCAGGAACTGATCTCATAGAGAGATCGTTCACCTTACCTTTCATTGACGTAAGCCGTTCTCATTCCCATTTGCACCTTTGGTCTCTCTCTCTCTGGCTCGGCAATCATGGAAAATGTGGAAAAATACCCAAGGCTCCCTCAGCCACCGTCACCACCACTATTTAGATCAACTCCCTAACCACCAATTTTCCCACGTACTAGCTCTTCCGTTCTCCCAGCAAACATTCGCCCTCCCACCAAACACCTCTCATCTGCGCCGCCATAGTTTCGCTGCCCGTCCCGCCCACCCTTTTCCCCTTTCCCATTCCCCGCCTCCCCCATCCAAAAGTCTAACCCTCCCCAATCCCACTCTCGGGTCTACCTTCTCCGCCCCTCGAAAAGGTCTGGCTGACCCAACCACCCTCGTAACCCTCCTGCATCCACTTTCCCTCCCTTCCGACTCTGCAAATCTCCACTTTAACTCTTATCCACTCCTTGAATTCCACAGACGGAGAAATATATCGATATTTCCTTTCCCACCACCGCCGCCGACATTGTATGAGGACTGCATAAGTGCAGAATTATCTGGGTGTAATTAACTCGGAAGGTCGATTTTGATGGGTGAGGGTGGGGCTCGCCTCGAACTAAGCCTTTAGGCGTGTTAAATTCACACATTGAGGACGGAGTCTGGCCCTTTTCCCTCCCCACCTGAGGTTTTCCCACGCTCTTCTGATATTCATAAAATCACAGCGATTTTTTTTAAATTTTTAGCTGGATTGTCCAACGGCATCATCAAGATTTTCACCCTCCGGCCAATAGCCAAACGCTCCACCCACTAAGCTGCCACGCAACTCTCAAGATGGAAATGATGCGCATAAAAAATCTGGTCTCCCTAGCTACATTGAATATCGAGTAAGAATCAAATTTTTGGCAATAGCTCCGCGGATTATTTATTAGCCCTATCAACACTTTAACCCTAGATCAATTTTATGCAGCCGCTCAACGCTGAAATCTCTAACATAATTTTTCCTAACCAGGAAGCTGCGTTGAATATTTTCAAATTTTCCATATTGTAAGCATATTGTTGGGCTAATCAACTAATACACCGTGTTACCTTTTCGTTTTACCTTTGCAATGCAATATTCATTTGAATCGTGAGTGTCACGAGTCGTGATATAGGTTAACTCAAATCTACTCAAGGTATATTTTCGGGACAGTCGGCGGTGCCACGCCGGTCTTTCCACTCAACCTCTAAAATTTCCACCTTCCTCCCACTCCCTCCCCCCTCTGCAGCCCCCCCCCTCACCCTCCACTTCCTTCAGTGCCTCAGGGAATGCTTCAAGGAATCGTAAAGGAGCGGCCGGGGATAATTGGGGTCACTCTTTTCTTGACAGGCGTGGCCGACCCCACCTTCCCCCCTCTTCCCACTCGACTCTCACTCAGAAACTCACACACACAAGCACGCATCCACACGCACGCATGATCAAATTCCCCGAAGTGGTCGTTGGCTGCTTTGCACCCTTGGCCACTGAGGAGGCTCTCTCACCGGAATACCCATTCCTCGCCCCACCCCTCCATATCCCCCTCTTCCCGTCATCCCGTTTCCTTCCCCCAACCCCCACACTCCACGACCGCCTATCCACTCCGCCCGTTCTGTCTGCTCTCGCTTTTGTTTATTTTTTCCTATTTCTCCTTCGCGCTCAGTTCCGTAAGCGGAGGACCTTTCCTTTCCCTCCTCCTTCCCTCCGCGCCGAGCAGCGCCCCGAACCCTCGAAACGCCTCCACTTCGAAACAGTGATTCATTTCTCATCTCCTCGCTCTCTCGCTACCTCTCAGAACTCCTTACCTTAGTATTAATGCAAGGGTTTACCGTTCGCTGCCGTTTGCCCAAACACCTGTCAGTAGATTGACTGTTTTAACTCGTAGTAGAGTTAGCGTAGTATGACAAAGATTAAAAAAGCAACAACTGTCTACCACTTGGATTACGCCTATACAGATTCTTGTCAACGAGAGCGGCTTTCTATGGTGTATTGAGCCACGAAATGAACTGTAGGGCGTATCCAGAGTGAATTAAAATTGTTAGAATGTTAAATTTCCATAGCAATGCATTCTTTTACCAAAATTGAATTGATGAACCGATAATACTCGCTGAAAAAGCTGGAATAAATTTCTTACCGGGGTGTAATCGAAGGGAATTTTTAATAATTCTAACAATGCAGTTAATGAACGACAGCGTTCAAGGGTTACATCAATTCTTCAACTTCACTTTTGAAGCCATCTATCATTTGACACTTATGAAGTATCCCTTGTTCCCCTAAAACCTTTTGTGAGCCTGAACACGTATTATTTTTTGTCTCTCGGTCTGTTACACGCACGCGCACGCCTGGAGCCACGCGGGCGGGCGCGCATGTGTCGGCAGCCACAATTCGCGTCCGCCTCACCGTCAATCCCGACGTCAAGCCTTTCTGCTCGGCCGACACCTCGTGATGGCTCCCTTCTTTCACGTCCCTACCATCTTTTCAACGGTCGTACCCTCTTCATCCTCCCCTTCTTCTCCCTCCTGCCACCATCAGAGTTTCATTGCGCACACATTTTTAAATGGCACTGAAACATTCCAGCTCTGAGAAATTAAATTTCAAAGGATACCAGCTGAGGAGGTCTGATCGGAAGGGAAATTAATTAAAGAGGGGATCGGAATGGTGCGGTGGCTAATATACATGCTTCCCACCGAGAGGGCCCGGGTTCGAATCCCGGAGGCGGCAGGTATTTTTCTGTGACATCCCGATCCCTACTGGAGAGTGAGTACGACATCCGTCGGATGGGACGTTAAACTGCAGACCCCTTGGCGCCTTTCGGCAAGAGTAGGCTAATGCCGACGCCGGGTTTTTTTCCACCCTTCCTTTCCCATCCATCCCTAATGGTGCAAATGACCTTAGCTGTCAGTCGCCTCCCCTAAAACTACTACTACTACTATTCAATTAAAGATCTTAAGGAATTCACCGACTTGATGTTCTTCTAATTAGTTGTATGAGAGTATTGAAGAATAAAAATTGTAATAGTTATTTGTAAATATGTCAAAAAAAGAGTTAAAGTATGAAATCGGGACCTACGTGAGGGAGTTCAAGCGGAGTGGGTATAGTGATACAGAATGAAGGACAATGAACCAGGAGAATTCAAGTGGATCCCAAAAAGGCAGATATCTTTTTCATTGTTACCCTTACCTATACTGGAGCATTTTCGCCCAAAAGGAAAAGTGAAATGAAGTTTAATATAAAAGTGAAATATTATTACAAATAATTAATTGAAAAATCCAATGAAATAAAAGAATTTTATTCTCCTAATATTTTTTCTTACCTATGTATAATCAGCTTCAAATATTAGTACTTAATCATAAATGTTTGTTTATATCTTATCTTCTCTTTCATGAATTGATCACCATCAGTCTGGTGCTTGTTCAAACAGGAATATTAGTAATGTCAACTGTTAGATAATCAATCACTTCGGAGGTTAGGTATGGAGGTATAATTTTACTTTCCTATGTTTAAAAAATAGCTGAAAGAGTTTTAGATCAATTTAGGATTCTGATGGAAATAAAAGTCGTATTTAATTATTTACTGAAATTGTCCAATTGGATATTTTTCTAAGCAAGCCACGGAAATTACATTTCATTAGATGTATAATTTCTAAAGTAAGACGTAAGGATTCCCATTTTGTGAAAAGAAAGGAAGTCTATGCAGAAGGCGCTCAATGTTAATGTATTTAACATGTTCTTTACTTAACCTATATTCGCGACTGGTTGGATTAAATACCCGTTTTTCCTCGACTTATTGTTTTTGGTATCTCTGCGGCTCCCAAAGGGTCGCGGTTTAGATCGTCGCATATTAATTCGTAGCCTCTTTTTGTTTTCGGATCCTCACTAATTGTCCATCTTTGCCAAGCCACCGCCAACCACCATCAGCGACGTCGAGTACTCGCTCGACGCTGAGAGAGATTCGCCTCTTGTGGTATTTTGCCTTTAAATAACCAGATAGCATTCTCTCCACCAGCATGAATGCCTCTACTGAAAGTACCATTTAATTGACGCTCATCCTCCCTCTAAGGCATCATTTCTATCTGCATGAATTTTGGTCAGGAGAGGAGAAAAAGGAGAGCAAAATGGGCATTTTGGAGGGGGTAGAGCTTCAGTTTTCGTCTCTTTTGTATTACCTCATCCTCCTCTCTCCAACATTGTCTTTAGCTCCTTGTTTGAAGAGGAAAGGAGAGAGAAAAAGGACCTGAGGGGATGAGAAGGCAAAGGGTTGAACGCGCGAGAGAAGTGGATTTTGAATTTTTCATCGATGGCGTGCCGTGGCCCGCTTTTCCGCCCCCGGAATTAGGGGACGGGTGGGGGGGGGGGGCGGCGGAGGAGGAGTCATGTATGTTTTTTTTTTTCCGAGAATCTTCCTCTCCTGCCCGAGGATGATATTCTGCGAAGGAGAATGATTTGAGGTGCTCTTTTCAAGAGTTTCTTAAGCAAAGATTTTTTTCTCGTCGCGTGATCGCCATTAAAATATTTTCGAATACATCTATCTACTTGCCTGCCTTATTTTTATCTACAAGAAGGTTTACGGAAGGAGATCGCCTGTGAAAATTTCCTGGAGAGGGAAGATTTTCTTTTTTTCTTTTATGGCCCTTGTTATGTATAAAATGTTAAGTAATTAAGCAGTTATCTTCCAAAAGCAAGCCAATTAGTTTCCATTGGTATTTTGTTCGGAACGAAATTTGCTAATGCGGGAAAATTGGTCGGCATAGACACAGCATATATTGCACTAGTTCCTGTTTTTTTTACAGAATGAAAGACTATGGAAATATAAAACAATCAAATCTGTATATTCCACCGATATTATAACTTCATTTTCCGTTCTATTAAGTGTTTAGCAACAATGTATGCAGTTATGCATATATGTGATGATGACTTTGTGGTAGTTCGAAAGCTTTTGATATAAACTATACGAAAAATTATATTTCACGTAGTTAGTAATGATTGAAGACCTAATTATATTTGCGCAAAACTTTGCTCACCGAAAGTGTCAATATTTAATTTTGTTGATTAAAAATTTAAAATACATATACGATTATTACAATGTTCTTACAAATTTTTCCCGGACAACGTTTCCTTGCACTAAACATTAGGAAATATTTTGAGTCATCCAATGTTTCATGAAATAAAATATTAACTCATACTCAAGGATATTAGGTTTTGGTCTCAGAAAGGTTTTTGTAAAATATTTAATTTCGTAAAAGTTTCAAAATTTCGCAACCAGCATGGAATCCCCTTTAACTCAATCACTGGAAATGGGACCGAATAAGCCAATTGAAATTGAGCAAGTCTACTATTATGACACCAAGTACATCTAGATATTAATATGAGATTTCCCAATTTTATTATGGCAGAAAATTTGACCGCGTGAAATTGACAAATATGGCTATTCGTCAAGCAACAACAGAAGAAAGTATTGAGTCACTTGTTTCCAACTGAATGGTTACTTTCTTACAACATGACGGTCGTCTCATTTAGCACTTGCGGTTAAATATACCAAGGCAATAAGAGAAAAGAAGCAGTTTCTATAATCATAAGCTTTATGTCTTGGTTTATCTCCTGTTCGAAGAAAACACTGCTAGGGGATGACAGTGGCAATTAGACAATGGGAAAAGATGATATCATTTCTCCTGGGCCAATGTTCTTATTTTGGAGTATTTTGAATCAGCATTCCTTATTCGTTATTCTACCTTTAGCCTTCAGTTGATAATTTTTTAAATATAGTCATTAAAGCTACTGATATTATGAAACCATACACTAAGGGATGACTTATGTGATATTGACGAAATCAGTTTCTTTTGTTATTTGGTTACCAAACGGTCTCCCTGGGAATTTAGTAATGGCGTATTTGTTATCAATATTGGGTATTCGATATTACTGTTATTTCAGTAAAATGAAACCTTTGTTATTCTTTTTATAGATTCATTCAAATTGTTTTGTTACGCAAAGTTCTAATGGTCGTCGAAAACAGGGTAACACATACATATATTAAGTGAATTTCCGTATTACGAATAAATATCCCCGGAAACTAAACAGGTTCTCTAAGGTTTTCATTATACTCGTATAATTAGTGAATACTAATAGTACTCGTATATCTTTCGTAATCAATATTTTACCTATCAAATGTTGTTTTTAAATTATGACATTCTAGAAAACTTTTTTCCAAAACTATTTGATAACCTTTTGGTAACTTATTCAACATATTCAAAAATGAATGTATTCTTTTCCAGTAAGGGAATTTACATTGATCTATCTTTGCAGTAAATCATTGCGTAACGCAAAATCCCATTAAATAGTCTCGCGTTTCATGTTTTGGCGGCAAAGGTTGAGCTAAAATGCTTCCTATAATCGAATCAAAGTAAATCTACTAATAAATTTGGTAAAAGCAGTTAATTCATTTTTCTTTCGTAAAATAATGATACGATATTGAATAAGAATCATAACAGGAAATAAATATCATTTTTCATTCGTAGCTGCCGCGTCTTCTTTTGTGCCAGTAACTGTTTACCTTTTCTTTCCTTTCACTCACTTCATTTTACTTTTTCATGTCTTTCTATCTTCTTTAAGGCTTCACATCATTCCTTTTCTTCTCCCCTGTATTGCTGCCACGGAGTTCACTCTATCAAAACTTCATGCGGAAGTTTCTTTCTCCATTCTTCATGGTGTTGGATGAATGTGTGGAACAAATTGAAGGAATCGTATGATTCTACCCTCTTGATAAGAGTCCTTCATAGGTCGTCGGGAGGGAATTTCACATTTACGTGATCTTCCTTCTCTGAGAGCTGAACCTTTGTGCACGTTTCACCTATAATTTTATATCTCAGCCAACGTTTTGTGTGATGAGAGTTTTAGGGTGGTGTTTAGCAGAGAAGGAAACTATTTTTTTCTCATACCAGTTATAAGTAAAAATTTATCTTTATTCCGCGGAAATTTCCGCACTACCGTCAGATTGAGGTGATAGTTAAATGAGCATTTTACTGACCTGGTATTTTTTTCAAATATCCCACTGTTTCTTCCTATTTTACAAAGGAATATATGTACGCAGTCGCGAATTGCAGTTTCAATTCCTTGAATGGATAAAATACTTAATTCAATTTTGTCTGCCAACTTAGAGAAACTTTTTACTTACTTCCTTAGCATCTTGAACCCACCTTCTCCCTGCAGACTTTACCTACCTTTAGTTATTTTGAACTTAAAATACTGTATATATTGTTCGACATGGCAATATTATAGTAACATGGAATATCCAGTAGAAGCGTGGAGGAATTGCTCCAAGAATATATTTAAGGAAAATAGATGCTCATCTACACCTTAAATGCGCACTTAAATACGTCATAAATCCTTATCTCGTTACTTAGTTTGAAAATATACTGGTTACTTAAATTTTAACGTGTATTCTTCATGGTGCAAGAACCCTTTCATTATAAACTTTTTAAGAGAGTTTCATGAGTTTTAAGAAGGTTAAATGCTAATATTGTCCTAAGGATTATAAATCATTGAGCACAAGGCTGTGTATTGAGCAAATATTGTTTAAATGTACAATCGTTGAAGTATCTTTCATGCAAAACGCATTGATTTATGGCGGCATTTGGAAGTTGAAGGTGAAGATAAATTTGTGAGAATTTGCGTATTAATGCACCGCCAGGGATCCTTCTTGTATTATCAGCCAGAGCAAATGGTGCCCCAACAGAATGATCCTCCCGAGACGTCATAAGAATTGGCCTAAGTGAATAGAAGAAAAAAAATCGTCTTGCTGCGACGCAAGCCTAAATCTTCACTAGTGGAGTGGCACAATATTTGCCAAAATAGGGCCATTTCTTATCGACGAAATTTCAATTCTCCTCAGCTTAACTTATAGGGCTCCTATTGCAACTACCGTATGGTAGTATGGCGTAGTGAAGTAATTGCAAGAATCCTAAACTCAAGGATTTGACCCTCCCTCCCAATTGTTACATCCAATGAAATCGATTATTTAATGGGAAAATTGAAACCTTAAGGAAAAAAATTAGTGATGGCTGATCCGAGGTAGACAAATGGGTCATGCAAAGTAAGCCATCAATAGTAAAATGAGGTAACATTACGTGAGGATTGAAAATCCTGGAAATGTTGAGTTGAGGCAGGAAAGGCGGAATAAAACGACTGCTTTGAGAGTTCCTCCTTCGTCTTCATTGTAGCAGGAACGATTTCGGTGGTTCTTCATAGGAATCGGGGAAGGTAGAGGAAGGAGGGGGAAAAACAGAGTGAAGAGAAAAGGAGAGAAGGGGCAAGGGAGGAGAGAAATCCGAATATGGCCTACCCACGCTACTTGTTGCTTTTCATCATTTGCTATCGTCTCTATGGGACGGGCGAAGACTGAATATAGATTGGGATATATCGTAAAGAATCATTTTACATCTTAGTGGTTGGATGATAAAAACGCGTGGGGAAAGTCATGTCTCTAATAAAGAAAACTCTACGCAGTTTCAACGAAATGGAATAGCGCAGCATGGAACCTCTTAGAGCCCTTCAGTTAATAAATTGTTACCTTTTCCTCCAAACTTTCGCTCGGCTCTGCTCCGGCCGGGGGTTATTGGGGGCACGTCGTGTCGATCCTGGGTTGCACAGTTTTGGTTGCGTCGATCTTCATTAATGAGTAAGTTGTCTCTTTCCTTTCGTTTATGGATTTCAACCTTATTTTGAGAATTTCATTTCAAGTTTCCCGTCTTTTTGAGACGATAATGATTACGGTGCCCGACCACTCGTGAACTCTGCTGGATGGGATTTACTCGCCGTAAATTTACCCAAGCCAGTATGCAGGGTTTCCCAGGGATTTCACTCGCGAACGCGGAATGAATTTGAGCGGACTTACTGGAGTATTTCTAGCGTAGGCGGTAAGGCATTTCACTCATATTGTTACGACTGTGAGACTAGAATTACGTTCCGTTTATGCCTGTCTTCTGTGTTATTTTCTTTCCACGAGAGCGGCATACCGCGGATCCCTCGCTTTCTTTCCGCGTCTTACCATAAGAAGTTCCCTCTCCCCCGTGCCGCCTCATCCCAACTCTATCACCTCTAGTCCTACTTAACCATTTCATCTTCTCAAGCTCCCTCCCCGAGCCCGACGCCCTCCTTTTCAGCCCTTTTAAATATTCTTCGGAGGGACGCGCGACACAGGCGCCATTATCGGGGTCTGGCGAGCTCACTGCGGAGGGAGGTCGCGGGATGGGAAGGGGGGAAGACTTTGTGAGATTAGTTTAGGGATGATCGAATTTGTTCTCTCCCGTTTGCTTTTTTGAAGTCCCCGAATCAGGTGCAGCTTTGCACCCCGTAAACATGATGGCAGGGAAATCTATTATTTTTCTCTCTATCTCATCCTCTCCCGCAGCGGTTCCTTCTTCTCGTTCTTACCTCGTTTCCTTCCCTCTCCCTCTCCACCTCTACCTTCCTCATAAGAATTCTAGATGCGTACTGAACGAGAGAACAAAATCCATACATCCGCTGTGTGTGTGTGTATCGTCCCGTGTGGAGATTTGCGGAGCGTGATGCTCATCTATCAGTCCAGGGTGCTCCTTCCCTCACTCCTTTTCTCTCTCCGCATCCCGGGTGGTCGCCTCATCTTTTTCAAGCGATTGATGCGTTGCTTTCTTCTTCCCCCCTCCCACTCGCTCCTTTTTTTTCAAATTCTCGATGAGAGAAGCATGTCACGCAGAGCCAATGCATAACAACTAAAATCCTCGTTCGATCTCCCGCGAGTGTGGACTGTTTTGTTATTTCAAAAAGGTTATCTTCGGATGGGCAAACGGAAACTGCTGGGTTTGGACTCAGGTGGTCGCGAGCGATCCACAGTTCCCCAAAAAAAGGCTACACGCGCTATCGACTAGCTGAATTGGTAATGAAATTCATTAGTTCACCTCATTTACCTATTTCAAATGAGGAGGGGGTATGTATTATATCGGAATATATTGTAAAACTTGTCTACTCTCTCTCTGTTATGCAATTTGAATGTGGATGATGGAAATGCCAACGAAAAACGTTTCATGCATGTGCATAAATCAAGAATAAAAAAATATTTACCCAATGATGCTTTACATTGATATTCATTGCCGCTATCGAGTCGATTCATCAACTTTGTTTCCATTTTTTTTAGCGGACTACAAAAAGTGAAAATTAAAGGTAAAATCAATGGTATACCGAAAATTTCTCATGTTAAATGAACTGCAATTTTATGGCTACCGTTCTTAAATTTGTCGAAGGTAGTGATTATTAGTAAATATTTAAATGCGAAGGAAGAGATTACTTTAATAAATTCAAATTAGAATCCAGTTTTTTAATGATGATGGTAGGTGCATTTTGCATGTTTTAATGACTAGTGCAATAAATGTTTCCTTGGGTGTAATAAATTAAAATGTAGTATGGAATCGAGAAGCCATCAGTAGTCTCTGAATATAAAGGAAGTGCGACGTTTTTTTCTAGCTTGTCGAGTTAGATTAATGCTCCAGACTGACACGAGGAAATGATAAAATGCTAAACAAAATATACTGTTTCTCAAAAATTAATTCCTTTCTGTCATATTATTATTCAGTAAGGCGTTCTAACTTGCTAGTAAGTATATATTACATGAGAGCCGTATGCGACTCTTTATTTTGGCGATTTTTTACTCCAGACCCCCGAAAACAGCGAGCCTTTTAAGGACGGAAAATTAAATTCCTCCCTCCCACTCTCTTATTCCCTGTCACGTATAATCTTGATCTAATTCGCTTGTGCTATTGAGTGTCGCATTCTCTTGTCTCATTCTTCAACAAGGGGTAAATTATGAAAGAGATACGAGACGATTCGTACTCCGACACTCGAGTTATGAGTCACTTCTTACCCACTCCGCCTTCCCCAAATTCTTTCAGGTACGCACGTGCGCCCAATCATGGCTTATAATAGGAGAATAATTGTGGCGCCTGCTCCGATTATCCAGATTGTCCTGCCTCACCCTCTTTCTCCCCTTCGCCCCCCCTTCCTCCTATGGTACTACACCGTTGCCCGATTAGGGCGCTTATGATTTCCTTTTGCCGCTCGAGCCGTCGCGGCGACCGTGATGGATAGCTGTCTCCGTGGTCGGTGCTCCCGTCGGAAATCGACGTCGTCGAGTATGACAAATGAATGGGAGGATACGCGCGCAATCCATCACGTTCGTCCACTTGGGGACCAAAAACGAAAAACCGAAGTGATCTCGCCATTTCCATCCCCCGACATCCCTCCGCCCTCCACCCCTCGTCTCGTCCCGTATACCTGCACATACACATTATTCCTTCCCTCGCGAGCAGATGCGTGAGTGAATTCGTATTCCTCCACCTATCTTCCGCTCCCTTTCTTTTTCGCTCGCTCCTCTGTTTTTTCCCTCTCCTTGTCACTCCCGAACAATGTGTGTTGTTCGTCTTTTAATTCACCGCGTGACCTCCGGTTCCGTGCGTCGCAATTTGGTGTAAGTATCGATGAACAAAAGGACTCAATGATTCCCCACTCTTTTTCTTTCTTTGACTAATTGATTCACGTGTCCTCAATCCCGCGGTTCGATTGAAAAGCAGCATAGCTGTGCAATTACGTGTGCTAGGTCGGATGCCTCGAAAAGAGTGATTGAGTCTTCCCCGTTGGTCCAGTCATAAATTCTGGGTGCCATTGGTGTTGAAAAACTTACGCTCGGAACGTCAATCTGGAGCGATCGGTTCTATTTTTCATGCAAGCGGAATGAACACATCAAAGAAACGTTTTTAGGAGACCGGCAGATGCGCGAACGCACACCTCGGGACATATTCTGCCTCAGTGGGTCTTCACCCACGAGCAAAAGATTTGAGAAGCCGGGGAAAGAAGTCATCTTTTGCCCGTCCGACTGATTATTTACGCTCATTTGAGACTCCCATATTTTTTGTAGATGGGTTGATTATTAATCTTTGCTTGATATTTTTTGTTTTAGGCAGGGTGTCTAGACTTCCCGATTTTACCTGGGTATTGACCTCTGATTTTGGTCATCTTTCCCATGCCCCACGAATTAATTTCAATATCCACTTGAAATCTTTTTGTGCCTGGGTACTCCCCTAAACCTACCGCATTTTCCACAGCATGCCTAGATCATGTTTATGAATCTCATTTATGGCTGTCTTCCCTTCTGTTATTTTAATTTATCATATGTCCCTGGTTCATTAGCTGGTGGCTCTTCATTACCAATATTGGTTGGACAACGTTTCTTTCATCACAATTTGGAAGAAAAAAAGCTTGAAATTGTCTAACGTTAGATTAAAACTCATCGGTGGAATTTGTGCTCCTTTGATTGTTAAACTTTGTCATGACAACAAATTAAAAGCTATCAAAATATAATTTATTCGATAGTTAAATAAAAAAAACAAAATGCTATATTTTTAATATTTCAGCAGTAATATATGTCACGTATTTATAGCATGTTTGTTCCATATTACTGATGAAAGACTACCGAAAAACAAAAAGCGTAAGCTTATTACATTTTTTAGTTCTCTCGCGTTTAGAAAATGTTTGAAAATTTTCTTTATTTGGTTATGCTCTAATTCCTTTTCTTTTAGAAAATATCCTGGAAGGGAAAAAATGTCTGACTGCTGGAATTGTTGTTATCATGAACTAAGGAAGAGAAAAAAGTGTAAAATCTTGTTTTTTGGACTATTATTTTGCTCATTTTTTCATAGTTTGACACCCATTCGGCGAAAGAAGCAATTTCACTTGTAAGCATCCTGCACCTTTCTTGACTTCTCTTCTTGGCTTTCCATCTTCACTGTTTGAGAGGTTTCCATCTTTGATTCCATAATAACCGAGTAACCCTTGGTAATTTGTCCTCCTTTGATAAGACAAAAGCAGTCTGATTCATTGCTTTGAATGTAGTAAAAGGGTCGCACAATCATTAGCATGACCACTGCTCAATTCATAACTATTTATTGTGATAATTTTGACAATACAGGTCATTCAAGTGCCTGTTGACTCGGAGGGAATGAGTCCGAGAATTATATTGGAAGCGTGGAACTTAATATGTGAAGCCCTTGTAAGAAGAGGAGAAACGACGTTGGTGATTTTAGGGTAATATGTGAACAAAAATCGTTTTTCTTATCTTGTTACTCTTCTTTTAGCTTTATCTAATGACTCAGTTTACATTTTATCAGATGGGTCCAAAATACATGCCGCGCATGCTAAGAATGTTTTTGTCAGCCTATAGTTTGTGTTGCATTTATTTTTTGTTCCTAATTTAGTTTGTTCTTTTTTTCCAATCTTTTTTCGTTACACTTAGTTGGATAAAGGTATGATTAAAACCTTGTAATCAGCACGAATTTTCTTCAAAATGTGGTATTCTCCAAGTACACCGCTGGAATTCTTTAATTTTTGGCAGATTACCAGAGCCTCGGATCGTATAATGCTGCAGCTTGTATGTGATATTAATATTTATATAGGTTAGACGAAGGATTGTTCAAAATTATACATTTGTCCTATGCTAACCAGTGGTATATCATAATTTTTTCATCCTTTCTTTACGCATGTGGCAGTGGACGGAAAACTCTCAGTATTTGAATCGTGACCATTAAGCGAGTCTGCCCGGGTGAATATGTTTGCGTTCGACTTCTTTTCACTCCATTGATTCCTCGTCTTTTCGTGTCGGTCCCTCCTCTCGCGTCGTCTCTTTTGTTCTCCGGAGAACTGCTCGTTTCGAGACCAGTGCTGGCGACTTGACTGATCCCATTTCCCTTTCACTTGCGTCGGAGAAAATGAAAGGCATAAATAAAAAGGATGCGACATGAGGTGTAAATAAAAAAAACTTTCAAGTGGGCGTAGAGACTGGAAACATTTTGCCTTGCGGTCGCGGCGTGACGTTATTAGTCAAGTGCGCGGAGGAGGAGGTCGGAGTGAGTAGCTTCGTGATGAGCTCGTGCTGGGTTCGGAGGAGTGAGTGGGAGCTTGCAATTTTGGGAGGGGGGGGATTTGTGTATGGACAGGCTTCTTGAGATGGCGGACTTGTAAATCTTTAATTTTTTTGAACACTATAAGTCAAATTGGCGGGATCTAATTTAGTCCATTTATGTAGGTTAACTCTCATGTTCTATTTCATCCGATCCAATCTTGAAGCATGCATTTCACTTTCAATCTTATCCGTCTTCCAAAATTTTCTGTCGATAAAATGCCTTGTTTTGATGCACGTATGTCGTTACCATATTGCGTCAGAAACTAAAATATGCTCACAGTGACGTATGCCTTAGGTATGTACAGAGACCGAAACACGAATGTTGCTCATTTGCTATCGTTTTGAATTACGTTCACCATTAATCAAACTCGTGCATCCTTAATTGTTTAAACAGGCCGTATTAATAAACCGTAGTGAGATATAAAATAAATAACCTAATCTTCCTTGTGTCAAACTACTCATTAAGGTATCAAAATATCAGCAAAACGTATGGTGTTTTAATGGGTGAAAATATATTGTCTACATTTTATGCTCAGAGACTATTTTTTATCCACGTAAAGTGATATGCACACCTTGCAGTTTTTATCATTGAATATTGATGACGTATCCTTTAGCATTTTAATATAATGAAATACATTAAGCATCAGAATACAAAATTATGATACTCTGATACCACTGGAAATATGAATGATATATTCGGTAATTCATCAGCAACTTCTTCTAAAGGGGGAGTCTTGTCGTTGTAGCCATTGCTCTCTCTCCATTGGTCTCGGTAATTGGAATTCATAAATATTTTTATCCATTTTTACGATATTAAACACGTGAAAAAAGGAAATGCTGTATTTTTCAAGAAAAAATCTTGCATGTTCACGATACGTATCACTTTAGATCAAGAGCTGTGTGTTGCAATAGGCTATTTAAATATCGTAGATATAATTTTACAATGCACTTGTTGCCAAAAATTATATAAGTTTTATGTATGGCGACAAAAATATTTTCATTAAAAATGTTAAAATCTTTGCTGCAGAAAATTAATGAACACTTGCCGATACTTAGACAGAGAAAATATTTAATTATAGGTTCTCGTAGAATACCCGTAAAAATCTATGGAAAACAAATTAATGTCCTTTAATTATTTGATGCCGAGGAAGTTACTAACGGGATCTCTCTTTTCTGACAGAAAAGTAGGTGACATTGCAACACATTGGTAGTTTTGTTGTTTACAAGATGAAATTAAACCTTTTGGCGATTTCACGCAATCCGGAGCAATTTGAATAATTGGAAATAAAACTACTCACCCATAATTCAAGGATTCGAATCAATTGGCCTTGTGTTGATTGTAGTAATGCAAATATTTAATTGCATAATTTGTAATTTTGTGAAACGGTGTTGGTTCGATTCATATGGAAAATGGCTATCAACGCTTAATATATCGGGGTCCTTGTTGGAACATGACACCAGTAGCGGGCAACTTACATACATGATCATGAAATCCATGTACGATATATCAGTATGCATCTTTTAAATGATCATAGCTAATATGAACATATTTTCAGTGAGTTTAAAATTTGATTAGGTTATAAAAGCAGTTGGATTTATTCAAACATGTTCATGTCGAGGACATCCTTAAGTAGCATTGGAAAATTGATGAAAGGCGTAACTTTCTGCACCATTTAAAAAATGTTCGTTTCCTATTTTATAATCTGTCATCTCTCGAATAGTAATCTTTGTATCTCTCTCTCTATAAGTAATTTGCAATCGAGTGCGTGGGATTAGTTGTTTTCCTCGGCTTGTCACATCAGTCATCGTAAAAGGACCGACTTCATTGGGATGTTGTGCAGCAACGGGTTGAGAGGTTCCTTGGAGGGAGAAAAGGACTCTAGAACTGAAACACTCTTATCGCGTTTGATTGCCTCTATTGGACATAGGTCCTATGACTTCGAGGGACGGCTTCAAGTTACTAGAGCTCAACGATGATGGCGCAACATTCAGAAACCTGTAGGATTAGCGAGTGCGTTCATCCTGGAATAGCGCGTGTGTCGCAATCAGGAAAACAAGTCAGATACTCAGTCCTGTCTGAAGTATTTTATTTTCTATTGGGGAGTTCCGGGAGGGATGGTAGGAAGGACAGAAAGTTTCACATGAAAGAATTTAAAGGGAGGCTAAATGACATTTTTGCTCTTTTTTAAACATAAAACCTCGGGAGTTCGTTCGAGTGCCACTCATAGCACTCGATCTCGGGAACCGATGTCCGAACAAACCATTGATATACGTGGAGTTTAACTTAAGTGATTATTGATGTTTTGTTATGAAAAATATTTTTCTTCCTTAAGGAAGAAAAACACAGTCGGTCCGACCAATTCTCATTCCGATTTTACTTCTTTCCCTATGTAAAGTTGGAATGAGATTTCAGTTTAACTAAAAGAAAGCACTCCGTCTTAAATTATCTCAGATACCATCGTTTTGAAATTATGTTTGGAATCGATACTTTTAGATAATAGGATTTTGTAATCAGGTAGTTACTTCACCGCAAATATTTTAGCTGTAAATGGTTCAAGATACATTGTTTTCGTACTATTTAAAGTTATATTTTCCAATCAGTCATTCCCTAAGTAATTAATCAATTGCCTATATATATATATATATAGATATAAACATATATATATATATATATATATAAATGGGGCGCGGTAGTCTAGGGGTAAAGCGTTGGACTACTGACCAAAGAGGGCCTGGGTTCGATTCTCGGGCTAGCCTCTCTGGGCACCTGCAGCTCCATTCAAGCTTCGTGATTTTCCGGGTACCAGATCTTCCTGGGAAATCTAAGCCGGCACAGGGAAAGGGAAAGGAACTGGCCCCCCTACCCTGACGTGTGAATTTCACTCGCCGTCACGCCTAGTACTGGGTGAACTCCCCTATCAAACTGACCTTCGGGTTGATAGTGGGGATTCTGGTGCGTAAGTTATAGATAAATGCTGAAACTGAAAAAAATTACAGTAATTCTATAGCTGACTGGTGTTTTATAGTTACGCAGGAATGAATCTTAATTTAAAATTATAACAGAAAAATATACTGCGAAAAAAGTAAGACTGTTTTTACGGATAATATTCTCTTTTATAATTGAAATTTGAAGGGATTCCGCCTGAGATTTTAGCGGACCATATTTATTCTCATGTTAACCAATAGAGTAGACCATATTTGACACCAATTGAACGTAAAAATTCTCTCAATCAAGATATTTCTCATTGCGATTTCTTAATAAAACGGATGTTTTCATTTAGATTTAGTACAAAAAATTCTCCAGTCGACATAATAGCTGCCTCGGGGGCCAATTCCGAAAGAAAATAATTAGTTACGCCACTTTTCCAAAAGCGCCTACGAAAACCAGTGTTTATCAGGTGGAGGGAAAGGTGAAGGGGAGGGGGACTGTAGTCGTAGGAGATTATTGCAGCGAGGCTGATTGGTCTTAGCCGATCGCTCGTGTTGGAACTTTTTATTTCATCTTTCGCTCTCTCTCTTATCTTCTCCTTCTATTAATCCTACTTCCAAATCTGCCTATTTTCCTGCGCCAACTCTTTCTTCTTAAATAGGGTTATTAAAACTTTATGATTAAGTAGAATTTGTATTCTCAGAAACATTCTACCTGTATATGGGCGGCCCACGCATATCTTCTCGTCAAGCTGCAATAGAATGACGAAAAATGGTGATTGGGTGTACAGATTAGTTTTATGTCCGTGGAAGTTATCCGTACCATTTGGACCTCGGCCAATTTGATGCTAATTCTTTCCTGGTGTTTGTCTGAGTCAATCTACCTCGATTCCATGTACGATTGCAACGGGACTAATTTGAGCGCCAATTATTTTATGCGTCTTTTTTGACTTTCGACTTGTCTTATTTACGTGGAAATGGTTATTTTATAAATGTGTGTGGATGATAAGATATTATATAATTAAGAAATATGTGTAGATAGCGCGAAATGGTGGATATTTTTTTTTATAATTTATATTACCACAAATAGAAGACAACTCGATCGCGAATAATTTACTTTGTAGGGGCTTGATGTTTTCTTTCAGCTTATTTAGAAATTATATTAAATACGTTGTTACCAGTACCTTCAATACCTGGAAACTAAAAGTGATATATAGCCTTATTCAATTCAAACCTCATCCAGTAATTTTATGTATTAATTTTTGCCGTGATCTTTCAAAGTTGCCAAGACTTTGACATAGTCTGCTACTTAATAGATCAGATTTATTTACTACCTTTGAAGTAAATTTGGAATTAGAGCATAATTTTGGTGACACAATTTACGAAATTGTTTACTTGTGTTTAGCTATGACATATTCTATCAAATACTTGAATTTCCTGGATGTAGGGATAAATAGAATATAAATTAATCGAATATGGGTCGAAACACGAATAGCAAGGACGTAAACGTAAAATCTTCACGTGTCGTGTCCTCGTAACTCAAATTGTGCCTTTCGGTCGAAAGAGTTCAACGCTATTAGCCCAAAGACTTCGGAAGAAGCATAATCCATGACGGAAATCAGCCACATTGAACACAATGACGCAGTCGCTTCAGATAGTAACGATGGTGCACAAACGAGAAATCTTTTGATTTTTTCCTCATTTTATGCATTCTTATCATTAAATTTGGTGGGGATAAATTGGAGACGGAAACACTGGAAACATGGATGCATTGTGAATGAAGACGAAGGTTGAGGAGGTGGAGGAAATGAGTGGAAGCCGGGACGCAGCGCGCGAGTGCATACTAAAAAGCGAAGAGAAACAGGAAACATATCGAAAGGAAAGCGGGAGGAGCGTTTGGTGGATGAGGGGGGGAGGTGAAGGGGAGAGGGTAGATTAAAGTACGGAGGGTGATGGAGTGAAGCGAGGTTCATCATATTAAAATCGTGAGTAAGATCACGCTTTCCTCTTCCTTTCTATAGAATTGGAAGCCGTAATTATAACGGGGAGTGGGTGTCGGTTATAGCGGAGACCGGGGTTGCCTGCAGATTGGACCGGCCGCGTTTCCTCTCTCTCTCTTTCCATCGCCCGCCTCCTCCTTTCTATTCTTTCCTCACCCCTCTTGCCCTATCACTTTGCGCAACGCGGGACTAATTTCACCGCTCTTTTCTGGCCCGAGAAGAAAAACGGTTCCTAACGCGTCAAACGCACTTATTTAATCACAATAACTTCACGCTCAAATTAAAAAAAAGGGAAACTCCAGCTACATGGATGATTAATAGTTAGAAGCAAGGATTGTTGAGCAATGTGGTTTGGCTACTTCTAATGTTCTTAAGATTTGGTGGGCGCTCCAGAATTATAAATTGGCATTTATTATACTCGCGCACATTACTGATTTGATCGTATCAAAGTGGCTAACTGATGTAGTAAAATTTAATATTAATTGATGAAGTCTTTTTTCAATTAATCCTGAGACGAAATCTTATTCTTAAAAAAACAGCATTAACAGCTCACCTTATTGTTGTGATTTAAATATTATTTTATATGCATATATTATAGAACTTCACAAATTGACCAACAATTACCGATTTTCGTACAGCCCGAACTTAAATATTGAGTGGAATACAAAATTATGTCTCTATTATATTTAAATGGTTAAATATGGGCATTTGGATTTTTTTAAAAATTGGAATGAACAATCTTTTACATTGTTTAAAACAAAAATGATTATACATAGCATTTTTGCTCAGCGACCTACCATTTATCTCCAAGATTGATTTCTTGGAGCCGGTAATCCTTTGCTTTTATAACGCCCGTAAAAATAATTTAATTTTGAAAAGTTGTGGGATCACCGAGATACTTCTGTCAATATTGTTGGAGCATGTGGTCACTTTTACCATTTTGTGATATTTACAAAAAGTTCGAATGAAACCGTAATGAGAAACGAAAATGGAAGCCCGTTGATTGCGCCAACGAGATTGTTGTAGAATTATCAGATCGCCAAATAATAAAAAAGTCGGCGAATATGAGTTAACTTCAATTTTTGACGGCCACTCGAAGCGAGCTCTGTGGAATTTTCCGCTAAATTTCCGACAACCATGTCATGTCACGTCATGTTCCGCGGCCTCCTTGGTCGTCGTTTATTTTGGGACTGGGCTGCTGCGCATACCTTTTGGCGGGGATAACTCGCAGCCATCCCATTCCTAACCAATCCGTCCGCATCTTGGGCCACCGTGTCGGCTGAGTAAGAAGCAAGGGGAATTAGGGAGAGGAGTAGCGGGAGTGGAGAACGCGGCGGCGGAGGGAGGGAAAGGCAGGAGGGGAGGAAGGCCGGGTGGGGAAACCAGTTCCCTCCAAACGGAGATTATAGATAAGGGCTACGAGAAGAATTAATCCTTTTTGTCGAGCCGGGAGGAATCTCTTTGATTCTTTCTTTCGCTCGTTTCGCATGAGCCACACGTATGTACTTATAAATACATAAATACATTGCATAAAGGTTTGAAAGCGGATGAGAATTGTGTCCCTTTATTTGGCAAAAAGGAAAAAAACCTTTTATTCGAGCATGATGCGCCTTAGCGCAGCTGCCACGGGGTAGGCGTTGAGAGTATAAAAAGGGTGGTATTATTTTTGTTGTGGAAACAAGCCATTATGGAAGATCTGTCGTATCCGACGATCTCAAGGTTGGAAGCATCTTTTCTTTCGTAAGCCAGCGACAAACCTTTCATATGCCCGATTTGGACGTGTGCGCGTCGTCTTCCGGGAAGCAAATAAATTCACTCGCATGGTTAATAAAAATAACAAGAAACATTTATGGCAGCCGTTTTCGTAAAAAAAAGATTGTCGTGAAGAGACGTCTTTTTTAGACGCTTCTTTCAACTTTGCAACTCTATTCTTGATTTTCAATGAGTTTCCTTTCATTAATGTGTAATAGCCGAAACCTTTGGATGTTTAAGATAAAGTTCACTCTTAAAATATAAAATTAAATCAAATATTATATTTACATTGAACTGATTTTATATACAAGGAATTTTGCTGCCAGGAAAAGTAGCATAAAGCGTTGGCGTATCACTTCAATTTAGTCAACTAACGAAATATTTATTCTTTTTAATGATTGTTATAAATTTGAACTGCAAGCGATTTTTTGTTTCCAAAATTTAAATCCTAAATCCCCATGCATGAGCTGTGCATGTGTTCTAGATTTGTTGCTGAACCTTTCTTGAAATAATTTAAAAATATTCAGATCTGTAAATATCAGAAAAATATGTTCAGTTTAATATGGACATTAAACAATTCCACGAAGTGAAGCCTGAAAGTGTAAAATACAGGTATATGAATAAGTTTATTTAAAATTGATGGTTTTAAAATAATATTAGATATCTCGTCCTATCACTAGCAAGTTCACTGTAATTTTGTGCTAGTAGGTGAAAACTGCTTCAAGTTAACAGTGAGAAATGTAATGAAATAATTGACTTTGTAATTCCACACACTTTATTTAAAAACACGACCCAGGTTTCGACGTTGAACGTCATCATCAGGTGACGTTCAACGTCGACGTTGAACGTCATCATCACCTGATGATGACGTTCAACGTCGAAACCTGGGTCGTGTGTTTTTAAATAAAGTGTGTGGAATTACAAAGTCAATTATTTCATTACATTTCAATATGTTATGCAAATTCCACAAAGTTACGCCTGAGACAACAAATTTTTTTAACAGTGAGAATTTCAAATCTAAAATTCATCATTTGCAGAAAAAGACCGATGCGGGGATAACATGGTGGCATTTGCACTACTAGCTTTCCAACTTATGTGCTCATTTGAATTCGTGATTGAGTGGAAATGAGATACATAACTTTAATCGACCCAACTACTTGTGAATTAACGCGGGAGTACTCACGGATATCAACTCCTCGATCTACGTACAAATCAATTAAAGCGAGTTGCAAACTCGTGTGAAAGGTGTTGACGATGAATTTCATTCTCGATGGGAGAGATACAGGGAAATTATTGCGGCGGACCAACCGGCAGGAAAGTACCTCCTCCGCCTGTGATTAAATGGTTGAAACCTTTCGATTCATAAACGACTAACTATCAATCACGGGGAGCCGAAAAGGGTGCTTTCTCTTTCACGCTCCACATGCGCCAGGGTTGACTGATGGGAGAGGTAGGGAATGGAAGTGGTTATGTGACGGAAGGGTGGCGGAGCCCAATGGAGAGGGGCGGGGTGGACATGCAATTGTGACTGAGCTCGCTTCACAACAATCTCCTGCTTACAATTCTCACGGCGCGCGACTCTCAGGGCGTGCTGCGTATCCCTAATCTCGATAAGTGGAACGAAGGGTACTCTGAAGTATATCAGGGTACTTTCACTGTCTGAGGCTACAAAATAGATACCATTTATTTATTTCTCCTCTTTCCTCCCTCCCGGGCACATTTGCATATTCGAAAGAAATCGTATTTATCCGCATGTAATAAAAGCCTATGTGAAATCGTCCGTAACAGCCAAATATAATTGTTGGTTGGATCATCAAATTCCATGCGGGTTTGAAAGAGTTTGTTTTAATTGTGGATAACACGGTTTATTTATTTTTAATGATTGTGAATGGGTTGAATCATCAACTTTTATGCGGCTAAAAACGTTTTTGTTATATTATCTATAATAAAAATACATTTATTTATTTTGAATGATAATCAATAATGGATTTCGTTGGCATCGGTAAACACATGAAAAATGTTGTTCAACTCGTGGGATAAATGGTTTAATAAATTTTGAATTCCCATGATTGTTCACGGCTGGCAGGGTATGACACGGGTGATGATGGGTCTATATTCAGTGTGACCTTAGTTGTCTCGTATAACTCAGGGTATGAAGACTCCACTCCAATTATGAAGATAGAGTTTTCCAGGACAATTGAGACACTGAATCTCTTTTAATCTCTCCTAATTGCTTAAAAATGATTATTATTTGAGTAAAATGTAAACGTTTCATAGTCTTAAATCCGAAACGACGGGCAATGCATATAGTCTCCATACGCATATGGTCGGTACTATATACACCTAAGCGTAGGTTTTTAATAATTTACGAAAATTATAAATATCATTTCCTAATTGTGTGCACATGTTGTAAATAATTATTATAGCTTGTTTCAAACGGAATATATTACTCTTATATTTAACTATGTTCTATGTAGATTTAAGAGCGGATACGAGGATCAAATTGACCTCCTGTGAAATACAGATGACAAAAGTTTTCTGTTGAGGAACTGTCATCAATTCATTCATGCGTGTACATATTTAACGAAAAGGAGACCTTAAAGTTACATTGGAAAATATTTAAAAGTCGAAGATACTTCTTGTTTAAAGGCCATTTTCGGGAAAATGCGATCACTTTCAAATGTTCTCCAGTTCAGCCTCCCAAAAAATAGCTATAAAATGCCTTCAAGAACCATAAACTTCCCCATCTAATGCAGTTCAGCGAACTCAAAGATCATTTTAGTTGCAAATTTACCTAGCGGACTTTCAAGACGACAGCAGAGGCTGTTATAAGCTCAGCCTTGCTCATCAAATTACGAGTAAATGTGATGTCTTCGTGAAAGGAACAGCAGGTGAAATTTTTTCGATCTCAATTATTGAGGAGATTGGCCTTAGTTTTATTATTAACGCGATTTTTTCGACGAAAGAACGACTTTTAAAATCATTCAGCCGGTCGTCTATTTCTTATTGTTTGTCCGAGAGGGTTAATCTGTATATCTGAAAACTCAAAAATCAGAAAATAAAAAAAAATATCTCCCCATCTTTCGTCATTTCCTCGTATTGCTCTTCCCTTCTTCGACCTCGCATGATTTTTTACTCACGCACACTCTTTCAAAATTGCCTACGGTAAGCTCAGGATATGCCCTGCCGTTGCGGGTGCCGAGAGAGCGGGTACGGGAGGAGGAGAGCCACGAGGGAGGCCGGGCAGGGGGTCAAGGAGAGCGGGGGAGGTCAGAGAAATAGGGGTGAGGAGGAAGGAAGTGGTAAAGAAAGTGGGTGGCGGATTGCGAGGGAGGTGAGAGGAGGTATTGACATCACCCTTTGGAGAGAAGAAACTGTGTCCTTCGGAACAGTTAGCTCCTTGTGGGCGTAATGATGGCGATGATGCTTCTGTCGGCACGGAGAACATTAACTTTGCCCCATTGATGATCTCGCGCATTGATACATCGGTTGCTTCATTTGCTAGCGGTCGTTCAAGCGGAAAGGTGTTCTTTCCAATGTCTCACGTGGGAATCCATTTGTTTTTATGAACATTTCCCTTGTATTTTTGTCTTGCTTTTGCTTCCTTGAATTTATGTGGTGAGACTGCAGAACTCATTGCAATCAATAATGAGTAACTTAAATACATCAAATCGGTGCTCGTCAATTTACTTTAGTAATTCTCGCTCAGCCTCAGAATGAGTAAAGAAATAATATCTCTGTGCTAATGCTGAGTGTTCCGAATAAAATATCGTTTATTTCAATAGAATAAATACAAGTAACATGCTCATAGATTAATTATTCTTTATAAATTTGATACCATGGTTAAGTTTCGCAACAAATCACAGCTTCTATCATCTAAAAAAAAACATGATCACTTTTTGTTTCTTTTTAATACGTGAAAAGCATACGGACATCATCATGATCTCTTTCTGCAAGATAAGGCAATCAGTGGGGCTCGTTTGATCAGCCAGTTCCTCGAATAAATCAGTTCATTGTATACCGCCCTAAACAATGTATATTGCAATCATCCGAAGTTTCAACAAGCCAAAGTAAGGAGAAAGGGCAAGTGGTGCTTTTGCTAACGAGCGGGTTATTAACGAAACATATGTATCGTTGCGATCGGGCTCGAGATAACCCCTTGTTACAGGTGTTACGTTTACTCAAGTGCTTTTGCTTCCCTGCCAACACTTCATCATCATCTCACGGAGACCGATCGACATGAGAGATCCGCCTGCAATCCAGCCAGTTGACATTGTTGTTTGCTATCACACTAGAGATTTCAGTCTGAGGCTTTTGGTTTTAATATGAAATGGATATTCACCTTCCCTTACCGTGTATCTTTCTCTATGAAGGCTGAGAGTAGCACTGTAATTTGCCGGGATTGATCTTAACACGAACGAGCTGGAGGAATTTTGGAAACAAAAAAAATGTCAAGGCCGCCCGCAATTTCTCATTTTTCTGCTTTAAGCTCGCGTGAAGCTTTACGTTTGTCTGCTCGAGAAAATTGTGGCAAGGCGAAACATTTTTTGCCAAGTATCAATTTCAGGTCAAGGATTTGGTGGTAATTATATAAAATCGTAAAACACAAGTATGACGAACTATTATTTTATATATATATATATATATATATATATGTATATATATATATATGTATATATATATATGTATATATATATATGTATATATATATATTATATATATACATATATGTATATATATATATATATATATATGCAAATCTAGTTTTAAAGTTATATTCTAGTATTTATTTACTAATTTCTGTGAGTTGATATCTTTGAATACGAGGGATGGGAAATGTGACGGTTCCACTTAAGAATGGGTTTCCAAGAGGCATATTTAGGCTCTATTGCATATATTATTTGGCATTTAAAACATTTAAGAAAGGTTTTGCCATTCACTTGAAACACGTGCAAGATTACATTTAATCCTAAAACCTTGGTAAAACGTGATTAAATATTCGTTATTTCTTCATTTTTTAGAGCGGACTGTTGGAACTTTAAAGCCCATAAACATATTCTAAAATGAGAAAGATCATAAGAAGTTTGATATTCCCATAATAAGTTTGAATGTCAATATATGAAGGGAATATCAAACTTCTTATGATCTTTCTCATTTTAGTCCCGTGGTTTTATTTCTGACGCCTTTTTGCCAACTCACTCCCGAAAACATTTGAAAGTTTGCCAACATCGCATTCATTATCTCGAAGGTAGTTCGATGGTTGAGAGTAGAGCTTTCCTCATACTAATCCCGATAGCGAGTAAAATTCGCCCATTCAAAGTAGCAGAGCAGTTACTACTTTCCATGTCGCTTCTGTGTCTTCCAGTGGAATGAAGAGTAAGTGGCGGGTATGTGAAACGCATACGTACTTTTAATACTGGCTAAATATGCTTATCCAATTCACGGCATAGCCGTACAATTTTCATGGAAGCATAGATCCTACTCTTTGTCATGAATTGACAGTAGAACTTTTGGTTCGTTTTCAGGATCCCTTTATTGAGTGTATAAAGAGGGGAATATCTTTTTATGTCATATCGTTACCGCTAATGATTCGAGAAACGTTTTACCAAAATCGGTCGCTCGTGTGAAAATTGATTTGAAAATTGTCTTTGCCAACGATGGGGGCGACGCTGTCTCCTTTGACCCAATGAGACGTAATTTTCACAAAACCGTGGAGCTAGGGAGAAGATGAGGTCTGAGGGAGGGCGTTTACGACTCGGATGAGAGAGTGGGGCAGAGGAATGGAGAGGATGGCACGCCACACCATCGCTCCCACGCAAAGTCGGCATTCTCTGTTTCGTCTCGGTCGGGGAGCAGTAAGTCGAGCTTTGTTGTAGACGACATCACGTGATTGTCGGCTTTATCGATATCTTGTTTCCTTACGAGAGGGAGAGAGAGAAAGGAAGGAAGGGGGAGTCGTCGATGGGACGGGGGTGGTGTTTCCTTCCACCCTCGCCACCCGTCTGCCTCCACCCCTAATCTTTCTGCCGACGTCTGCCGGGAATGTTACTCACTGGGGAAATCGAATTATCAGCCGTGTCGATGGGAGACGCATTGTTTGTTCCGCCAAAGATCCCTATCGTCACTCAGCTCGCTTGATGCGGTCGTGAGGGAGCTGCAGCCGTATGCAAATAAAGATGGGTTGGGAGTGGATGCGAGGGATAAGAGGAGAGGGATGTTCCTCTGGGGTTGACATCATAATTTAGACCTCTGCCGACGCTCGTCTCAGAATCTCACTTAGCCCGATGCTCATTTGATCCCTTCATTTTCCGCATCTGACGAAGAACAATCTCAGTGTGGTGGTGGAGATAACATCTTGATTATGGGAATGGATTTTGAGGAAAAAACCTAACGGTCGCATTTTTCGATCTTTCCCATCATGAAATCTACATTACAGCTTTTATAAGCTAAATTTTAGAAGAACGTTTATTCATAAATATTAATGAGATAGCTATTGGCACCTTAACATGTGACATCTGGCTCCATTAAATACTGACCTCTTGCAATTCTGTTACAAAAAAGCGGGCATCTTGATTTAAGAATTATACTAATTTGAAATTAGGTATTGGCATAGTATTGGTTTTGTATTTATTAATTGCATAAAAAGCTGCCTTAATTGAATCCAGTGATAAGGTTTCTTAAGGTTTCATGTAGGAGTAGAGCATAGTTTTTTTTTGTTGTCTCAGGCGTAACTTTGTGGAATTTGCATAACATATTGAAATGTAATGAAATAATTGACTTTGTAATTCCACACACTTTATTTAAAAAACACACGACCCAGGTTTCGACGTTGAACGTCATCATCAGGTGGTCCTCATAGAAGCACGCTGGCTATATATACCTTCTGATCATAGGAGGGGGGGGTTGGTCAGAGAGGGAGGTCGGAGGGGTAAAAAAGGTTACAATGTAGCTGGGAAGAAAAGAGAATTACATTTTTGATTTAGAAGAGTGGTAGGTCTAGGAGTGGGGAGTGGGAGGGATACAAAATTTCGTTGGCAAGATCATCTTTCCAACGGACACATTTCAAAATTTCTAACTGCTCCAAAGCATCGAGCCTTTGACCTTTTTCTTCAAAATGAATAATTTTTGTCACAAAGTCACTTTTGTGATCACTTTCGATGAGGTGTTTTGCAAAGAGGGATGTTATGTTCTTATTTTTTACACATGTTTGGTGTTCTTTAATCCTTTCTTTAAATTTCCGTCCTGTTTGTCCAATATACTTTGTGCTACAATCCGAGCACTTTAACTCATACACTCCACTCCTCTCGTTTTCGGGGACTTTGTCTTTAGTGTGAGAGATCAGGTTCTTAAGGCATGAACGACTGTAAAAGGCACATTTAATTTTTTCTTTAGGTAAACTTTTAATTACTTTTTGAGAAATAGTCCCAAGATATAGTATTCTCCGCCATTTGGCAGTGGGATCTTTTACATGTTCGGGGTTGTAAACGTGGCTTAAGGCTATTTTTGTAAGTTTATTCCGGTAAAGTTTATTTATTAGATCTTCTGAATACCCATTGTTTACTGCTAACGTTTTAATTACATTAAGTTCCTTATTTACATTGAATTTTGACATAGGGATAGCGGTCAAACGGTGGATCATTGCATGAAATGCCGAAAGCTTTTGGGTGAAGCAATGCCTTGAAGAGGAATTAATTAATTGGTCTGTATACATTTCTTTCCTAAAAATGGAATACTGTAACCCATCTTTGTCTTTAGAAATGGATAGGTCGAGGAAATTCAGGGAACCTTTTTCCTCTTTTTCACACGTGAATTGTACATTAGAATTGATAGAATTTAGATGTGCTAGAAACTGATCTAGTTGCCTATCAGAACCTGTCCACACACAGAAGACATCGTCTACATATCTTAACCAACAAAATACATTATTAATGAGAGGGTAGGCTGAGGAGAACAAAACTTTTTCAAAATTGTCCATATACATATCGGCCAGGAGTGGGGACAAGGGCGAGCCCATGGCTAAACCATTGGGTTGTTGGAAATAGGTACCATTAAAAATGAAATAATTTTGGGAAACACACGTCTTAAGTAATGCACAAAGTTCACTTATAACTGGAACTGGGATGGATTTCCGGATGAGGATGTCTTCGGCAAGGTTCACCGCTTCCATGGGTGGCACGTTGGTGAAAAGGTTGCGTACATCAAAGGAAACAAGCATGCACTTTTTCGGGATGACCTTTTTCATAAGTTTGTTCACAAGGTCCAAGGAATTCACTACACCATATTCCGTGGAAAATTTGGAAACCTCCCTGAAGAGTACATTAAGCCTTTTCGCTAGTATGTGGTTGGGAGCTGACATATTTGATACTACAGGCCTGATCGGAATCCCATTTTTATGAACTTTAGGTAGCCCGAAAAACCGTGGTGCTGAGGGATTCATTTGCACTAGTTTCAACATTTCACAACTTTTGAATAACGTGTTACAAGATTTAATCACTTTCTTAATTTCTTGTTGAAACTTGGGGGTTGGGTCTGAACGAAGTACTTCAATGTTATTGTCCCTGATGAAGTCTTCGCATTTCGTGATGTAGGTATTTCGTTCTAATACAACCACTGCGCTGCCTTTGTCTGCTTTCTGGATGATCAAATTTTTCTCTGTCACTGAATGTTTAATGGACTTTAAGGCCTCGTACTCGGTAGAATACTTCATCTTTTTTACTCCAGGTTTTGAGAATTTAAGGAGCTCCTGGGAAACAACTTGTTTAACCGCGATATTTTCTTTCTGAAGGGCAACTTCAAGGTCAACAGCCAGGTTTTTAATGTTTTTAACAGAAATTGGAATTTTAGGTACGTACTTAAGGCCTTTTTCTAGCAAAGAAATCTCACTATTAGAAAAGGAATGTCCGGAAAGGTTAACGATTCGAGGCCCAAACTTATGGTCACACTTAGAACTTGTTGATTTTGAAAATAAGAACATAACATCCCTCTTTGCAAAACACCTCATCGAAAGTGATCACAAAAGTGACTTTGTGACAAAAATTATTCATTTTGAAGAAAAAGGTCAAAGGCTCGATGCTTTGGAGCAGTTAGAAATTTTGAAATGTGTCCGTTGGAAAGATGATCTTGCCAACGAAATTTTGTATCCCTCCCACTCCCCACTCCTAGACCTACCACTCTTCTAAATCAAAAATGTAATTCTCTTTTCTTCCCAGCTACATTGTAACCTTTTTTACCCCTCCGACCTCCCTCTCTGACCAACCCCCCCCTCCTATGATCAGAAGGTATATATAGCCAGCGTGCTTCTATGAGGACCACCTGATGATGACGTTCAACGTCGAAACCTGGGTCGTGTGTTTTTTAAATAAAGTGTGTGGAATTACAAAGTCAATTATTTCATTACATTTCAATAGAGCATAGTTTATTTCCTGAGGATCTGTTTAGTCGTAGGGTATGATAAAATTTTCAGGCATGGAAACTTGATATTTGATTATTTTATCAGTAAATAGTTATTTCTTTTAATTTTTGTTGCTGCAAACCTTATTCATCCAAGTGTGTGTAGGACTTGACAGAAAATTATGAACTCAATTTTAGATATAGTATATCTCTATTGTTAATTGTTTACCAACATGATAGGGCACCTATTGATTTAGGATGATGGCGTATGCAAGCATATCACAAACTATGATTCTACTTACACTATTATTATATTAATAATCAATCTTTTAGAGACGCTATTAAATCACCGACGCTATACCTGAAACTCGATATATTTGCAACCAGTGTCTCAAAAATAATCACAAGCATGAAGATAATTGAGATCTCCAGAAGTCATCAAGATTTTTAAGAAAATTTGAGTTAGTGAGTAAAGAGAAGCGTAGGGTATACTTTTAAAATAAATGGTATGATAATAGATTTAAGAAGGTATAAAAGAAATTGACTCCCCAGAATTCTCAACGAATGCTCAAAACGGCAACATTCGGGAATTATGTGTCAATATTATTATTAACTTCCATATTGCATTCTATGATATATCGAATACAGTAGAAAACATAGTAAATAGTGAAGATGATTGTAATTATTCTTAAAGCGCGTGTTTGATGATGGCCAGACTTGGAAACAAAATTAAGGAATTCATATATATGTATATATATATATATATATATATATATATATATATATTAAAAACCATAAACCATTTATATATATATAAATAAACATATATATATATGTGTGTATATATATATTTATGTATCTATATATATATAATATGAATGTATATTATATATATACATACATACATAACCATAAACACCATCAACATACATGTATATATATATATATATATATATATACACATATAATATACATATGCATATATCACGAGCGTATCTATATATTGTAAATGAATACTATATAATTTTTGATTCGCTGGCCGGATAAAATAGAGCACATAGGCTTCACCACTAATGGATTTTAATACTAGTTCTTTCCTCGTTATTATTATATTCTATTCGTGATCACAAAAAACAAAGGTTAAGTACCACAAAATGGAAACCTTTAAGGGAGGTGAAATCCCCATATCCCCGTGAACTCTCGCAGGCTTTTACAGTAGCTGATATCTCGCAGTGTATTCATGAATCGTCTTGGAATGGCTTTCACTCTATGAAGTATACTTGATAAATATTGGAAGTTAATCAATTTAGTATTTTTTATTTTTCTCCTTAGAAGTTTAATAGCGTGTTTATTAATGTGTTTAGAAACATTTTCGGTTTACTGCACGGTCTTAAATCTAACATAGAATTTCATTTCAGGATTTTTGAGACGAATTTTGGGCATTAGTCATGTAATACTTCTAAGTCCGAATTCACCGCTAACCGTAGAGAGTTTGCAGATCATTTTAATTTCAGGATATCTTTGAAAATAGATGGCCGCCGATGATGGGTGAAATTACTAACTCTAGTTAGTCTACAGCGTAGTAGTTCGTATGATGAAGACACGTACCGACAATCGGTATTTGAAAAATTCCATCGTTAAAATAATTCCCCATGTGTGTTTCCTGTGACTTGGGCAGCTAAAACAATTCCCATTCATCGTTCCCGTCTTAAATCTTACCTGCTTGTCCCATTTTCCCATCAAAAAGGTTCGGGGCGGCTCAAATATAGAAGGTTAATTACATTGTTCTAGCTCCACCCTTGCCCACCCACTCATATTTTCCATCTCCCCATCCCCTAAACCTCTATGCTGCCCGTCAGCCCAAGGAGCCACTCTCCCGCTCCCTCGCCCTTCTCAGCCTTTTAGACCCCCTGCTTGCCGTATTGCTCTCCATCATGTCCCTCGCCTGAACCGAGGTCATCTTCCCCCGCAAGAATTGGCCCCCTCGGGCCAAGTTTAGTTCTTTACCCAGAGCTCTCGGGTAAGAGGTCCCTCTCCTCTCGTGGGGGAGTTCTTCCCCACAAAGGGGATTGAAAAAAAATGGTCGGTTGCTGGGGGTAGTGCAACCATAATCCTCTGTCAAGATCATTATTCATGCCTTCCATTCAGGAAAAAGGGTGCGTTGAAATTTCTAGAAAAATTAGTAACGCTTCCATCCTCTCCTATTTTTCATTCCTCACACGCGAAATATAGTACAAATCAAGGCCGTGAAATTAAGAACGGTTAACTACGACCTCACTAGCGTTAGGTAAGTACTGAAAGATAAAAATGTAAAATAATGCGGTCAGTATATTAATATCTCCCGACTGTTGGTATCTCTATTATAAAAACCGAGATTAAGGAGCAATAAATGAGAAATTGTCATTTGACATGAGGGTATGTTCATTACCTTAGTAAAGATAATAGTCATGGAACTGCGGCGTTATTTCTACGATTCCCCGCGTGATATTTATAGCATAAAGACTGATGTATTTCTGTTGGCTAATTGTTTTTTCTCTCAAATGCAATATTATTTTTCTTATGATAAAACGTCATAGAATACAACGGAACAATAATGTCTGCATTTTTTTAAAGAATGTGCTCCATTTCACTTATTATCCTGGATAATTAATACCCGGTGGAATCCCATGATAGTGTGGAGGCTGTAGTAGAGACTGGTGACCGAATATAACCTGCCGCGCGCTCCCGTGACGATTCACAGCTTCTAACAGAAGTATAGTTATATTCTTTATGGATAGGAGGAAGATGGTTTGAAATACCATAGCCGCATCGGAAATATTGCTAATTTTAAGGCAAAGGTGGGTTTTATAAACTCTGGGTTTTTAAGGAAGATGTATGACACCAAAATTTTAGAAAAGTATTACACGGAAAATTTTTAAATTTAAACCTGTCACACATATTGGTATTGATCCGAAAAAATTGATATAATAGTCCGAGTAAAGTTGCATTTCCAGGTAACGTATATGTCCCTGTACACGTATTTAATCAGATATCCCATTGATAAAACTTTTTCGCGTATACGATAATTTATTGTTGACAAAATAGGTAGCTTTTGAGTTAATTTTTCCGCTGAACGCCAAAGATATTCAACACCTATACATTCACAATACGACGCGTATTAATTCGAATTGACCTAATCAAGGAAATCACCACCATGTTCCTGCTACTCTAAAACTTGTACTTCCGTTGAAATCGTCAAGTGGGTTTTCTTCACGCGTGCAATACTTTTTCCTATTGAGAAAAGGTGAAGTAAGGTTGAGAGAAAGTAAAAACGACGGAAATCCCATGGAATCGAAATAATGATTAAATTTTGGTAATTTGATCATGAGCTGGAATCTTAAATACTGTCCATGGTGATTCTTTGAAGAATTTTACAAACTCGTGTTTTTATTTTTGCTATTTTAAATATAGTCAGGTGCCAATAATTGTTGATGCATTCACAAAGTAAAGAAGTATCATAATTTTTATGTTGATTTTTCCATAATTATGTGATTGTACTGCGATCACGATATGGGTATTTTAGATTTTTGTGTTAGATGTCCGTATGCTAGGGCAAGTATTAACTTAGCAGTATTTCTAAAACGGAAAGGAAATCTGTGGCAGAAAATATGGGCCATCTGAAAGTGTTTAAAAAAAAGAAATGTACGTATTGTAACTGTCATGGAGTCATTCTATTCAGGATTTAACATATGCCAAATGGACTTTAGGTATAGAATATATCCGAATACTTTTTCAAACCTCACTAATTAGCCGAGTTAGAAGCCTCAGCTACGTAAGAAGTATCCTTATCTTACCCCAAACACTAGCAACACATATCATCTCTGTTGGCATAGGCTGAAATGATACATACGTTGATATCAAAGATCGAATACATTGCGCCATGTCTTATCGAAGGCCATTATCATTAAGGGAAAACCCATGGGCAAGAAAAGAAAACGTACATGTTTATGGTGACATTTTTTAGACAATGTGCCAATTCTTTTGAATGTTTCGAGATACCATTGGTGATTGATCACGGTGGTTTGCGACACCATTGAGGTTTTGACTGACGGCGTAAAGAGAAAAAAGTAATTGGATAGTTGAAAACCATTTCGTCGTATTGGAGACGAGAGAGAGGCAGAGTGAGAAAGGGAAAATGTGTTTCCCGCCAAAAAATTAACCAAATATAAAAACATCCATTGTTATGCAATGCTCTGTGAGTATTTTTCGGCGATGAAAATAATTCAACGAGCCGGGAACTAAAAAGTTTAATGAAAATATTGACCTCAAAACATCAATGAAATCAGTTCTGGTGAAATTTTTGTGAATGTAGACTTTCATTTCCCATTAACTCTCCGCGTGAACAGCTTTGAGTTTTTAAAGTCCTAATTTAGTCCTTATATTATTGCATGGGGCTGAATACCCAAAGACGTTTCGTGATTGGAAAGAAGAAACGTGTGTATAATACAATAATATCATTTCAGCATTCATGCATATATTACTAATAAAGAAACATATGACCCAACTGGAAATTAAGTACCGCAACTCGCTGGTGGTGAAATATTTTCTCCTGTGGTAGTTAATTTTCCCATACCTGAACCATACCATTTATCGGTACTGGCAAATCGTCTCATTGGATAAATAGTCGCTTACTCAAGCTCTTTCATTTAGTAAATAGTTACTGGCGTCCGGGATCCATTTGGAGGATCCTTTCTAAAGCGGCTGCTAATTATTTAATTTTCGCCCTGAAAAAGTGAAATCTATGCCCCTGAGAATATCTCCAAGGATACGCTTCCACCTGCGCTCTCTACACGCGCTGGTTATGAGAAATACAATACTGTTATAGATGTATATTAGAGCTCACATGCATATAGTGGAAAAGACAAAGAGGGAGAAAGAAGGTGCGAAGGAGTGAGGGTGAGGGGGCGTTAAAACCGAAGGGGTGGTAAATGGGATGTTACCAGGGGATGAAAACCTGGGGATGAAAACCTGGGGAACCAACCCAGATGAGCCCACCGACGATGTAGTACCAGCCGCCGCGGCGCCTCCCTCATATCATCTCCGTAATCTCTGACGACACCCTCCCGGCAACACTCAGCCGAGTCAATTTTCCTTTTAGGGGCTCTAGGCCGCAACAGCCGCTGGGACGACCGTGTGTATTCTGCTCCCTAAGCATTTTGTCGTGGAACTTTGTGCCAGGCCTTAGACGAGGGAGATACGGAAATAAATGGTTATTCTTAGTTTGAGAAATTCTAATATTAAGCAGGTTGCCATGTTGAAAATGCATAGTAATATAAATTAATTGGTACCAAAAAAATGTCTAAACTGCATAATGTGCTTAATTAACGTAGTGCCTACGCTGACAACTTTCATTTGACATATGGCCTATCCTAGCGTGAGAAATTTTACTAATTTTATTTCGTTAATTTTATTCTGCCATTGTGTAATGTGTCGATCGGGCACTAGAAGGAAACGGGTGAGGGCATGATCTGTTATTAAGGCCTCTGTAAAGTCCTAGTCAATGCGCACACCGATTTTTTCCCTGTAGGTCACTGAGTGTTCTTTCTACTTCGTTTTATTGAAAGACGGGCACGCCGATGTACTAGTAAAAGTGTAGGATTTAATAGTTGTAAAACTGTTGGGCTTAAAAGACCATTGAATGTTTCAATCCGTGATACACGCGGTGGACGCACTAGAAGGAGCAAGGGGAAGGAAATATACGTGCCATATGACAAGGAAAGATATAATATATTATAACCTAGGCAAGAATACAGTGAGAGAATATACAAGGATAATAATCAATTGAATGCAAAGATCGAATGGAATGAATTACCGAGGACGTGACCTTTGGGGGTGGAGCACAGAATTGTGAGAAAAGGAAAATAGAGGCGGAACCGCACACACTCTCCCCATAGAGTTTGTGGAGTACAAGGGACCCTCGGGAGTCACAATCACACACGCTCTCAGGGTACGCGAAGAGGAGCTCCAAAGACCCGTCCGTCGAACTTAAATAAATAAAACGGAGAGAAGAGAAAATTAATAAATAGCGTGGCATACACTCCCCCGCTCAGGCTCGTATAGGACAATGGCCCTCATGAGTCACAATCACTCACGCATTCACACGACTTAGAAGTTTCTCGCAAACCCTGAGTTCGTGTGCGACTCACGAGGGTTGCTGTGTTTCACAATTCCGAGATGGCGAGTGTTTACCGTTCTTTATTTTTTCTGTAATTTTATTTTCCAACCCCTCCCTTTTACCTCTTTTCACATTCCCTTGCGTCCCCACTCCAAAAGAATACGGCCTGGGGTATTTACACCAATCGTTTTTTAACAGCCGTAGTAATGTTCTATTTCTGATATAGAACCAAAGATAATGTATTCAGTATTACACCAATTCAACTTTTGTTTTTCCTAGCTTCAAGTTCTATTTATGCTCTCAGATTAATAGGAATAAAAAGTATTCTTTATGTTAACACTAATATTGGTCTACTACTGCCTTCTATGTATCATACGCACCTGCTTCCATACATGTCGTTTGTAGAAGCATTATTACCCTTTTCCTCCCATAGGAGGTTCCATCGCACCACTGGCACTCCAAGTCATGTTGCATCCTCCCATAGAGCCTCCCGCTCCTGGCCGTGTTGCTAACATAGCTCTCTCATGTCACTTCCTTCAACATAATGCTGCATGGGAATCTGTATTAGGTGGAAAAAAGAAGTTGAGTTGTGAGGAGTTGGATAGGCGTGAAAAAAATCTGCGAGAAACCGTGTAAGGAACACTATTCCAAAATTACACGGAAAAAACTCCGCACAGAGAGGAAAATGGCTAAAATCACTATCGCGCAAATGGGCAATCAGGTTCATTGGTAGCGAAACTTTGGAGCGTCACTCCCCATTTCCCATTTTGTTCAGAGCGAGGGATTTAGAAAGAGACGCATGAAGTCGAAATCACTCGGAAAAAATCGCTTCACAGCCTTCATCGCACAAACAAATTCAGCACATAATTAATTAAATGGGTAGGGATGGAGCGGGCGAGTAATATTTAGGGAGGATTCGAATGCCTGGGGTGAGGAGGGGTGGGATCGGGATTGAGCGAACGGATGAAGGTGTGCAAGTTTGAAAGGGTGGGTGATATCTGGGGTGTGAGTGGAGGAGGGTGTTCGGCTCTAAACGCAGAAGGGGGGATTCAAAGAGGCAGGCTCGGAGGGTGGCGGCGGTTGGATCGGGGCGGGGAGATGGGAATGGGATGGGGTGGGGAGGAGAGAGAGACAAAGAGACGAGGGCGTGGCGGGGTCGGGTTGGCGCTAATTCCTGCCGCAGGGGGAAACAGGTCGTTTCGAGGCAGGGGTGTGGGTGTGGCCGAGCGAAGAAGATGAGCTGCGATGGTTAAGGTACATGCATACACACACAAGGGAGTGTTTTCGAGGAGGGAGGGTGGGATGCCGGGGTCGGCGAGAAAATGGTGAGAGAGTGGCGTTGGGTGGGCGGATTTGGGGGAACCGAGTGGGGAGGTGCGTGCCGAAATTGTGACGGAGAGAGAGAGTGAGGGGTAGAAGCAGGAGTGCAGAGGGTGTGAAAGATGGAAGAGGTGGGAGGCCCGCTCCAAGGGGTTTAAGGACCCTGGGAAAATGACAGTGGACGTGGAGATACAAATTTTCGGAGGAGAATGTGTTAATTCGGGAGGGAATTCGTGGATTGCGAACGGGAGGAAGGGAAAGAGGAAGGTAGAAAGAGATGAAGAGGAACTGAGATGTGAGATACAGCTTAGAATCTCCTCGTGTATTGAAAAAAAACACTTGTAACTACGTTTCAAAAAGGTTTCTCTCTTACTGTTTGTTATTCTCTTCAATGAAACCTTACAGTGTGTCTATGCCTCATTGGTTGTTGAATGCCTTGCCTTCTCCTGTATGCCGCTGATACTTAAGTATGTTTACGATTGCAGCTATGCCAGTGCCGTATAATAATATAAAAATAACCTCTTGAAATCTAATGGCTCACAGAATTTCAAGTCATAACAGCGTTATCAATTTTCTTTATATTAAAGGAAATATAGGAAGAAGTTACTATTGCTTGGGAAGAGCTACAGGAGGATATTAAGTGTTTTTATGAAAAAATGATTCAATCCATTGGAGTACTTTTCCATATTTCTTTGAATTTATTGCAATATTTTCTTCGATTTTCCGTATAGTGCAATCGCCAGTCATATACATTACTTCCTATGATGCACAATCTTTCTAGAAAGTACCTTTATGGAATTATTGCATTGCCTAAACTTTTAAAGGACCTTTAGAAATAATCTGAATTCGTTACCGAGGTGCACTCTAATTTTATTAATAGGCCGCTAATTTTTATTAAGATGAAATTATATATTTTTAATTATTTGGCCCAGCAAGGGAAAATCGAGATGTCTCAATCATTTTTTAAGTGTCATTTAAGTGGGCGGAATGTTGTGGATGGAGCTAATTGTAACAGGCTTCGAGATTAATTGAACGCAAGGAACGTTCTTTGTGCTAACAGGGCAATTAAAGTGAACCATTGCAAATTAATGGAAAGCCGAATTGCCTGACTACATTACAACTACTGGTCGATTAAAATCGTTTGAGTTATCCCATAGACAGTTATGATTACAAAAGATTACTCGTGAGCGCTATGTTGTGCTGCGAGTTGTCATGTCATTCCATTTTATTGATGCAATAAGAAATGTTTGAAGGAGTGTAGGGAAAATATGTCACTGGAGTTGAAAAGTATGTCAAGCCAAATTTTCGAGCATAAAATAATGACCGTCACGTGCAATACACTACGATCGCCCCATTTCCAACGTAACGCTTTTCCTCGCCCGCCTCCGTCTCTCCTCTGCAGCTCCATTTCGCCCTGCCTCGTAGCAGCTCCCTTAAGGAAACACGCCCCCTCATCGGCATTCCAATTACACTCTCGTGCCCCTCAATTATTGTCTCCTTCCTTTTTCCTCCCCCCCTAATCCTCCTCCCCTGCCCGGCACCACCCCCGGCTCAACTCCCGAGAAGCCCCGAGCTCTATTTCCCCGTGAGAGAGTCCGTTTTAAGGATCCCTTGAAACCGATGTTTGTGGTCTTGAAAACTGCGGCCGCCTCGAATTCCATGGCCATCTCTTTATCCCTTTCCCTTTCCACAAGAGTGGTCATAACAGTTTTGCCATCTCTGTCCCTTGAGGAAAAAATCCTCATTCGACAGGTTTGTAATCACGTTTTTGGCTGAATAGTTTATTGTTAGTCTACAGTCAAACATCACCCTTGATTTCCGACCACTTATGCGTTTTTGGCGTGGCCATATATGTGGTGTTTGTTTTAAGTATAAAAGTATTTATAGTTTATGCAAAAAAGTATATTTCATTATGCCATGGAACTGATTTGAGTTGCACGCAAAGCTTTGTAGAATTCGATGAGACCAAAGGGGTACGGTCATTGACGTTAGATGTTTGAAATTCTCACAGGCTTTATCATTTGGCACACTTTTTATTTATGAAACAATGTTTTTAGTAATGGACTCTTTTGCTGATAATTAAGAGAGTACCCATTTTCTCGTTTCTAATTTCATCCATTTATTTAATATAAATGCATTCGAACTCGATAGTGAAAAGATATTTTTTATATAGTCTTCCTTCACTTTGGTGCATGGGAATCTTCGCGGACACTATTTGCTGTCGTATGCTTCGAAGGTGATATGTCGGAATAGAACCAAATTGATAGAAAATAAAAAAAAATGTTCAAACTTTTATTTAAAATTATTTTATAATTATAAATTAAGTATTTAAGTTTTAATATGCGTTATTAAAATAAACTGTATTATTGAATGATTTTAAAATTAATCATTAGTGTGACTGTAGTGTTAAATCTTTTGCGAGGGCAAATTATTGATTCTTTAGTGCATTGTCCGATTTGTCGACTAATTTACGAAACACATGGATGGGTGAAAGATTTCTGAATGGATGATGTTGCATATTGTATTATCAAAACTAAACATTTTCTTCGCTATACTATATTATAAGTGGATTCAGAGAAATTTATGTTATATTTAGTGTTTATATCAAATTATACTTCTCATATACTTCATGCGAACTTCGAATGCAAAACATAAACTTCTAAAGCGTTAATGATTAGTGTAACGAGTCTATACCGCGCTCATTTTTCTATTAGGGTTTACATTTAATTTTTCTTGCTCAATTTTTTCATAGGATCGAATGAGTTCCTTTTATGGCTTTTAATCAGAGAAAATCTCTACTCCTCATATCATATTCTCGCTACTCTCTGGTGCTCTCTCATGTCCTCCCTCTTTCCTAAGTTTCCCTTATTCCCTTCTCATCACCATCCCACGTTATTCCACATATTTCCTCCTCCTCCTTTTTCCCATCTAATCCCATTCCTCCGCTCTCTCCCTCTTCACATTTGCAAAAGCCCACACGCCAATTCTTTCTTCGCTTGAAGCCGCTGAAGCCTGCCCATTTCATTCCGGAAGGATTTAAATGCCCAATTTTCATGCATTTCGGGTTTCTCTCATTTTCCCAAATGTTAATTATTTCTCCGAACACTCTGGTCCTATTAAAACCGCAGCTTTATCTGCAGAGGCTATCACATCTTCATATTTAAAGCAATTTTCACCAAATAAATTGTTCTGTGCACTTCTTTCAGAGACCTACGATTCTCTTGTTTGCTTTGTTTTTAATTTTCTATTTCCCAGCCTAGTTAATCACAGGCAAACCTTAGTGAAAATCTGAGTATTGGTTAATGCAACACATTTATATTTTCTCTTTGATTTTTGAGTGATGTTACACAATTAAGGGTTCCACTGCGTAGGGGGGAGATTTTTGACTCAGGGATAAAGTTTTTGCAAGTTAGGTAAAAGACTTGAATTGGATGACTATCATATTCCATTTGTAAAACACTACCAAATGAATACACCCAGGAATACAAGCTGATACCACTAGTTCTTGCCTTATTCATAGTGTCAATTTTCATGCTCTGTTTGATATGGTTTCCTATTTATACGTACGTATTTTAAAGATGCCTTTATCTTTTATTTCCGTTTTTTCCAGTTCCTATCGTGAGATCATACCTATTATTTATAATTCATTAAATAATGAAAACTCCAATCGGAAGCACAAAAGCTTCTGTTTATTAATCAATGAATTTATTTAAAAACATAACTCATTTCTTAGTATAATGAATATCATTCCAATTAATTTTTAACCTCCGTGATTAATTTATACTCTATTTGATCTATATCTACATTCTTTTTAGGTTTCTGACACACTCGGATCATCCATCGGCTTACGAAAACACCTTTTGGGTGCTGTTACAAGCACAGCTTTATTTGTGCATATCTTATTCTAGGACATGTGATGTCTGATTGCAACTAGTACTTCATAAAAGTAACGAACTTGATATTGAAATGGAATTTAGTTCTATTGTTATGTTGGCACACTTTTATTGTTTGGCACACTTTTTATTGGTATGTTGTTGTCTATGTTAATGCAATTGTGAAGTGAAATCGTATATTTCAGATGATATTTTAATTTAAAATTTAAAATACGGGAATTATTAATATGTATGTATATATACACTACGCACACACACGACCATACACACGCGCGCATACACATGTAAAAGAATATAAATCTTAAATTTTCTTCTGGATACGTGAAAGTCACTATGAGTTACGAGTAATGTATTCTCATAAATAATGCATGGAAACGGTGAAAATTCGTATTATTAATTTTGTTTGCACAAAATTGTCTCGCATGCAAAAGAAAAACTGCTGAATTCTATATAGCTATTCTTTGTGGTAAGCCACAAGGATTTTTTCATTACCAATGATCCCGTGCAAAGCTTCAATTTCATAGAGCGATAATTTTTAGTGACATCTCGGCAATTATCCCCCGTTTTCGTTACGTCGTATAAAAAAGTCGCAGAACATCTCTCAGGCTCCATTTTTCGGGTTGCTCATTGGAACACCCTTTCGTCCAGCCTCGGGCAAGCCCAATCTCCACCTCCCCCTCCTGCCTTCCAATGAGCCTCGTCCCTCTTTCATATCCCTCACGCACAGGGATCCGCCTCCTTTACGGTCGGAACCAAGGTATACCCTTAGCCCCCCCGCCAGACCCGCCCTTGTACGCTTTACCCCACCTCACTTTTCTTTCACTCTCCGTGGCACCACTCTACCCTCCCGCCGCTTCCCTCCGAATTCCTCTCGCCACCCTCCCCCCATTCCGAGCACCTCGTCCTCTCATCCTTCCCCTTACCATTCCATCCCAACCCTCCCCCATCCTCTCTTCATCCCTTCATCCTCCTAGCCCACCTTCCAGTTCGATATTCACGCCCTTCTTAAAAACTACCCTCTAACTCTCACCTTCATTGCCCACTTCCACGAAACCCAAAATACTTCCTCTTTCCGCCGCTTGGGCATACCTCGCCGGGACGTATGCATGTGTTGCGTTACGGTCATGCATGTGGGGTTGATTATAGAGGCAAAGCGATGGCAGCGCCGGTAGTCTGGTGGGTGATGTGCTCGCAGAATTAAAAGTAGACTACATTCGACTCCTGCCAATCACATGAGATTATTGTTCTTAACGGGCGGTTTGTTTTTCAAAAACTTACAGGGTTACGACTCACTATAAATCCAGGCATCGGGTTTTACTACTTTCTATTAAATTCTATCGCTTTTATAATTTTGGACTGTAACCACGGTATTTACTATAATAACCTTCATAGAGTTATGAAGTATGTCGAACTGTCTAGTTGGCATAATTTTTGAAACTGCACGTGTTTGTGCGTATTGTTGCATACGCAACATTTAAATGCTAGCCGTAAGTTTTTAAGAATTAATAATGATTGCTAAAAAGACTAATTAAACGTTTCGGCTGAATAGATAAATCTATTCTTGAGCTATATTTCGGTTCGTTTAATCGATTCATTATATTCGTTTTCATTCCGATTCCTCACATAAAACGTCAAAAATAAAGTGGACTAGTAGTATTTAAACATTAAAATTTAGTAGAGTAACTGTAGGAAACTTGGGATTGGTTTCTACACTTATAAAAAGAGTGAAGCATTTTGTTACAGCCTACGATATCTGGGGTTGCAAATAAAGAGCCCGCCTGGGACAATGAAGTATTTATGGAAGGCACGTCTTCTCGAAATTGTAGCTTAGATTAACTAGTTCAATGTCTCAATAAGTAAAGAAAGTCATATTAGCTTTATCGGTTTATAAATATGTCGTATTAGGTCATAAACATTTAAAGAGTGAAATATGTGCCTAGAATTAGGTATGAGACTGAATAGAGGAATTTTTCGTGAAAGATTTTGGCATGGTGTTTACAAAACTTTTGATGATTCCGTAAAACTCATCTTTGAAATAAATCGTAAATAACAACTGCATGGTTCAAAATGATACCAAACATCAACCAAGTGTTCATCAACTCATTCAGATTTGAGATAAACATGTTCCAAGGGCCACTGCGATGAAACCATGCGTACAGGTTAGACTTTCTTATTTAAGTTCCCTGAGTTGATTCCATTGTTTTTTTACTTTCCACATACCTTTACCATCTGCTCTATTACGTGCATTAATGGCTCGAGGCATAACTCAAAAGTTATGGGTAAGGTGTTAGCGATTTCTTCAGTTGATGGTATCATATATCGCCAATGCTCATATTTGGACATTCGCGGCGGCTTTGTTTCATTTGTTTGTTTGATTCACTTCAAGGTTAAGCCAGGCGGTAATTATGTCCCGGGTTTAAAAACCAAGCGTGATATCATCCTCTTGCTTTTCCACGCCGCGGAGCCATATTTCACCCTACATGGCCTCTTTTTCACTGTCAAGAGCCCCTCAAACAGGGAAAGATCTAGACGTCCCTCTCCGGCCGGCCCAACCAACTAATTCCGCTTTCTGTCAGTGGTCACCCGAAGTATTACTGGTCACGTTCCTCGCATCGCATCTCTTCCCAAGTGCACGAGTAGAACTTCTCATCTCCTTCCGTGTACCAGAGAAAACTTCCTTTGCGGGGTATTCTGTTTTCTTGACTCTTTTAATGCGTATTATTGATAACATCGGGTAACGCGCGGTACACTTGGAGGGAAATTATAGATGTACATCACACCCTGTGAGTTGCCGGTGAGATTTGGTAGGCGGCGTATCTGCCTTCATTTTGGAATTGCTCGGGAAGGTAACAGTGGATGACAGCGATGCCTTTCGATTTATTCGTATCAGTGTTTTTAATACGTTTGGAATGGTTTCGCCGCAAACAGAAATTTCTGGAGTATATATTAGTTTTATTTGGGTGTTTTAATCTGCAGATATGGTGTGGTATCCTAATAATTTCATCAGTTGCATGAGTGAATCCGAGACTCCTTTTCCTTTATTTTTATCTCTAGCTGTGTTCGAGTCTCAAAGGACTCCCATTTCAGTTTTTCCCAAGGACCCTGTCATTCCTACTTCCTGTTCATACGAAGTTTTACGTACATCTAGAGAACTATATAATGCCTGAGTCAAAGTGGCTCTGATGCATTCCGAATGATTTATTCATATTTGGAATATGATATAACCGGGGTGAGGAGATGCCTTTCCTTCGGTATTATTACCGAAAATCCATCTAACAAAAATAAGTTTTTTCATGACGGTCCCGCATATCCCTCTAATGTATTTTACCTTTTAAAGATTTGAAGGTAAGGGCGACGCCTTAGTATTTGACTAGTTACGATATACTTAATGCGATCCCTACTATTTTATATGTTATTTAATGTTGCTTATTTCTCTTATTCCATAATTTGTTGCCATGGATTTTCTAGGATTTAAATCTAATCTGCATTTCGCCCCAAGCATCCAGATACGAAACATTGTTGCATAATGTGAGGGTCGTTCGCCGTCTTTTGGGTTTTGTAGAGTGTATATCGTTGTAGTCAGCAGTCGAATGGCACTGCTAGTGTGAAATGCCAACAGCAATCAACCAATGCTTTTGGGCACACGATGCGCAAAAAAAGAGCGCAAAGCTAAATGGGTCTCCAAATCCTGAGTGTAAATCGTTCAATAATATGGATTTTGTTGGCTGGAATCCCTCGTGGGGCATGTACCATGCTCTGCGACGCGTCGCGACGTAATGACGCACATTAACGTTTGCCAGGTGACCTTCGCCTCACGAGAGATACCATAAAACCGAACGCAACTCCTACAAAAGAGTTCTCTTCCAGCCAGAGGGCTTTTCGCTGTTGTTACATGTTAAATGGACATTTGGGAAAGATATCGACATCGGTCTCGCAATGTGGTTTTGCCCCATGCAAATTCAAACGACCGCTCGACTATCCTTCAAGACTCTTCTGATTAGTGCCCTTGATGTTTGCCCTCGTTCTCCCTCCGAGTGAGAGAGAGAGTCCTCTGACGGCCGCCGCCTCCTCCACCTCCTGGTCGGCCAGCCTTGTGTGCTCGCCTTGCCCTCCATGACCTCCTCTCCTCCCCAATGCCTCGGCCGTTCGGCCATTTCTATTGTGCAATTGTCAGAGAGTAATGGACAGCTCGTGCGGTCAACTCTCGGGGAAATTAAAACGCTCCGGTCTCCCTCTTTCTTCGGGGATGGGTTATTAATGCGCGCGGTATATTATCGCGGAAGTCCTTTTATTTACTGCGAGTGAAAAATGTTAATTAGAGACTCGGATTTGAATTTTTCGTTGTTCCTTCGATTAAAGGTGCAGTGCCATTCGCTAGATAATCGTGGTCTGCGTGCGGTCATTCTCGTTAATTGAATTACGAGAAGTTACGGCAATCGGAAGCGCATTTTGGCCGGTGAACTTTCTCTCTGCAATAGGATGGTGAAAATTATGCCAGAGGAAAATAATCCGCATTCTCCTAACGATAATTACAAGATTGCTCTCGTGCGCGATTATATCCAAAACTGTGAGAGAGGAAACACACGAAACAACAAAAGTTTAAGCACGATAGCAGTGCGTATGTGTGGTGAGCTAATTACCATGGCATGTTCACTAGCTTGGCTTGGCTTTTGATGAGGTGATTTTCATGATCTTCATTCGACTGCTGGTGCAATATACCAATTTCGCGTGCAAAGGCTCCATGCTGTTTTGTTGATACCATTTCCATCTTGAGGGATTATTCAGGTAGAGCTAAATTGTCCTACGTCGAAAATAGTGAAGTTTTGACTGCTCAGCATCTACAAATCTCATTTATAGGTTTTCCGGGACTGTGGCAAAAATTCGGAAACATCTTAATCTGCACAATGCATGAAAATTACTGATGAAGTAATTTATGAATAAATGCTAAGAGTTCTTCGACATGCCTGTCCTTAAAGGTTGCAACGGTATTTACCTCACCCGGTTTCAACGACGGGAGTTACTTAGTCTAGCCTTAACGCATAATGATTTTCTGGAGTCGGTGAATAAGAAACATTCCACTAGCAAGGCGAAAACGTGGAATTAAGAATAACCAGTGGAAACTTCTGAATGAAGATTTTAAAGGGGAAAAAATGTACAGGTGAAAAACAGAGTGAGAGGAAGTCACGATTGGCTAATTCGTTAATGATCAGGATTTCTTGTGGATGATTTACTGGAGATGAATGAGTTTCTACCAACTTCTACATTCTCTACTTTAACCACGAAGACTACACCAAGCGTAGACTTCAACTTGGTACGCAGAGCTAAACGGAGGAAGTGGGAAGTAAATTAAAAGAAGAGATTCCTTGGATATACTATATTAATATCGATTTGCCCGGGAAAGATTTAATAGAGCGGCAGGGAAGTGATGGGTTATAGGCGTGGTCGAAGCATAAGAGGGGAATGCTGAGTTTATGGTAGCGCGAGAGTATATGCATAATGTAGGAGGATGTTAGTCATGGGTGCTATTAAATGCAAAAGTGCCGCTTGGGAAGGGGAGCAGATATAACGTGTGGGAACAGTATTACTTTCTGAAATAATAGTTCAGATTAAAGAGCGGGTATCATGGAGCTAGGAATTTGAAATAGACAAGGATTTCATTATGCGATCCATATAAGAGTCATACGTTCAGAAATCTTGAGAAATTAGCCATAACGAATGAATTATGGTGTCAAATTTCAGGAAAAAATGGCCCCATAATTGATTGCAGGAGAATTACTCAACAGTACTCACAGCAATTATTTTGAATTGGGTCCTACGCCTTCAATATCGCTGAAAACCCCTGCGGTTGAATTTCAATTTGGCACTCTAAAGTCCGTAAGATGGGAATAAACTTTATTTTAATGTTTCGGCCTCCGGTACAAGACCTCCGGTTGCTTACATTATTTCACTATTTTTACTTACAGCCTTATAGTAATTTATTTTAATTATTTTTTTGTTTGAAATAATTAATTGGAAACGTTTATCATGCTTCGTTAGCGGAGCAGAAACCATTCAAAACCGGAAAACGTCACTAAACTCCACATACTATAGTAGGTTTTGACCAAATTCGTGGTCATAGATTTCTGAAAAAGGGAAGAGAAAAATTTTAAATTAGTTAATGTGTTTAATCAAGGCACGAATTTCAATAAAGTTGAGTACAACTTGCGCACAAGTCCCTTGCCGACGGATGGACGAGCGGCGAGAGGACTTTTAGTTAAGAGGGGAGAATGAGAGGAAAGCGAGAAGATGAGGAGGGGGCGGCTTGGGAAATTGCGCGAAGGGGGTTGGAAAGGGAAGGAAGGTTGGAAGGAGGAAGGTGAAGTGCAGGCAAAGGGATCAGGTTGGCGGGGAATCGAAATTGCTTGGCTCCGGGGGTAGGTACGCATTAGCTTATGGCCTTACTCCGGTCCGGATGTGGTTTGGAGCAGTAGGTGGTTGTATATTTTCCCATCTTTTTTTTAAGGCCGTCTCAGAAATACGTACGACGCTTCCAGGGCAGAATTGGTGCGCGAGGATGAGGAGGAGGGGGGGAGAGGGTGCATGGTGGGAAGAGGAAGCTCGAAGATCACATGACTGACTGCTGAAGCGTTGCGGGGGTAGACGGGCAGGTACATGTGGCGGGTCTTCGTGGTGGGGTGCCCAGGGTTTAAGGTGCGGTTTAAAATGAGCGGGAGGAGGTTGAAAGGGGTGGGGCGTAATTGGAAAGGGAGGGCGGTTTGGGAGGGGGGATCGGCGGAGGGAGACGGGGGAAAAGGATGTATCGCACCACGTGGGAGGGCGCGCAGGTGGTATCAGGGGCGTGGCACCGAGGAGTGAACAGTCTTCATAACTCGGAGTCCGCTATACAAATCTCGATCCCTTAAGGTCATCAACATCCTAAACGGCAAGCGAGAACCGTACTCCCCTTGAGTGATCTTCCGATCGCCGTCTCGATCAGAGGCCATTCGTACGTATAGTATGAATCTCTTTGCGGAAACCGTGCGTAGGAAGGCAATAAATTTGATCGAGTAGCTTCATTATTTCCATCCCGATAATATATTTCAAATCCCGCCTCGACGGCGAGAATTCCAACGGAAGTTATATATATGTATGTGCATATATATCTATATTTTTTTAAAGGTCGTATTAATAAATATTTCACGATATATCGGTAAATGATGACTTGTGGTCGGGTTTATCAATTTTGCTTAGTCATGCATGGGCCCCGTTAACAAATTTCAGTCCTAACGGGCGAAAGAAAATAAATACTAGAGATATTTCTCGACGGTGCATGGAGTTATGAGGTATTCTCAATCATTTATGAAATAAATCCAACCCATTCATATTGAATTCACGTAAAGCTAAGAAGCGCAGTTGAAATGGAGCTTTCTAATATAATTATAAATATTTGATTTTTGCCTGGTCCAATCCTAAAACAATATACAAAAATTGTTGTTCTATTGCCGCTGCTTTTGATAGTCACTGGAATTCTCTAGGACGTAATTTCTGCGTTTTACTTTTATGTTAAGTGGTTGTTCAAACTTTTTTTAGCTCAAAATTACAGGTAGTGTCAACTACGCACCACCCAAAGGAAAATTGATTTAGTACTTATGCGTATTACAGCCATTAATTGGATAATGGCGGAGTTGTCCAATCCTTCCATTGATGATATTTGATTAAACAATCCTACTTCTTAGTGTTTATTGGTTTACTTCTACTCTTTTGGTAACTTTCTGTCGCTGTGAGATATATTCTACTCAGGGCATAGCAAAATAAATAGACCGATAGATTCCTCTTCTTCATTTTCCAACAATCTTGCTAGTTAGCAAATTTTAGATTTTTTCTGGCCAAGTTGTGGAGGCTTTGGTCAAATTTCCTTGCTGTCCATGTGCAGAACTTCGAGGGCGTCTAAAATTCCTTTGAAATTTCTCTATACCCTTCGACCTCTCTGGCTCTTTTGGGAACCCCTCCAGTGGTACCCCAGAAATTCCCGTAATTGCCTCTGTTTTAGAATGTAAATCACTCCGATAAATCCCTTACACTAAAACCGCAGCCATCAAACTACTCCGCCCACCCTTCTGCCCCATACCTTTCCTACTTACTCCCTTTCCTGGAATTACCTCCCCCCTCCCAAGCGACTTGTCCTTCTCTATCTCCTTTTCCGTCTCTCTCTCCCCCTCCTATTGGAAAATGCCTCCTTCCTTTGGAATCTCCGCCTGACCGGTAACTCTCCCTTTGCCGCATGGTCATACGGAACGCCAAGGAATAAGACTCCCAGAAGGCTGTAGAGGATATGTGGGAGGAGACGGTCTCGCCCGCGGCGGCGGCTGGGGGAGTTAGCTTCCAATCGCCATGGCTGAAGTCTTTGCCGTGAACCAATGCAGTGGCGGCGACTTTACCGTCTTTGCGTGCCCTTCACCCGACGGGACGACGCACCCCCTGAATCATTCTTCTGAATGTTTCGTCCTTTTAACAGACCCTTTCTCCTACATTGTCGTCCTACCTTTTTATATCTTCTTCAACATTCTTTTCCTCTTTAAAGCTCTTCGGGAGAGGTTGTTACTTAAATGGAGTGTGCGCCAAAAGTTTTCAGAGCTTTCCGTTTGCATTTCTCGCACTATTCCATTCCTTTATTTCTAATTATCTCCATTTCTCCAAACTCTTCAGGACATTTCCCTCACTTTACTCTCTTTGAAGCTGTTTGAGTTGCACTTACACTTAAGGCACTTGAAGAGTTAAAGCGGATTCGTCACATGGAAGTCCACACTTGAAAACAAATATGTATACTTCACCTCGATCTCTCTTTACCTTCTCACCTCCAAATTTGCTACTCTTCCTCTCCATCTGGATTCCTCCTGGCCATGTTTGCCATAGGGTCTTAATGTATCTGTGGCCACTTAATACGCTCTGTGGTACCATATTTTGGTATTATCGGAAGTCCTATACATCTATGGTTCATTTTGTTAAACATAACTCCTAACCTCTCACTACCTGTCGAAGAGTGTTCCTTAACTGTAAATGTCTTGAATGTGCTACGTCAACTTGTGAGAAAAATCCAAAAAGGGAGAGCATCAAAACAACAGTTCCATGAACGCTTTGTGAAGAGTAACTTGGTGAGTTATATTTTGATAGATGAATATTAGAAATTTTCATAAAATCACTCTTACTACGACTTTTCCTTTTTGGCGTCAGCTACTTTATTCTTCAAGGGTAATGCTTGAATAACTGCTTAATATAGGGTAGAATTCTGGGAGTCATACTTTCAAGAACGAATGTCTCTTTCAATGAGATCAACGCAACATTTTCACAAAGTGTTTGGTCCTTGCCAGCCTCGAAGAATTCCTCAGGTCCTGTCAGAATTACCTGATGGAGTCGGGTCTCTTTGTTCTCAGTCTTGTTCTCAAAATCTTAATCCTGGCTGCGCCACTGCTCCCAACCACCCATCATCATTTTTTCCTCCCTCTCTCTCCTCTCACGTCCAGCCGCCATCGGCATCCTTCCTATTGTTCCTCTTGCACGGCGTCCGCGGCCGAGAGTCCCGTTCGGGTACGGCCAAGTAGGCGCGTCTTTTGCGGGTGAGGGTGGCAGCGACCAGCGTTATTCCCTCTCCCGGAGTAGCAATTACCACGGATGTGGGCCAGCGGTCGTTAAGGAAGGGTCCAGCAGCTATATTTTCTTTCTCTCTCTCCTTCTCCCACCTTCTACCGAGAACCTCAATTACCTCCCGTTGCAGCGATCGCTTTCCGTCTCTCCCTCCCTCTCTCCTTCAACTTCTCACCTCTTCCTTTCCTTCTCTCCCTCTCACCATGGAGAAAACAGATATTCACGTATACCTTTAAGGGTCGCCATGGGTCTGGCTGGCCGCTGAGTTTGTGGCAGCAAAAACTCAAAAATTACTATCGCATGTCCACATTTCTCTCTACCTGGTCCGACTGTTGAAACAATACTTTTTTCCTAAAATCGGATGATAAAAAAAGGTTTTGATGACCAGTTAGAAAGCCAGTCTTCTGGTTTGCTCGTTTTCCTTAGGCTTCCTCGGCAATATCGAGAAAACGGTCGATTTTTATGGTTTTCAACATATCGTTCACTGTTTAATATTGAGATTCTGAGCAAATTTGGGTGAGTATATAAGAGGTAATTCTGATCCTGTATTAAAAATGATAGATTACCTTTTTGGAACTTAACTTGGGTGGATCTGTACAACATTCACATTTTCAGTAAATTAGTACTTATTTCTGATGCTAGAAATGTAAGAAATATTTTGGAAAATTTTCCCATTTTAGGGGTTCAAGCAAATGATCGAATACAAATGTTAAGCCTTCTCTTGAAACGATCCCAAATTTCCAATAGTTTGATTACAAAATAATGCTCATATTTCGGTGACTTTGTCATTCCTTGATGAATAATCGTACTCTTGGTTTATTTTTAAACTTTTCGACCCATTTCGGATGATAAAAAAAATGCGAAAATGAATTTTGTGCGTGTTCGTCTGAGAGATATCAAAATTTTCATTTCACACAGTTTTCAAAAATGGTTTCACAATCCTTTCTTCCATGAAGTTATATCTGGAATTGACCATGGAATCAGTATATTTTACGATTATTTACCAATCTAAGAAATTTTCCGCGGGTATATTATTTTCCTATTACACTTTATGAAATAAAATTATACTCCTATATAATGATTTCATGATTATTTTGGCTCGTGTCTTTTGTTCTTTACAATAACATAATTAATGTTTCAGTTCATAATGAAGCCCTTTGCCGAAACATGTAGTCCGAATTTATATCCGAAGTATTAATTATGTAATCAGCGCCAAAAGCAATAAAATATTTTCTGTGACTTCATTTGCTATCAATATAATTTTTATGCAGTTATGTAGGTTGTGTGGGAAGACATCCGGATATATTTTCTTGAATTTACATGAAATCGGTTATGTTTGCATGACATAAAAACTGTCGTTCATTGTGATAATTTGTAGAAAATATTTTCAATCTCGTCTCGACATCGATGAATGGTTCATAATGTCTGCAGGCGATGTATGTAAAAGGGAATGAGAGAGGATAATACATCCTCTTCAATAAATTTCGATTATTATCCGAGAATCGGCACTTGCATGCCACAAACGTTAATTTGTATGCAAACTAAAAGTAAGGTTTTTCAAAACAGAATACGGATCCTAAATAAGGATTGGACTCATAATGCTTTTATTTATTAATAATAATTATTTCATTGCATACAATTTTCCGGTCTTTATTGTTATGTTTAATTTTTGTAGAGAGTATTTTTAGGTATTTTTTATATCGTTATTACCACTAGGAATGTTGAAATAAGCCTTTTGCAGGGGAAGAGATTCCATGTTAATTGAACAAAACTAATTATTTTGGTGTTGCCTTTTATCGGTTTTCGGCTTGACTATCACTTAATTCGTCAATAGTGCCACATTTTACTCCGTACCATGTAAGATTAAGTAAGTACTAATAATGTAACAATATAGAATTACCATTTAATTTGTTGACTCGCCGCTGAATACCTCGCCGCATCCTTAAAAAGAGGAGCATGGCTTATGCAAGGAAATAATAATAGCCTTTTGCGTGAAATACGTATTTTCTTCTAACAAGTATGGCGAATGGTGTTTCATAAAGGAGCCATAGGAAATCTCCAGCATTGTCATATATTGTTTTCATATAAGTTGATGACGAATCTATTTAAAAGTTATATATTAGAAAAAACACTAAATAAATAAGAACTACGCGGAAGTGCTTTTAATTTTTACGACGTAATAAAACCCTGCACCTGGGCGACTGTCGCTCGTTTCACGCCCTGGGCGGCACGCCCTATGTATTTCCCGCTATCGCCGATTTTATTTAGCAGTAAAAGACGAAGGTTGAAAGGAAATAATGGAAGCGTTACTCTTTCTGCCGTTTGATAATGAATCATTGTGATGTGCAACGTCCAAGCCTCGAAGACCATTCCTCCTTCCATTCGCCAAGGCCCACTCTCCACCCTTTCTGAGCCTTCAATTTGAAATTTAATAATAAAACGAATACTTTTCGTTCTCTCTCGCTCTCTCTCAATTCGGTAAGCCGCGCTATCACATCCCCTTCGCTCCCCTCGCTCACCTTTATCATTCTCTGACCCTTCCCCTCGTCCTCGCCATCAGCCAGAGATCTCTACGAGAATTCTCGCCATCATATATCACGTGAGTGGCGTAGGAGCCGACGACCTGGGAGAGAAACAATGGCCGGGAAAAACAGAAGAGAAACGCCTCCCGTCGCGCTCGTTTGGTCTCTTTTTTTCTCCACTCTCTTTCGCCATTCCCCCTCTATCTTTGTGGCATACTTCTAACTTTGTCCGCTTCCCGGAGGAGTCCAAACCTTCCGAGAGTTCAGCTCCCCGCTGCACCACGTGGCTCCACGGTTGACTAACCCCTCGTGCAGTCGCCTTGTGGGGGAGGGAAAAGGGCTAACCCAAGCTCCCCTTCAACGTCCTGCAAGATAGAGAGAGAGAAAAGGAGGAGAGCGACATGTGCGGGGGTATTGTAGGGAGGAGGGTGTAGTGTAGGGAGGATGGAAGGGGCGATAAGAGAGAGGTGAAGTGGGTCTTCGGGGGTGCACACAATGTTTTCAGTGATGAGTGTTGCTCAACCTCAGCGGGTAAGAGGAGGAAGGAGGATCATGGCTGAGTGCAGTGGGGGGCATATTGTAGATTTTGACTCTGAAACAAGTGAGCTGCATATTGAATGTGTCCCTGGAGTATTCTTTTACCTTTCCCTCGCTACGGTATTTACGCGCCGTCAAAACAAACCGTGTACACGACCGCAGACCGTAGCCCTTTTGTCCATTACTTTCAGAGTCACGAATATAAGAATTTTGGAGAAGCGACAATGGGTTTTAGGATATGTGATTTTTTACCCTAATTTTTTTGCAATAACAAATTGAAATGTGCTATCTCTCGAAATACCATAAATAAAGCAAGTAATTCATGCCTGGGAACAAATTTGGTGTCTGCGAAACCATATCACGGGATTTGGAGTGATTCAGTTGTGCAGTGAAACTATTTTGTAGATTTAGTTTATCATTTATGTATTGTTTTGGTGAATGGGACCGAGAAGTAGAAGTATAATTGGAAGGAAAAATTAAAAATTCATTCGGTTTTTTCCGTAAACCCAGACTTTCCTCTGCTAGTGTTTGGCAAAAAAGTTACCAGCTAAAACCAATATAGATGATTATATACAGGGCTGAGACCGAAAGAGGATCCTTCCTGAATCCTTTTATTTCCCGCGTCCCTCAGGTTCATTCCTCTTACCTGCGAAACTAGAAGAAAGTAGTCAATGAGGAGCTAAAAGTGAAATTCAGGTATAGCCAGTGTAAACTCCTCAGTTTTGGTAACACTCAACACTCTTTATTGACGAGACTATGCAAGTAAAACGACGTTAATTTAAGACTTAAGCAACCTTTATCTTTCATTTATTTTTATTATCGAGTGAAACATTTCACGTTGTTTCTTACGGATATATTTCATGTAATGAAATCATTATGCCTTGGCTAACGGCTTAATTCCATCAACAATATTTCTCTACAGATTGAGCTTTTACTTTTAGAACTGTACATTCACAGTTACCTTTACATTTGCGTCTACATAGAATGCCATGGTTGTCGAATGCTTCAGGATCTAAAATTCTATCGGATCGGATCTTCAAGATCTAAATCTCTCTGTAATGTTTTAGCGACTTATATCTAAGAAACGTTACACCATACGACTCCCAATTTTGTAATATTATTACTATGCTGTAGTTTTACAGCTAGAAGATGGATTGTCAAATAATCCGACGATTATTTATTATATTCTTGTCATGGTTGGAAGAAAAGTCCAATTATTAGGTTTCCAGCCCATTAATTAGATATATTTAAAAACTATATTCCTTGTGACTGAATAAATTTACGAAGCTGTTTTTATTTATAGCGTTTAACTGCTACGAGAAGCCCGCCATCAGTCTTGTTACGTCCTTAGTATCGGTAAATTTCGCAGAGGAAACTTTTCTGTAATACTCACAGCTAAGTGCAAAATAAAAATTATTTTGTAAATACTTTTCGACCATAAGCATTATTAAACTAGGTATGTTATATTTGTTTTGTCCCTCAGCACATCTGTAAATAGCCAAGGAACCCTGCGATACCCATTACCAGTAAGTTTGATCTTCGGAACCAGGAATTAAATTGAGCTCTCCGTCCTGACGGCGCACAGGGTTACTACTCGTACGTGCTCCTTGCTCGTTTGGGATTACTCCATGAGTCGGCATGGGCCAAAGCCTCTTTGCCTTTCTCTTTGATCTGACTAAGTTTCCCGTTGTAATGCTCTCCTACACGTGGTCGTTAGAGATGGAATGCCATTCTGGTAAGGCAAATGGGCCCTTAACTTTTCTCTGAAGAAAAGACCAAGCTTCTGTGTGGGTGTTACTGCCTTTATAAAGAATAGTCCTTGTGAAAAATATCCTCTCGTGGGCAGAAAGACAATCGTCCAAGCCACCAGGCATTCCAGTCAAGGAAAAAAAGTCATAAGATTAAAAATTTTGTAGGAGAATTTGGATGGCGTTATCTTAGCCGTTTGCAATAGATTATGATGCAGAGTTTTCATATACGAGAAGGTAGCCAGCGGATGAAATTTGCGGCGGGAGGTTAGCGGGGAGGTGGGGCGAGAGAAAGGGTGAGGAAGAAAGGACCGAGATGGCGCTGGAAGTCGGCTGGGGGCGTTAGCAGGGGGCAAGGAGAAAAAAAAGGGCTAAGCTTGGAGCATAAAACGGCCACCAGTCTCCCTTACCTGCCTCGTAATTTCTTTACTTTGATATTTTTATTCCTTTAGATCTTTATTTCTTTCTCTCTCTCTTTTTTGCTCTTCGGAACTGCAACGGTTCCCTCCACCCCTCACTCCGACTCCCGCTCGCACACATGTACACGCCACACACTTTAACCCTTTCACACCCCTTCGTCTCACAACAATCCCCGAGAGTCTTGCTTGTTCCTTTGAAATGGGAATATCGTTGCAGCCACAAAATCGCTGTTTTTTTGGTACTTCACAATGTCTGCGTGTCTCTTTGCTACCATCGACGTCATATTTCTTTCCGCCATTAGCGATGAATTCAGCGTGTGTCGTTTTCCATCTCTATATTTCAGAAAATAATTATTTTTGAAAGAGCTAATAGAGAGAATAACGAAATTCTCTCCATCGGCCGATTAGAGATGGTGTAGTTTCCTCACAGGGTTCATTATAGTTCGGGTAGATCTGAGTCTCGTCCCTAAGAATCATCAAAACGCAGCCAAATAATGGTTGGATATTCCTAATTAAATAATAAGATAAAAGTTTAACTGAGGTTTTTGTAGCCAAAATATTTCGCCAATTAAATGATATGCATTTAAGGGGTCAGAATTGCTTTAATATTTTCTCTTTGGTATCGTCACCGGCCATTTATTTTTTTTGGTATCGAGATTTATTTTACACTACTATTGGGAGGGAAAGATAGCTTAATACTTTCAAATATGTTTAGAAATTTCAAAAATTACGTCTATACTATCCTACGTACTTTTCAATAAACGTAGAAACGTATGGTACTACGTGTTCCACCAAGTTGTGTCTTCATAAGATTAGATTAGGTATCACCTAATAATGGAGTTTAATCATTTCATAATTGGGTGGAAAGAGTTATAGTATTTCTCCTAATCCCGTGGAAAAGTTTATTTGTCCACTTTTATATTTCAAAGACGAGTGTTAATAACTTGAACATATAAAACGCCCCCGAAGTTGAGTCAGACTCAACTGACTACAATTTTATTTTTATTTACGCAGACAGCACGTGTTGGTTTTCTTCTTCCCAACATTTGACTCGGAAAGCATAACACATCTTATATCTTTAAAAGTGTGTACAATATGCTCAAATCAAGAATGGAGATTTATGGGGCACTTAATATATTCTCCCAATGCTGGGTTGGCTGCGTCCAATTGCCTCACTATTGAAGAAAATAGGTATTTAGTATCGAATGTGATCAAGGTTTCCGAGGCAGATTAATTTATGTGCTCTCGTGCCGTCACCGGACCAGCAAATGACCACGGGTTTAACCTGATGATGAGGGGAGGAGGACATTTTGATAACATCGTCGGGCTAAAGATCGGGGCATAAGGGTTCGGGAATGACCGACCGGCATCCGTAGCATTAGCCAAAGAGAGAGAAAAAAATAAGGAAGGGGAACTTTTTAGGGCCACGTGAAAATTACCGCGGTGGGGGCCGCTGTTTCACATTCCACAGATAGAGGGGGTCAGCTGGGAGGGGATGTGGGGGCGAAGAGGTACGAGCGGCGGTAAGCGTACATAAATCGGCTGGCTCTCTTGCCTCTCGTTAATCTCTTTTTTCCCTCTATCCCCACCCCCTTGACACCACTCCCACTCTCGGTCTCCCCTCCTCTCCCCAACCACGCGCTTTCATCCCAGCCTCCCTCCTTTCTCTCGCACCTTCTCTATTGAGGCGCGGGGGAGGGGGAAGGAAGTTTTAACTCTTTTTTTCATTGCTTTTGAAAAACTCCCCACAACACCCACTCTTCACTCGGCTCATCCTCTTACCCTGCCTCTCGCTTCAATGTAAAAAAAATATGGATGGACCCTCCTTCAAAAAAAATATTATAATAATAATAAACTCCCATTCCGTCGACGTCCATTCCCCCAGCCCCGCTCCCAGTTTACCCACCCAGGTCTCCATCACAAGACCTCTCTCCTCCCTCCCTATGAATTCCATCCGAAAGTTTTATATCTTCACGTCCTAACTCTCTCACCACGCAGACATACTCGCTCTCCGGGGCTCCCAGCATCCCCTCGCCACCCTCCCCTTCTGCCGGACTCCCCCGCCTCCTCCCTTGCCTCCCCTTCCTCCCACATCCTCCGTCCGAACCCCTCCCCACCACACCCGCGCGCGCGGGCCCCAAGTATCTAGTATTTTGAAATATGATCTCGTCTAGGGGAGTGGCTGCGGGGTCGAATGAGTTATGGTTTTTCCCTCAAGATTTCTCGAGGCCTGCGTTTCGGCTCGCATGCTGCCGGTTTTCGGCTGCCGCCCGGTTTGTATCATCCGATGGGGCATGCAAGGGGGCACTGGTCCCGGGCTAGGGTCCCGAGGGGCGGAGCGCCTCACGCCCACCCCAACTAACCTCCCACACCTCTCAATCCGTCCCGGCCTGTCTTGCAGATGAGATGGACCACCGTCAGTCTTTCCTCCCTCTGGATGTCTGAGGGCCGAGTTGTGGTACATCCCACAGCCGTCGCCTCGGAAGCGAAGGCATGTACGATGTGTACCACCGGGGCCGGGAGGCGGAGTTCCGTATAGGTCTCGTCGGTGCACATTCATAAATCATGAGAAATGCATCGTGGATGCCAGGCTTTTACTTCGGACTGGTTACCGGTTAGGGTTTTTATCTCTAAACGGTCCTCGCAGGAGGTGTCTGGCCTTTCTTCCTCTAACGGACTACTCAGACCCCGTAGCCTTCAAACAGCCAAGTTTGTGATTACTCACGGCAATTATAAATAGAGTGCAATTATCAATAATTGAAAAGCAACCAACATTGGTCGGAGTATTTGCCGGTGATTGATTCAAAATTTAGAAGAAAGTCGTGTGTCGATTTGACCCTCAGTCTTTGGTACCTTGTGTTACATCAGAGGACACTTTGAAATCGATCTGGTACTAAAGTCGGAGCGACATCTCGACTATTTTCAAGTTGGGGTTGTAGGGTCGGAATCCTGCCTCGTAAATAATACTGTTGTGTGAATCAATTATTATAATTAAATCTTGCATGTAACAAGAAATATAACTAAATTTCTGCTGGAATACTGGGTCGGAGTCAGTGTTTTTATTTCTTTTAAAACTGACCTCGCTGTGTTTAATCTTTTGTTACTTAGGCTCGCTTCCTGTAAATTTCCTTGGGCTAAAGTGATCTTTAAAAATACTATGCACGTATGCCATTGCCAAGATATTCCTAAGGTAATATCTTATAAGACGTTAATAATGGAGAGGGCAATGGGTGGAACTAAGGAAGGATTGAAAACATTTTGATGGCGTCGCTGCTCTCGCATGTCTTATACAACCTTGCTCGATATGTCCCGGCTATTTTGGTTATCCGAGAGGTGAGGGCATGCTAATTTCTTCCGCTTGGGGATGACTAAAAAAATGCTATAAATCACATCCGCATGTGCCTCTCCAAAAATCGCCGCTCCCAGTGGTTATTCTGCCGTCAATTCATTTTCTTCGCACCCGATTTTATGATTTAAAGTGGCGACCATCTCGAAAAGGAGTGGATGACGATGGGCGAAGGAGAGGAGCGGGATTTTACGGGAAGGGAAAGGGGAAATGGGTGTGAGATTTGATGTGTAGATCCATGAATAATGAAAAAGGCCGAGATGGGGAAGGTCAAGGCGGGAGAGGTGTTGGTGTTGGCGCTCAAGGAGTGAAATTGGGGACCTTGGGACTTTCCTCAGCGACGGAGGGAATTATACAACGGCAATTAATGTGCGAACCCGAGGGAGAAGAGTAAGTTCATTGTGGGGATGGAGATGAAGCGAGAAAGTTAGTGGGAAAGGGGATGGGAGACATTGAAGGCTGGGTATGCGTGGGAGAGGAAGGGAATTGCTTTAGCTATTCATATTAAAGGTGGGGGATCTAGATGTGCCTACAACGGATTGGAATAATTAATAGGACGATTTTAAATTCTATGGCAATTTCTATGTCAATCTAGTACGGATGAATATGATATTTGAAACCCAGGACAACTGTTTTTCATCACTATTAATGTACATTTGAATACAATGAAAAGAGAAATTTATATGATTTTGACAACTATTTGTACCTTACTTCATCTATAAGAGATTGAAAAATATTTGTCAATGATCCCCGGCCTTTGATGATGAGCCTTTGGTGCCTTCTTCTTTTCTTACGAATAGCGACACTGAGAGATTCATCCGCGGGGTGGTGTTAGTACACATCGCGAAGGGTAAGAAAGTTGGTGGAAACTAGGGTTAAGACGGGTCCGTCAAGAAAAGCTTTTAGGGTTGTAAATGAGATTATCTATGTACAAGTTATGGAAAGGGTAAAACATGGCTGTGTCTAAGAACTGTGTTGACAATTGCATTTGCGCTTGGAATTTAGTTTGGGAACCCTCGGTGGCAATATCTGTTGAATATAGTGAAAAGGAGAATTGTGCAAAAGAGGTTAATAAACATGATGAATTAATGCACATTGGCAAGCGTAAACAAAGTAAGACGAAGATATCAAGAAATTTAAAATAGCCTGCTGTTTGAAGGTAGTGGTACTATATAGCATGAAAGATTTAGTGCACGCAGACGAAGTGAGTTATTTGTAAGGTGGCGAGATTTAACGATTTTTAGAATCTTATTGTCTATCACCGCATTCTAATTTCGTTGGTGAAAAATGAAAAAATATTCACTATCGGTCACGAATTAGCACTTGAATGAATATTTTCCACGCAGCAGGTTCGTTCGGGCAGGGCGTAATCATTAACATGATTTCGAATAGCTGCTTGGCCTCTTGGGATAGGAAAAAAACTGTATGATTCATTAGCAAAGGTATGGTGGTAAGGAAATGAGAGCACGGAGAGCGAGGGCATGTGTGTTAGACCGTAGGAAGGATGCTTTACCTTGAGTGTGAAAAGCGCCTCTGAATATTCCTCCCTTAAAAGAATTGAATTTCAATGAAGACGATTACCCGCTCTCCGAGTCTCCTCCTCCTTTCTGATAAAAGAAAAGACGAAGAAATTCCGTCCCGAGACTTTAGTTCAACGCCCTACATTTGCACCCGTGTAATGGATTCACTAATAAGGCCCTTCGGCCACAAGGTGCGGTTTTTACAGGGGTCTACGCTGGAGCGGAGGCGTGCGAGCCGTCGGGCTTCAAATTATGAAAATGGTCTTTTTATTATAGTAAGATTTTCTTTTCTTTTTTCTCCGGACAAAAGTTTGTTTTCGACGAACCTGCTAAGCGGCTATCTCCATAATATAATCTGGATGTTACTACGGCGTTAGTGAAAATTATATCAGAATAAACCGTTTGCTTTAGGACCTTAAATAACCCCTGTTTTATCTTCTCATTAGAGTGAGAATGTGCTCTTTTATGTTAAATTAAGGGAATTTTAGTTGAATATTCCATTACAAGAGCCATTTAAGAGGTGTGAACAACTAAATAAAAAAAACTCGCTCATTTCTTCAGTTTTAGTACGACGAAGATGTCTTGCCGTTTTTTAGGCGGCTTTTTTATTTCAGAGATCGCCTTATTTGGGCTTTTGCTCTGTGTCCTGTGTATTTTTTCCGTCTTTTCCTGGACTACCAATCCAGCGTCATTTTTATTTCCCTTTTCCATTTTTTAATTGTCATTATATTCATTATTTATATATTTTTTTTCCTATGTGTTAGGGGTTTAACACCATGTTTGGTCTTTTGTACTTATCGTATGGACCAATTTTGTTGATTTTAGTGTATGTCATAGCTTCGTTAGAATTTCCTTTCAGTTTTTCGAAGTAATTCTTAGTTTGCCTCAGTAAAAAGTTGTGTAGTGTCTCTATGTCTATTATTTTGTATATATTTTCGTTTTTCTCCCACGGAGGGAGTCCAAGGGCCAGTCTTAGTATTTTCCTTTCAGTGGTTTTTAATTTTTCCATTTGGGATCTACTCACTAGCCCCGTCCATGCAGGTGACGCGTAGGTTAGGATTGGTCTTATAGTGGTTTTGTAGATTAATAATTTTATTTCCTGAGGGGTGGCGTTATTTCTTAGAATTTTTGCCAGTTGTGATGTTTGTATGGCCGCTTTTTGTCTTATTTCCTTAATATGGCTGTTAAAGTTTAATTTATCGTCAATGACAACTCCGAGGTATTTTATGGTGTTACTCCATTCAATCGGCTGCGGTCTGATCCTGATGCATTCGCAAGTAGTTTTTGTAGTTCTAGGGGGCGTGAATAGTATGGCTTTTGTCTTGTTTGTATTTATATGCAGTTTCCATTTTTTATACCATTTCACTATTTCATCCAGTGCATCTTGCGCTCTTTCTTGCATCGAGCTAATATTTTTTCCTTTAACAAGGATTGCAGCGTCGTCCGCGTATAGGGCAATTATGCTACGCCAGTCATTTCTGTTTCTTGGAAAATCGGCTGTATATATATTGAAGAGGAGGGGGCCTAGTATGGAGCCTTGTGGAACGCCGGCTTTGGCACTTGTGCTAGTACTTGTTTCTTCCCCCCATTTTACTTTAAAGGTTCTTCCGTTTAAGTAGGAAGTCGTCCACTTTACTGTCCATTTCGGGAATTTCCACTTTTCCATTTTGTGTATAAGTCCCCAATGCCATACCTTATCAAAAGCCTTTGATAGGTCTAGGAAGATACCAATGGTTCGTTCTTTTTTGTTAAAAGCGTCGCTGATGAAATCTGTGATTCTGTGAATTTGCTGGTCGGTGGAGTAGCCCTGGCGGAAACCAAACTGCTCTTTCGGAATTACTTCGTTCATTTCCGCATGTCTCCTAATATGTGGTGCAACTACCCTTTCTAATAGCTTACCGAGGTTGGAGAGGAGGGATATCGGTCTTAGGTGTTCTTCTATTATGGTTTTTCCCCCCTTTTTAGGGATGCATCTGATTAGTGCCTCCTTCCATTTTTTTGGGTAGTATCCCAAGCAGATTGAGGCGTTGAAAATTTTTACTAGATGTTCTCCTGCCGCTTCCGGGAGCCTTTTTAATAGTTCATTTGGGATGTTGTCCTCCCCAGGAGATTTCTTGTTAGGAAGTTTCGATATTCCTTCGGTAACATCTATTACTTTAATTTCCGTTCAGTTTAATTTCAGTTTTAGTATGTTTTTGAGACCATTTAAATGTAGAAATGTAAAATTAATGACGTAAGTTCACTCTAGTGCTATGTATTTATTTTTTTTAGTAAGATTGATCATTCCAGACTGGATTCGTTATTATGGAATAGGAGTTAAAGCATACGGATGCTGTAAAATCTCGTTAATTAGCAATCAGATTCTGCTTCCGATGGAATAATTCAATGATTCAAAATTACCATTACAGCTCAGAGAGATAAGGTGGTTAGGCAAAGAAAAGGCGCAAGCCTCGCCACCATGAAGTTCCTATATTTTAAATAAATTAGGCAACTTGGTCACTCATTCTTCATTTTTTATGCCTTAGGAGGTTATCCGTGGTGTCATCATTTTATGAATGGAATTCCAATATAATTTCCGCAGTGTCACAGGACGGATGGAAAATTAGAAATCGATGTTCCATCCATTAATAGAGAATCGTATCGGCGGATGCACATATTAGAATAGATGAGAGGTGAAGAAAGACTGAATTGTATGATGGGATCCGGTGTAAAGCGTGAGATTAATAACGAATATTTCGTGGAATATTGAGGAAAATTATTAGTAAATAGTGTGAAATACATATTTGAGATGGTGGCCACAAAGTCAGGTATTAAAAATTACTACATGGAGATAAAAATGAAGTTACACGCTTCCAACTAACAGGCAGTCCGGGACCAAGTAAAAATTTTCTGTATTATTCTTCCATGAAGTTTTTGCGTTGTAATGCTGAGCACCATTTCAGTTTTAATTATTCGGACACTAAAGATCTGTTGTTAAGTGAATTGTATAAAGAGCCTACACTCGAGATACATAGTCTGTGTTACACACTAATTACTAATTGAAGATTGAGGGTAAATTGATGCTAAATAATTTCTCTTCGGGTATTCAGTGACTCACATTTGTGTCATGGATATATCATAAATGCTTCGGTCTTTACATTTCGAAATAAATAATCGATGGCGGAACAGATCTCAAACGAGAACTAGAAATCACTGCGTTTATTGATTTTATCATGAATGACAATGAAAGGTTTCGTTTATAAAATCCCTCGGGTATTTACAAATACTGGCGGCGTCCTTTCAGTAGTCGTCGCAACTCTCTAAATAGACCTTAAATATGGCTTAGGAACTGTTTTTAGTTGTAGGAAGAATGATCTCTATTATCATTTTTTTAAATCTGCCAATGAGAGTGTATTGGGACTTGAATGAACACTAATTAATTAAATAAATGATTTTGTTTAGAATAGTGAAATCTTATAAAGCCTAATATAATATCAGCAGTTACAAATAAAATATATATTTTCAGTAGAATGTTTTAGACCAAAGAAGCGAGAATAGGTAATGCGAGTATTTCATTATTTTGAGTGAAGTAAGTTTCATTGATTCCATGGGTATGTTGGTGTGATTGAATGTTAAATATGCTACGAGCATACTGGATTTTTTATAATAAGTATTTGACTCGAGAACTGTGCAAAATGCGGGAAAAGACAAGGGTGCATGAAAAACTGTCATGAAAGGACACTAAGCACTTTACAATCACTGCGTCATCTGGGACCGGAGGAGGATACTCGACAAAAATCGAATGCAAAGATCTTGTGAATTACGCACAATTTCGAGGATATAAACTAAGTCTCGATAGTCATCCGTGGGTTGAAAGCATTGAAAAATTAATTAGAGGTAACCCTTCGAACTGTTAGGTTCAAGGTTACGTTAGCCACTCGCACAACTCTTGATATCCATTCAAGACAAAAAATACCAACACATTATTATCCAATGAAAGCTTCCGGGTTGATGTTCAGAGGACATCATGATTTTAGAGTTTTTCCCACGTAGTTCCATCTTATCTTCGGACCTGAAAATTCTAACTGCAACGCCAACAAAACTATCGTCCAGCAAGCTATAACAACACGGATGCGATCCGTAAACTATGGCGTGAAATTAGTATGTATTCAAAACTTATTCCTTTCTATTTTCATATCTTAGCTCCAAACACTCGTAGGCCCTTTAGGCGAATTGTGAGGCATTATACAAATGTATTCATGTCATTTGTCTCTATAGCCGCATTGTTGGGAATTGAGTTCCTCATTTCGGTCTTCCGTCAAAACAGGTTTTTTACCGTAATATATCAACCACAATAGCTTTACTTCTTACAGGATGATACTCAGATAAGATTATATTGGTCAGTCATGGCTAAAACGTAGTTTGAAAATATGGAAAAACCCTAATACCTTCATCGTTAGTGGAAAACCTATTATGTTCACGGCGATTCCATAGGATTGCTCAGGACTGTAAAGCTACATCATTGGAACTTCATGATTAACAAATTATTTTGATCAGAATAACATTTTCCATAACATTACCGTGAATAATTTTTATAAGACCAAACTGGACTTTGAAATTATATTATGCATCTCTCAAAAACGTTTTAATGAATCAGTCGAGATGGATCAGTGACCACATTATTCTCAATTCATCCCTCTGAAAAAATATTCTCCACTTCACGGAGACCACCATTATCGAAGGAAAAAATACAAAAGCAGTCAAAAAGTGGGAGAGGATTTTGGTTGCGGTGGATTTGTAAGGGTTTGGGCTCTTGGCTTGTTCGCTAATACTGTGGGAGGAGGGTAAGGGTTAGTGTCTGCAGTCCTTTGAGGCCTGTAGTGGGGATTCTGCGGCCGCCGCATGATTCTCCCTGGAAGCGTCCGAAAGTTTCGGGGGGGAGGAATTGGGGGGGGGTTGTGAGCTTGTGGTGGTGGTGCTCGGGCGGAGTACCCAGCAGACGTGCGAACCGCGCCCTATGAGCATCGTCCGCATGGTCCAAATCCACACCTCTCTTTCTCTCCGTGTGGCGGCCCGATGTCCCTTTCCCGTCCCGTCGTCTCAGCCCTCCTTCCCTCCATGACCGACCAATGCTAGTCATGATGTCAACACATCCCCTGTTCCACATGTTCCTCTCCCGTCGCACCGCCGATCGGGCCCAGCCTCCATGCGCTAACGCATCGCAGGCTTGCGAAATGAAACAGCCACGCCGCAAATCCAATTAAGCCGTCTCCCTGCGCTCCGAGCTCTAACGGAGTACGAAATAAATAACTTGGATCGGTGTGTTATGACTCACGAGCTGTGAGAAAATCCTCGGGAGTATCGGATACAAAACTCCCTCGTTACGAAATCGTGAAGGGACGCATTATTGGAGAGAATTTGGTATAAAAATGAACGTTGGTTTCCGCTGCAAGCATATCGACCACATCCTTCACCCCTAGGTAATTGCAATTGGAAAAAGTGGAAATAATCCTCTCACGTAAGTTGATTCTTTTTTAATGTCAGGGAATTTATTATTGCGTTTAGTAGTGCAATACACCTATTTCACTTGCTTTTATTTCTCTTTCAAATATATTTTAAGTTTCCATGATGTGTATTGATAGGATTTTCCAATTCTAATTCGTTTCCTTTTCACCTTTTGTCTTCTCCACCTGAAGTATGCAAACATTTTTCCTCGGAACTACTTTTTACAGGCCTTTTCATTGTTCCCTGCTTCCCTCCATTATTCTTCTCCTCTCATACCTTTTCCTCGCACTTTCTCTTCCTTCCCATTATCTCTTCCCAAGATCCGTCGGCCTCGAGTCCCAGCGTTCTATTCCCTTCTAATCCCCAAAACTGCTTCATGTCCTCGTGAGACGCACCTCCTCGCTCCCGTCCCCGAATAATTCATCTTCCTACTCGGCCGCTTCCTTCTTTCCACTCTCATCTACTTCACTTCCTACCGCCCGCGCCGCTCTCGGAATCCTTTAAACATCTCACGCACGCGTCTACCACCTTGAAACCACGCCCTATCCATTCTCTTCCCGTCTCCCAACACTTCTGAGCTTACTTTCGTTCCGTGTATCAACCCTCGTGGCTTTAATTAAATTTCCTGCCTCGCTTTATCTTCTTTCATTTCCTAACCTTCTATCGCTTCTTGACGCTGAAATTGTGTGCCGCCTTTAAGTCGTGCAAGGTTCGCACCAGAGGTAATCCCTGTTCCTCGCATCTTCGGTTCCTGAGCTTGGAGTCTATATGTTCGCCTTTCCATAAGTACCCAAAGAGTCATTCCTTCTTTGCTACAGTTACACTTGGGTTTTCTACAATGATTGTTTTCATCGTCATGCTATTTCTGGAAATATGTGATGGGGTACTAAGTTGCATCTTATAGTTGGTAGAGATAACTTCTGAAAATATATCGATTCTGCTATATTCTTGAATGTTCTCTTCGCCATATTTATTTACAAAGAATGTAATGCTAAAATATATTAAGTAATAATACTATAGCGAATAAATATAGTAATTGAGTATTAATTTTTATCGCCCCCACCATTAGCTAATATAACATAGATAATACTTAGCGCGAACAGTTTTTCCCTTGCTGTACAATCAAGTAATAACATAAAATACTCCAATGCTCCGCTCCATTAGGCACCCTCTTGATTTTGTGAATTAATTTGTTAGCTGCGGTGGTATCCTTTGAAGTGTAGTTATTTCTCATGGAGGTTAAACTTGCCACCCCCAAATTAGGGTTCATGGGGTTGTAGTCCGTGTTTGGTCCATCTCTGTGAGTGGGTTAAGGAGGGAAACTGGATGGGTCACGAACACCTTCTCGCGGATACTAATGACCAAGCATGCGTAGCTGAGTTAAGGCCCGCTGAGTGGTATAAAGTACCTTATTTTATTGCAAAGAATATCGTGGCTGGGTGGGTAGCAAAGAGAGCTGGAAAGGACAGAGGTGACGAGGGGAAGAAGTAGTTGGGGGTTGGAGGCAAATAGTATTATTTCTCAGGGGGTGAGTTTCGTTGCCATATGAATGCTTCCTGTGATGAAGAATAACGTTTCGGGATGACAGTTTGGTGTGAGGAGCAAAAGCGCTTTTTCTGGTCATAGGCCGGGCATTTCGTGGTGAATGGATGGTGGTTTTGTGCCACGCGTGGAGGCAATGATAAATACGCATTGATAAAATAAAACTTGAAGGCTTCAAAATATATCGATGGAAATAATAATTCCTATATCGAATTCGTTTATGGAGTGTATTTTTGCCTGTTAAAATCCCTACTGAAGTCATGGAGAACCTTTGGTGTACCTTTTTCGTCATAAAAAGGAAAAGATAGTAATAATTTTCCACTAAATAAGTTTAATAATGCGACCGAGTTTACATGAATTTCATCATCTTCAGGTGATGATGTAATATATCGAAACCTGGTCGTATTATTAAACTTATTTAGTGGAAAATTGTTACTATCTTTTCTTTATTATGCTATAATTCCACCGCATCACGCCTGAAACTAATCAATTTGTACCTTTTTCGTCAATTATCAAATTGATCAATAATTGCAAAGGTGCGTCATTAAAAATTTATGCATACCGAAAATTACGGAGTCAGGAAATATTTTTACGAATTAGGTAAGGAAAAAGAAATAGAAATTCACGGCCTTCTGACGGAGTAAAAATTGTTCGAAAAATATGAGGCAGAAATAATCTGACCGCTCGTCCATTTCGTTTCTTTTGACAGTCATTTGAATGTACTGAACCATCGTAGTAGATTTCTGCACAAATCTACGTGTTTATATTATATTTCATTTCTGTGTGATGATAATATTTTATTTAAAAGAAATATTCTGCATTGTTTGAGATAAATTTAAGAGTTTTCGCATGTAAACATCTAGAATCGGCGTATAAAAGTTGACTTCCTACAAGTAAAATATTTGTCGTATGGTTTCTAGGTTAAAGGATCCGTCCATTTGCCCCGGATCGCCTGTTCAAAGGTAACAGCGAATATAATTTTATCACCAGAGACCTTTCTGAAGGTTAAGAAAATAAAGTGCACCATTGATTTTTTGTACCTGATCATACCGGAGGAGAATGAACCATTTCGAGAGAAATCGGAAACGATATTTCTACGGAACCTTCGTGCGAATGGAATAAGAGTCCGGAATGGCGGCATCATCCCAGGAGAAGTGTCTAGATAGAGGGGAATAATGGAAACGGAGCGAAGGGATGGGGATGGTGGCTTCAGGAATGGTATGGTCGAGCGAAAGGAGAAGGAATTGGAAGGCAAGAGATATATGCACATATAGGGGTGGAAAGAGGGCGGGAGGGGATAAGAATATAAGGTGATTAGGTATGAGATATGCTCGGGAAAATGGTATGGAAAAAGGCTAAATGGAAGGGAGCGGAAGGTTTGGGTCGATTTCCTTCACGAGGGGGATTTTTCCACCAACGGCAAAGGGAAAAAGAATGGATACCGGAAAAAGTTTCATGATTGCCCGTGCGAGTTGGTGGGATCGTTCACGTATGTCCGTGGGTGTGAAGAACTTTACAGCCAAGTCCTCTCATTTTTTGTCCATATCCCAGAAAGTTTTCAAAGCGGGAGAGAAACACGACGGACATCGCGCACAGCGAGTCCGAACCGCAGATGCAATCAGTCAGCCCGCCCGGGATGACGGGAGAGAGGTGACACGTTGCTGGCTGTCTGCATCCCCAGCTGTAACGCGGGAGTAAATCTCAAGCGGGAAGGGTAACGGAAGAGCAGATATGAAAAGAGAAAGTAAGGAGTGACGAGCAAAAAATATATGGCTAATGAGGTTTTGGAATCGGTTTTTTTCCCAAAAATTGCCATGGTAATGATGATGATGATGATAAATTGCCGAGCAGCCGTAACCTGACTTGTCATGTTGGAAAAAACATGCTCCTTGGAAAGAACAAAAAGAAGAGTTATTCTTAAACATGTAACAGTCGATGCGTCTAATTAATGCGCCATTAAAAATTGTTCACTCATTATCGCCTCCGAGTTCGAAGAAATTTGTCACCTAGGTGTTCGGGATTTCCTTGCTCTGTCATAAAAACCTCCTTACTGAGCGAAATTGCTTCATTAGCAATAGAGAAACTAGCTTTAAGGACGCATGATGCCCTCGCGATGAAATGCCGTGAAAAATGTGGATATACATGCTGGCTTAAATTTCAATGGCTCATACGCAAAGACCACCGTTAAGATGATTTGAAAGGTAAAAAAATTTAAACAAAACGAAATTTAATTGTAATTATAATGATTATTATTGCAAAACTTCATGGATAAACGGATAAATATGCATGCTAGTGTATATAAAAGTTGAATATTGATTTTCTCGAGAGAATAATGCTAAAATTTACCTGGCTACGTTCCCTTATAGAATTATTGTTCTCGGCAGTAAATACTTAAACTAATTACGATTACTTGTTAGTCGCGTTAGACCTTCATCCGGTTTTTATTAATAAAAAATAAGTTCTCCAAGAACCAATATTCCGCTAATAATCAATTCCGCTTCTGGGTACGGAAAGTATTGAAAATGAATACCATTTGGAATCACTTTCACAATTAATGCGTGGAACAATAGCCATATATTTAAAAGTAATCGCTTCGTAATTAAGTTGAGGGTCTTCTGATACCTGAAAATTTGAATGTTTCTTGCCTAGATAAATATGCCCAAAAATATCTGACAAAGTGAATGATTTATCGGGCAAAAATTAAGGCATAGCCATGAATGAAGACAATTAATTTAACCCTGTCTGTCTTAATTGATTTATGAGGATGTAATAAGTAAAGGGACATCAGCCCAAAACGAGAGCACATGCTGTGCTTTGTGCGCACGTCTTCAAATCGAGCACACAATCTGCAGCACCCGGACCCTTGGAAACCAAACCCTCATGCCCATGTGACAGTTAACATGCCACCGGGAGCACAAGTTGCGTCCCCCTATTAACGGATGAATAATATATATCGAAAGGAGGAGGAATGGAATCACCCGGCATCAGTATTCAAGGGAAAGCATTCCATTCTGTCTCTCTATATCTCGCTCTCTCTCCATCTCTCCTCTCTCCCTTCCTCTTTGTCGATCCTCGACCCACTATTTTCCACTTTCCATGAGTTTTCCGCCGACCCCTCTCCCCACACCCCTAAACTACGGCTATATTTTGCAATTTAACATCTGCCTCCTTTCATACCCTTCTGCCGTCCACCCAGAAAAAAATCACATTTCTCACTCCCGCACAAAGTCGCACATTCTCATTGGATCAATTTTATCCAATCCACTGGACAAACAAGGTTCATGGTTCATACGCAGGTACGACTCCCGGCGTTGCAGGGGCTGGGAGAGTGGAGTATGATAGTGGTAGAAAAGGGAAGCGAGAGGGGAATTCCGGTCGGGACGGGTGGGGGCGGAATGGAAGAAAAAGAGTGTGGGTGGAATTAAGGGTGAGGGTGGGGTGAGAAGAAGAGGCGGCGGTTAGTGAGGGGAGGAGAGAGGGATGGAATAGTTGGGGACGATTTGACGGTTGGAAGAGGGCGGGTGGAATGGGACGTGTAATGCAGTATTAATGGGTGAGAGCATCCCTATCTTGTCTGTGCGTTTTGTTTGGGGGGGAGAACGTAGTGTGGAAGGGGTAAGAGTCGGAGAGGGAGAAGTGGCGGGGGCGGGACACCTCCGCGAGGGGCGGCTGTTGGAGAGAGATGGGGGGGAGGGTGAAATGCGGTGTGCGACGGTGGCGCGCGGTCGGGTAGTGGAAGGGCTCCGAATTAGGGAGGTAGGGATAATGGTGGGATGAGGCCGAGGGGGGATAAGGTGGTGCGTGTTTGATTCGGTAGGGGCGTGAAGGGGGGCAGGAACAGAGTGGAAGCTGGTAGAAGGGGTCTGCTTACTAGTTTGCTTGCTTTGCTGGCTGTTGGCAGAAGGGTTTTAGCTCCGGGAATGTGTTGTTGATGCAGGAAATTCCTGGGGTTAGGTGTTGGAGTTTTGTGGGTAGGTGGAAACGTTTGGGGCGGGTAGAGTAGGGGGAGACGGGCGGGGGTGAGTTGAGGGGATGGCCTGGATACCGGGAGGATTGCGAGGGGCCTAGGAGGAATCCCTCACGTCAGATACATGGGGGTTAAGTAGTGACAACGCTGAACCTGGGATATTCCACGGGAGTAGTGATTGCTAATATCCGAAGAATTAATCACGCCGTGTTGTTTCTCGGTTTTTTTGCGTTATGAGTTTTGGATGGGGTAGAGAGAAAGCGAGAAATGGCTCAAAGGCTCACACGATTCAAAGGTCGCTTTTGGAATAGCACCATGCTCTTATGAAATCCTACTCATGTCCATCAATCTACTGTAATAGGTATCATCTCTCGGGTGTTGCAATTGGAAAAAATACTGGTCACGGAAGCGTTTAAGGAAACAAATCGTAGTAAAAAAAAGTCGCTGTACGAAGTGCGCTCATTTAACAACAAGTTATTGCAAATGTTTTCCGAAAGTCCTGAATGATGAAAAAATATATGAGATGAAATATAATCAGAGAAGGCGAAAATATTCATGTAGGTGTGGTATCTATAACAGCATATTCATAGGCATAACCAGACGTGCGTTAGGAGAAAAAACTTATAATAAATTAATGTAATTAATAATTTCAACATTTATAGTTTGGAATATTAAAACCAACACCAAAGCATGTTGCTGATGGCTTTATTCGTTTAATAATGGTATTGATTCGTAATTACTGATGTGGTTACTTTTTAAAGTATTTCCGGAACAGGCAACAGTCTGAAGCATGGTTGCTGCTATATACTATATACTTCATATCAGGTGTTTGTGTGATCCTAATTAGTGTTGGTAGGATATATTTTTCATGTTTTAAGACTTGAAGATAGTAGAATAATGCCCTTTTCTCTGAAAATTCTGAAAGGAGAGGGGGATAAAGAAATTGGAAAAAATGAAAGTACCTTCGAGAGTTTTAATTCCGAGGCAACATTTCACATTCTTTTTCATCGGCAAGTACAATGGGCTTGTCGTTAGAACTAATGAGACCACTTGAGCAAGAAAACCGATATAGAAGCCGAGCCTTCGCTCGTCTGCTTTTTCTTCGATGGGGAAGGGGGACGGGTGTTTGCTGGAAGCACGGCGAGGGAGAAGGGTCAACCGCGAGACCCAAGGACTAATGGTGAATGAATTTTAATGAGTCTACCGCGTCTCTTTCCGCTGGTTCACCCGCGAAGACAAAAGAGGGAGAAAAGCCATTTTTGTGTTTTACATTGAGGCAAGAGAAAAGAGCAATTTAATTATTTAAGTAGAAGAATAAAGAAATGGACCTTGAGGGAGAAGAGCAGAAGATTAAAAAAAATTTCCCATCCGCCTGAGATGAGCGAGAAAGGTAGCTGCAGACGTATAAGCGTCGAATATTCAGAATTATTGAAAGAGCCATTCCTAGGAAGGTGTATGTATACATTCATTAACCCACTCATCAGTTTTCGATTTTCAATTTATTTTCTTACAATTTTTAAACCCTCTATATATGTATACGTACGTACACACGAACATATATATATATATACACATACACACACACACACACACACACACACACACACACACACACACACACACACACACACACACACACACACACACACACACACACACACACACACACACACACACACACACACACACACACACACACACACACACACACACACACACACACACACACACACACACACACACACACACACACACACACACACACACACACACACACACACACACACACACACACACACACACACACACACACACACACACACACACACACACACACACACACACACACACACACACACACACACACACACACACACACACACACACACACACACACACACACACACACACACACACACACACACACACACACACACACACACACACACACACACACACACACACACACACACACACACACACACACACACACACACACACACACACACACACACACACACACACACACACACACACACACACACACACACACACACACACACACACACACACACACACACACACACACACACACACACACACACACACACACACACACACACACACACACACACACACACACACACACACACACACACACACACACACACACACACACACACACACACACACACACACACACACACACACACACACACACACACACACACACACACACACACACACACACACACACACACACACACACACACACACACACACACACACACACACACACACACACACACACACACACACACACACACACACACACACACACACACACACACACACACACACACACACACACACACACACACACACACACACACACACACACACACACACACACACACACACACACACACACACACACACACACACACACACACACACACACACACACACACACACACACACACACACACACACACACACACACACACACACACACACACACACACACACACACACACACACACACACACACACACACACACACACACACACACACACACACACACACACACACACACACACACACACACACACACACACACACACACACACACACACACACACACACACACACACACACACACACACACACACACACACACACACACACACACACACACACACACACACACACACACACACACACACACACACACACACACACACACACACACACACACACACACACACACACACACACACACACACACACACACACACACACACACACACACACACACACACACACACACACACACACACACACACACACACACACACACACACACACACACACACACACACACACACACACACACACACACACACACACACACACACACACACACACACACACACACACACACACACACACACACACACACACACACACACACACACACACACACACACACACACACACACACACACACACACACACACACACACACACACACACACACACACACACACACACACACACACACACACACACACACACACACACACACACACACACACACACACACACACACACACACACACACACACACACACACACACACACACACACACACACACACACACACACACACACACACACACACACACACACACACACACACACACACACACACACACACACACACACACACACACACACACACACACACACACACACACACACACACACACACACACACACACACACACACACACACACACACACACACACACACACACACACACACACACACACACACACACACACACACACACACACACACACACACACACACACACACACACACACACACACACACACACACACACACACACACACACACACACACACACACACACACACACACACACACACACACACACACACACACACACACACACACACACACACACACACACACACACACACACACACACACACACACACACACACACACACACACACACACACACACACACACACACACACACACACACACACACACACACACACACACACACACACACACACACACACACACACACACACACACACACACACACACACACACACACACACACACACACACACACACACACACACACACACACACACACACACACACACACACACACACACACACACACACACACACACACACACACACACACACACACACACACACACACACACACACACACACACACACACACACACACACACACACACACACACACACACACACACACACACACACACACACACACACACACACACACACACACACACACACACACACACACACACACACACACACACACACACACACACACACACACACACACACACACACACACACACACACACACACACACACACACACACACACACACACACACACACACACACACACACACACACACACACACACACACACACACACACACACACACACACACACACACACACACACACACACACACACACACACACACACACACACACACACACACACACACACACACACACACACACACACACACACACACACACACACACACACACACACACACACACACACACACACACACACACACACACACACACACACACACACACACACACACACACACACACACACACACACACACACACACACACACACACACACACACACACACACACACACACACACACACACACACACACACACACACACACACACACACACACACACACACACACACACACACACACACACACACACACACACACACACACACACACACACACACACACACACACACACACACACACACACACACACACACACACACACACACACACACACACACACACACACACACACACACACACACACACACACACACACACACACACACACACACACACACACACACACACACACACACACACACACACACACACACACACACACACACACACACACACACACACACACACACACACACACACACACACACACACACACACACATATATATATACTATATTTGTGTTTGTGAGTTCGTGTATGTGTATAATTATATACATATTTATCTCAGGTCGTTATTTAATGAAATCAATTTCGAAGCCAATAAAGATTATAATATTAGAGAACGTTTAATAAAGCCCTTTTAATCCAAAATCAAAATAATTTAATTTGTTTCTTCGCCTAAATGGTGTACTTTGGCATATCGGAAGCATTTGATGAATGAAGCTTATACTTACGCCTTTTAATACTGATATTTACGGTATTTTCGTTAATTATTTTCAGAATTAGGATTATTTTCATCTTTTTGGGAATAGTAGTGGAAATAGAGGAAGAGGAATAAGTTTTGGGAAGAATTGATAAGATAAATTTCATCACAGGAGTTTTTCTCCTCTAATATTAATCAAACATAGATACTGATCTCGTAATATAAATCAAGTAGCGTTGCCCTTAGGCTATAATAAAAAAAAGTGCGTCTCATGATTCTGGGCGACGCGGTTCTGTTCGGTCTTTGAAAGTTATAGTGGTTGAGGAAGCAACAATAACTCCTGGTGCCTCTCAAGGATATTTGATCCACAGCAGGGGAAGGAGCGAGAGATGGAGACATTAAGAAAGTGTTATTTCGGGACTTTAAGTAAGATTTTTGCAGGGAAAGATAAATTTTTGTGACTTTTATTGTGTTGTTCGTATCTTCTATGAAACTTAAGACGTGTGTGATAACCAGACCGAAAGAAGAGTCATGTAACTTTCACTCCTGGTGGAATATCCCTTCTAAGGGGAATATGGAAACTCCCTATACACATCCCTTCACTTATAAGATTGTTTTTGTTATCTGTTCCTCCTCTGAAATTCCTTATTGTGTAGGAGAGAAGGCCAAGCTCTTGCCGGTTTTAATCCTCTTAGGCTCTTGGTGCTCTCTTCTGGCGTTGTGCTGTAGTGCCTCTAAGATATTATATCCTGGTATTAACTTAAACATGGCTTTTGTCACCATTTCCTTTAATCCTCTTTTTTATTTATTGCTAACTATGCTTCGTTTAATGGCGATTTACTCGGTTTGTTTTGAAAGAGGAGAACTAAGCCCCTAAATAGTGTGAAATTCACTCAGTGTAAGAGGGCAAGATTCATTTTCTATGTCACAGTTCTTTTTCTAATGGTTGATATAAATTATTTTCCTAATACGCTAACATTTCTTTCATAAGGAGGCATTTGATGGATTTAGAGATTTCTCTATATTTGCATACTTCATTTATATATATATATATATATATATATATATATATATATATATATATATATATGAAGTATGTAAATAGAAATAATATATTATAAATATATATATATATATATAATGCATTCCAATTCCACACATATATAAAGTATCTTCGCTATATATATGAGAAGCTTCTGAAGACGACAGCCGTGCTGTCGAAACGTCAAATAACAAATTGTGAGTGTCCTTTCTTTGTGTCTCTATATTCTAAAAATCTACATCTGTGTTTATATATATATATATATATACATATATATATATATATATATATATAATATAATCCAAAGAGAGACACGAAAACACGTTTTCACACAAGAAAAATACGTTTTCAAATTTTCGGTGGCACAAGCCACCTCTCTCAAGGAAGAGAAGGAAGGAGTTTATTCCTTCTTTTCCTTGAAAAAGGTGGCTTGTACCACCGAAAATTCGAGAAAAGTATTAGTTTCTCTTCTTTTTTGTGGGTTTTTGTCTTTCTGTCCTAGTTCTAACTTCATATATATTATGATTCAAATCCGTGAGACTTCACATAAATTTGATATACTATATATATATATATATATATATGTATATGTATGTATATATATATATATACATACATATACATATATATATATATATATATATATATGTATATGTATGTATATATATATATATATGTATGTGTATATATATATATATATATATATATATATATACTCATATATTCAGAAATATGTGGTTTGCGAGTTTTGCAAGCCGAAGGATTCAAATTATTGGGTGAAACGTTTAATCTTTTGTTACCTCATATATATTTTAACTGATGCTCTAACTTTCCACATATCGTTACTGCTATGTTTCCCCGAAACTCTACTCTAAGTCGAAGAAATACGCAATGGCAAGGGTGTAAGGTAACAAGAGAATAAGGGTAAAATATATCTTACGTTTTCGCAGTTAATCTTTTCTTATATTCAGCCATACGTTTTATCTTACTGGGACCATTTCAAAACTCTTTTTCTCGTTCAAAGAGCCGTTGGATGTTTTGTAATTCGAACTTAATGAGAAACGGCTTTTAAGGCTCAGTAAAAAAGGTGGCACAGAGGAAAACAAATGCCGCTATAAGGTCAGCAGTGAAACGATGATTACCGGGACTCGCCGTCGCTTATTTCAGCGATTATGTAATCACACCAACTTGTGATTACCTTTTCATTCGTTTGCAAACTACTGAGCGTAATTGTGTGTAATGGTGACATGGAGAAGCCTGAAGAGGGATTAAGAGCTAAAGAGAGGGAAACGAAAGGTAAGAATGGGCTGGGAGAGACGTTTCAATGTGGGGGAGAGAGAGGGGAAAGATACTCATGCCCGAGTGCCTTAGGTGAGGGGAAATTGGGAAGGAAATGCTAGTTAGGATTTTCACAATATTTCTCATGTTGTTCGCATCGTATTCTCTCCGCAATCACCCCTTGAAGGGTGGTAAATATTTTGGCATTGCCTCTTAAGTGAGGGTACAGTTCATCAGAGCTGAGTATTAACATCATTCCTTCAATCAAGTAAAATGCAAAGATTATTTTTTGAACTGTTTCGGACAGTAACATCCTAGGAACTTCTATTTAATGATTCGTTAAAAGAGATTTTTTGCTGTAATGACCCTTAAATAACTCATTACTTGAGGGGTTCTTGACATTTTGCGTCCTGAATTGTCACCTGTCACCATAAAGTTCTCTCAAAAAATCCTTTCGAGACTTTTTCATGGCTAATATTTTTACGCCAAGATGAGAAAGAAACATTTCCGCTAAAGACATATCTTCAGAAGTGTCTTTAGCAAGTTCTTATTATTATAATTAAGGTTTATTCCTGTGGATTTTGTCAAATTCAATGATTTCGATTTGGTGTATTTGATGTAATCAATATTGGTTTACATAAATCTCACTGAAATACCACATCACTTTTCGGTGTTAACATAATTGTTCAAGCGCGAAAGTTTACAAGGACTATGCAGCTAGAAGGGAAACTCCAGAATTGGCATCCTAAGTAATATTGAAACCCCGACACGTACGTTTATCGCGGTTGCATACATGCAGGCGCGCTGTTCATTAAATTATCTCGTTAGCCAATCAGGATATTAAAAAATATATGAATAGGTACATAGACTGCGTCAAATTGGCATTGTATGTGAGTGATAACATAGCGATAGTAAACTGCTGAAGAATAAATAATATTGGTTGCTTTTTCTATTCATCATATAAATTGATATAGGAGAGAGAAAGAGAAAGGAGAGTGAATTCGCTCTTTTTGGTAGTTGCAGGGAAAAGAATATTTGTTTTTGTGATATATGTTATGGAATAGGGGACATATTATGCTACATGTATTCACTTGACTACATTTCATGGTCGATCTGGTGGGAATGTGATGGAATAAAATATCTTGGCTTTGTCTGGGCACATTGCCAGAGGCATTTTGGCTCCCCTTTATAAACTCCAACTTCTCCTTGCAACCGAAAACTGATATTTGCTATCTGCGCCACTGTCCACGAGGTTAAAAGCCAACTTTAAACACGTATGGTGTTTTCCCTTTGACAAATTCCAAAGAAACTGCGGGAGATGCCGCAACAGTAACTTTTAACGGAGTCATCCGCTAATGTGCATTTTAATGCAACAATTTCAGAGCGTAAAAATCATTCGCCTTGACTGGGACTCGAACCCAGATCCCTCAATATCCGGTCGAGTGCTTTAGCCTTGTTGCATTGAAATGCACATTAGCGGATGACTCCGTTAAAAGCTACTGTTGCGGCATCTCCCGCAGTTTCTTTGGAATTTGTCAAAGTATTAACACCATAAGTGTTTAAAGTTGGCTTTAACCTCGTGGACAGTGGCGCCTCGCGCACGACTACGAATGCATGTGACATTGTATGTACGGTATTTCGTCACAACATCTAGTTCCTTTAAAAGCCCCAAAATTTCAGAGTTTAAGAGGACGCCTCGGTAGCTTAAGTGGCTAAAGCACTCGACCGGATATTGAGGGATCTGGGTTCGAGTCCCAGTCAAGGCGAATGATTTTTACGCTCTGAAATTGTTGCATTAAAATGCACATTAGCGGATGACTCCGTTAAAAGTTACTGTTGCGGCATCTCCCGCAGTTTCTTTGGAATTTGTCAAAGGGAAAACACCATACGTGTTTAAAGTTGGCTTTTAACCTCGTGGACAGTGGCGCCTCGCGCACGACTACGAATGCATGTGACATTGTATGTACGGTATTTCGTCATAACATCTAGTTCCTTTAAAAGCCCCAAAATTTCAGAGTTTAAGAGGACGCCTCGGTAGCTTAAGTGGCTAAAGCACTCGACCGGATATTGAGGGATCTGGGTTCGAGTCCCAGTCAAGGCGAATGATTTTTACGCTCTGAAATTGTTGCATTGAATTTTGCTTATTCGTAATTGTATGGAATGCTTTAAAAGTGCTCATTTTGGAGAAATAACTTCCCATTATTTTTCTTTGACGATCGCGTATTTTATTTCCGTTTTAATTGAAATGGTAAAGTGTTTCACGATTTAAAAAATATTGTCCTTCCCCTCCTGTGTGGGAAAATATTTTTAGCTTTAATGTTTGATTCCCGGGATGAAAAATCGGTATCCTCCGCGCTGTAAGCCGCAGTCAACAAAGCATTTGTGGATTTCATCCCCGGTTGTGGAACGGGTCGAATTAAGGTTTTATCCTGGAGAGGGAACATCTGGATGCTCATTCTGGTCCATCTTTATCGCGATTTTTCATCCATGAAAAGGGTGAAAAACTGTTGCGTTGGTGCTCTTGTGACAAAAGGTATCCGCGTCAAACGAGGAGGCTGAGTGTTGAGAGGATGCGAATGGATGAAGGAATAAAAGGGAAAGATAATAAAGGGAAAAAGAAGCTGGCATCCGAGTGAAACGAGTGGTGCGTGCTTTTTGTCGCATCATTCGGGCGAAAACTCGGAGACGTCCGCGAGCTCCCCCTCTTAAATATTTAATCCACCATCTTCACCTTTGCTTTTTAACGTGCTTTTGCTTTCTAGAAAAACGCTTTTCTTTGCCCAATGCTCTGAACGTTTCCCTCACGCGTATTTCAACCTTTTCATCTCCGGCCTCCAGGCTCATTTTCATCCCAGACCTCCCGGCTGCCATTGCCACTCCTACTCTCCTTTCGCTCCACTCTGCCCATAATCCACGCGAACTCTGACATCCCAATCCTCCTCCTCCCTCCCACCCCAATCCCTTCCATTCTCCCACATCTTCATTCTCTAATCTACATTCACTCCCAAAGGCACTTACTTCCCTTTCCCACCAGCGACTACTCCAAAACCGCATTTCCCGCCCGCACGATGTTCCCTCGCCAACATCATCGGGTAGGTAAACGTAGCATCGCAGATACGTGTCGTCGATCGGTCGAGATGGCGAGGCCAACTACGCGTTAGAATAACAATAGGTGTTGAGGACACCTGTGTGCACTCTGCTGGCAGAGGATTGACAGAGTTACGTCCTGAGATTGGCAAATACAAGCGTGTGGTTTATGAGTTTGAATGAAAGCGTTATATGCAGTTTTTTTCCCGTTTCCCCGATTTATCATTGCAATGTTTCATCACGTTGAGCAACCAGTATTCACTTCTTTTAGTTTTAAATGGCCATATTAAACTTGATGCTTTCATTTCGTGGACCCAAATATATAGTCCCTTTATCTTTGAATGTACGGTCATGCTTGAGTAAAGCGTGTGGAAATGTGACCCACTAAGTACAGAGTTTCCAAATAGCACTCTCTTCATCCTATTTCACTGGTATTGATTCTTTCATGGAGGAATGAGTATATTATGTGGAAGCTATATGCTTTGATATGACGTATTTTAATAAGCTATTTCCCGGTTTTGTTAAGGTTTAAGAAGATGGAGGAAAAACATGTGAAAGCGTTTGATTAAATCACTAGTAACAGTCGATCATTTTCTAAAGGCTCTGTGTATTTGTGTGTGATTATTAGTGCCACTCTGGCTTGGAAGCCGCACGCAAGGAGATTGTTTTTTTTACTTGCAAACCTAATTTAGATGCTGACTTTGTTCCTTTGGTGGGCAGCGCGCTTACCAGCAATCAAACGATCGCGAGTTCGAATCCTATTCATGTATGTGCATTTTAAATATTTTGAAATACGAATAGTCGTTTTTGCATTACATCCATTTTGAAAATTTGTTGTTTATCGCAAAATTAATACGATGTCTCGTATATTAGGCCGACGAAATTACTTCAAATTAGGCGCTTTTCAACAAATTGTTTTTATCTAACGAACGCAAAACCTTCGAGGACCTTTTAAAGAATTAGATTGTTGCTCAAAGAAATATGCCTTTGAATGCCGCATCAATGCGTGGTGACATTTGGTGAAAGAGATTGAAATGACAATCTCTCTTTAGCCTCTTAGCACATCCCTTGATACCACAAAACCATGGGGGAGCGAAACTGTCTTCAAAGCTGATATTGCAAGTGGGAGACCATCAGACGGCGGGTCGGTCGGTCTCTCGCTTCCCTCCCCTCCTCTCTCTCGTCGCAAGCCATACTCTCTCTGCCTCGTGCCATCCCAACCCCGCCTTCTGTTAAGTTCCTCTCGTTGTGGAGGCGCAAGGCTCTCTCAGTTTCCCTCTCTCATTACCCTGGGGTGCCCACTCCTCCGCCCCTTGAACCGCCTTTCAATCTTACCTAGTCTCCTGGATTATACTCCCCCCCCTACGGCCCATTCTCGGCAATTTACGCTCCCTCTCCCATTTTCCTGCCCTCTCTCTCTCACTCTGAAACTACACAAACTTCTCTCCTACCCTTTCGGCATCGGTATAGTTCATTTGCGGTGGATCCTCGAAATGGAGTTAATATTTCGTCCCCGTATTTCTCGCCTTTTATCCCGCAGTGCGCTCCTTTTCCGCTGGCCCGATAAAATATATCCTTGTGCGCATGCGAGTGTTTATACGATAGTCGCGCTCTTCCTCTTAGTACGCAAAGTCTTGGCGTAAAATATGCTTCAAGTTTTGGAACAGTTGTATTTCCGCCATTCTCTTGTTCGTTTCCTCTTCCCCCGTGCATTTTCTCTTCCATGCTCCTGAAAATACTGGTTTGGAATTGGTCCGCACGGCATATGTATGGCCATTTTCCTTGTCTCTACCCGAGAGTCTTCTTAAGTTACCGAAAATTTCTACGAAGCAAACTTTAAGCCTGAAACTTCTTAAATGTTTTATCGTATTAAATGGATTGAAAGTGAACGTCAGAAGACCGCATAATTCACTTCTAATCTCCGTAAATTCTCTCCCTTCCTTGATGTGACTTGGGTCCAATTATTTTGTTGGAAGTCTTGTGTTTCGATTTTAATACTTTACCATGGAATTTTCATTTAATCCATCTCTATGCTTCTTCATCGTCTTTTTACCTCCTCAACAATGCCGTTATAGTGATAGTGTTCCTAACAGTCATCATCATCTTCGCTACATTACATGAGATTCATCATTAATTCACATATTTATCCTTCGTATTTCAGAAAAATTTACTGCCTGATATTTTATTCTACTTGGACGGGAAGGACAAAGGTTGGGAAATCTTTTAACGCCGCCGTAGATGTAGAGCGTAAACCCCTTACACCTCCACGAACACTTTGCCTGACTTCCAGCTACCAAAGCTAGAGGCTTCCCACACCAATACCACTAAAAATGTCTCTATTGAGCCCAACGGCCATGAGGTTGAGCAGCGTCGTTTGTCCTCTCTTTTCTCTAGGCCCGCATTACCTGCTAATCTTCTCACTACTATTCTTAACTCTTCTTCCAAGACTTAATTTCTTCTGGTTCATTTTCACCCTCAGTTCCTAACTCTGGTATCTGTGCTAATATCAACTTCCTTAACCTCGCAAGTTATTGCTTCAAAGAAGTCTCGAATTTGCTTCTCTTTGCTCCTTTATATTAGGCTCTCAACTGGCTTCGCTGGTTACTACGATTTTCGCTCACTTGCTCCTGTATTTTCAATTCACATTGAATTTTTATGAAACGGTAGCTGATTTAATATTCCTCTCGTAATAAATTTGCCCGTGAAACGAAGCGAAACTAATGCAAAAAGGAGGAATTCTCGCTACGTACAGTACAATAATCTACCTTCCGTTAGCGAGGGGATTAGATCTCGATTTGAGAACTTTTAGAGCATAAAGTCAAAGCTTTTTATTCGTGAAATTTTAAAAATATTTTTTTGTTCAATTCCATTATTTAATTATATTTTTTAATTAAGGTCATCATACCTTGTATTTTCATAAATGCTTAGGCGTGTTTATTTAGCTTAAGATTAATTTGTTAATTTTGCGAGGGATGAAGGAAGGGTTCCATTACCAAATTCTACAGTTATGTCCTCCTCTATTTCACCACCCGCCCATTAATTCCTTCACGTTCCTCATTCTCCGATTCCTTCATGGCCTCCCATCCTGACTCCGCCTCCACGCCCCTCTGTGTCCTTTTCTGCCGCACTCTCCCTTTTCAAACCGTCGACTGGATCCTGAAACGTCCCCGTGCACTTGGGCCGGATCGGTTCTCTCTCCTCCCCCCCTCTCTCCCAACCTGCCGGCAATGCCATCTCCCCGGTCTCTAGAGGAGCTGCTAAGAGGGGTTGAGGGGCTCGCAGATGAGATGCTCAGAAATGGATGGGGAGAATGAGATGGAGTGAGTGAAGTGTAAGGGGTGGGGGAAGCGTTCGTGTGTGGGAGGACGAAGGGGTAAAGAAAGGGGCAAAAGGGGTTGGAAATGGCACAGAGGCGAGCTCGGCGCCACTCGGTTCGTCGTTCCCCGAGAGCGGAGGGCGAAAGTGTGTGGGTAGAGAGATAGAAAGAGAGAGGGGGGTGGAAAGCGAGTGAGGGCAGGCAGGCTAAGGGTTTCAATCCGCATTTCACTTTCGCAAGAAGGGGTGGGAGGGAAAGTGGAGAATAAAGGGAGGAAGGCAGAAGACTTTGAGGTTCTGGAATGGGAGCCGATCCAGGACGGAAATGTCGCTCTGGAATGACCTCGTAAAGCGCACACCACACTCTCCCTCGGCCCCATCTTTGTTCGAGGATTATTAGATTTTTATTTTGGTGCTAAAGCAATGAGTAGCGGTAAGTTTCAAGCTTCAGGAATTTCATTGCCGGTGGCGTTGCTGGGAATCACATGTCGTGGTCAAAAATAGGGTCTAAGCTAATTGGAGCTTATTATAATTTCGGTTTGAGAAAGGAGCCCGGGGTAATTTTTAAACAAATACCTGAGTGAAAAACCTCGCCACCCTTCTAGGAAAGCGTTTTGAAAATGGTTCTTAAATTTTAAAACAACTTTTACCAATGAATAACTGATCGAAGCACTTTCCCACACCATCGGTTATTTATTATATTTGATTTCCACCACATAACGCCCGAAGCTACTCAATTTGTTCTTACCTTTTACCAAGTTTGACAGCCAGATTACCTATTTGTGTCATTACATTTTATTTGTGCTATTTTCAAAATTATTTTTACATGATATTTTTAGCAGTTAAAAATTAAAATTTTGTAGAATCATAGTTTAAAAAATATATTATTTCACGTCGTACCTTTCCATACACGAAAAAAGGAAACATGCTACTATTTTTACCTCTCTTTAAAATGGAGGCACAATAATTTTATCAATTCCTAATACATTGTTAATTGATTTTTCTAAAAGGAAACAATTCTTCTCAGTCGGTTAGAAATGTAGAACAATTTTCTTACCACAACAATTGATGATTGCCTTGATAATATGTTGCTCTGGTGGTTCAAATGCGGCCGGAGTGATTAGTCACAATACATTTAAAGGTTAACTATAATTGATAGGAGGTTGTTATATTCACTGTTTTTTATCCTCCTTGGCCAATTTCTTTCGGACAAATTATAAGTTGGAGCTGTTGACTTTTACCGCTCTCGTTTTAATGCTCGACTTTGTGCTCTCCGCAGGCGCAGGGGATTTTAGCAACAAAAAACCCGAGTCCTAAGACTCCTTCTTAATGTGCCACCTCATCTTCTGAAAGAGGCTTTGAGAAATGAGTTTTAATGACCTGCGCAGCCTCTCCTGCTGCTTAACTCTTAAGTCTTAAAAAAGTACTGAAAATAAACATGAATAAATGAGATTAAATGCGCAGTGCCAACAAAGAAAAGACAATACGGGTCAACAGACCACCGTTTCCAGGACTTACCCTCGGTTTTTACTGGTGAACACAACAATATGAAGAATATAAATGCGGAATATCACTCTAAGGAGAATGAATTAAATGTATTCGTGAGCTGCTATTAAAGCTTGGCAATCTTTCTCCTTTTGTAGCGGTATACATATTTATGAAATTTGTGATATTTTAAGACTCGTTTCACCAGCTTGACATTTCATAATTTTTTAATAAATAATTCTGTGAATGTTCATTTTTCTAAATACACGGTCATATATAATTCGACCTAAATTTAGCCTTTTTCCTCAAAAATGCTGACTGAAACAATTTCTTGGGCTTGTAATACACAGTAAGGGGCGCAAACAGTTGTGTATTGCACTTATAATAATTTTAGTTATATATCATTTCACATTGACTGGTAAATTTGAGGTTCGGACCCTGATACTACCAATTCAATACCTGCTTTTAGTATTAGAATAGTTTTCATGTTTAATGTATCTTTTAGTGGTAAAGTATAGATAATATCATAATAAACAATGAAATTTTCTAAATATTTATCTTATGGTCGGGTTGATTTAAAAAATTTAAATTATAGAAAATAATGAATTGCTTGTAACCAGATCATTGTTTCTATTTTATTACAGGTACGCCAGTTTTATTACGTTGTCTTTAACTAGGATGTTGGTGAGTAGAAATTTTACTAGTGCTTTTCATAAGATGCAAAAATAATTTTATACGTATTGCATGAATTTTTTTCTGGGCACTCGGAACGCAGTTTTGAATTAAGGTTATTGAGATTGGACCCCGCAATGGGAATGGGTGATCGTATATTCAGGTAATTTTAAGCTCATGGCTTCATCCCCTCCGGGAGACGCATTTCAAAAAATTTCTCTGTCACCATTGAGCCTCGGTAAATCTTTGGTGTAAGTAGGGCACCAAATCGCGGGATCTAGGCTCGGGGCAAACAAAAGAGGTGGGTGTTTTGAAAACGGCATTCTCCACGGAATATGAGATCAAACCGGCCCGCATATGTATGTGTGTGTATATATATATATATGTGTATGTATATATATATGTATGTATATATATATTATTTATATATATATATTTATATATTATATATATATAAGTATATATATATAATATATATATAAATATATATATATATAAATAATATATATATATACATACATATATATATACATACACATATATATATAAACAGCAGCGCGGTGCCCGTTTTCCCTGCTGATAATCCTTGGGGAGATCCGTGTGGGTGTTAAGCGAAATTAAATCGCAAAGCCAAACTCTTCACGCGACCATCGTAAAATTTCTTGCCCTCCCACCCCGTCCCCGATCCGCCATCCGAAAATATTTAGTCCAATGGCAGAGACGAGGAGTAATGAGCGGGATTAAGCCGCACTCTCACCGTCGTACTTGGCAGGGCGGAAGCGGGGAGAGGTGGCGCGCGGCGGCGGGGCGAAATGAAATAGCGGAGGACGAGAGGAGCGGCGAAGGGCGCCATAAATCATCTCCGCGTTTCTCGCTCTGGCGAGGGGGGGGGGGGGTAAGAAATAAAAGATACCCGTGGCTTTGCTCGCTTCGAGGTTTCGAGGGGGAAATAAATAGCGTGGTTGAGCGATGACGATAAGTGGAGGAAAGCACGAGGAGGAGGAGGAGGGTGGGCGGGGGGTAGGGCCCGGGGAGAAGACGCTGTGTCAATTGGTCGTGAAATTGAGCGGTTATGAGGAGCCATGAGACATTTGACTCCTCGAATGTTATTGTGCTATGGAATTGTGTGCGATTGGTACACCTGCGTATATGCATGTGCAATTTGGAAAAGCTCCTGAGGATAAAGTGGCAAAACAATGTGTTACCTTAAAATATCGGTGTTTATTTTTATAATATTGGAGCCTAGTAGTCTTCTGGCCATTACGCTTGTCTGCTGACCCAGATATTGCTTGTTAATATTGCCTTGGTAATCTAAAACCCAAAATATATAAAATGCTGCTGACCCATTAAAATCAAATGGTACAACCATGCGCATAAACTAATCCGATTCTTATTATTACAGCATTAATTATTTTAAGAATAGATATTGATGACGCTTTAATGCGTAAATTTTGATGCATTAAAGGAGTTGGCGCGATACTTGTTTTTTATTATATGGATTTCCAAAATAATTGCGTAAAAGGAGTATTAATAAGATATATGCAATAAATTCTGCAATATGCAATTCTGATATATGAAATATTCAAGTGTAGGTAGTCATAATTTTGAAATATTCAGCAATATAACGGGAAAAATATGGGTTGAATATTTTTCCGACATGAGACACTCATATTAAGTATTTTCATGAATATTTCAATTTTGAACTTCCATTTAAAAAAGTTGGTGGGATGAATCAGGTGGAGAGAGGATTTGTTTTCGAATTTTTTTCAATGAAACGAAAACTCGAGGCACATGCTGTGGACTTGTGAGGGTGCATCAAGTGGAAAAGGTCGGGATTGCGGAGGTTAGAAGGTAGTGGGGAGAGGAAGGCTGAATCCGATGTGTGACGATTTGGCGTGCCTACTAGGAAAATCACCATTTATCATTCGCTTCCTAACACACCGTACGTAGTAAAGAAAGAATTTCGTACGTAAGAAAGTATTTCGACACTCCTATCATACTACAATTCTGACTATTGAAAGCGAAAGTAGGACACGAATAGGCAAAAGGCGTGTGTGCGGATTCCCCGGGTAAAGAAAACGAAAAGGAGCATAAATAAATAAAGATCGTTGGTATTAAGATGGTGATTACTAACTCTTCGGTAAGCTAATGTTCGTGTAAGAAATGAGAATAATTAAAAAAATGTATTTTCGATTACTATTTCCGCTATTGTATATTACTACTCGTCCAATGGGAAGAATAATGGTGAAAGCAGAGGAGAAACTAGCTTTATGAAAATAAGTATTGAAGTTTTATTCAAGCAGAAGCAGCTGTGATTAATATTTGTCTCTTCGTACATGCTGCAAAGAACTAAATGGAAGCAATTTATTTAAATACGAACAACTTGACTCTTGAATTCTGCAATTTTGTATCTCAGAAAATTGACGGTAGTGTCACGACCATGGCATAAATGCATACTGGGTCCTGGCTTATAAATATAAATTGACTGTCACTCGTTGCACATGTGGAGTATGCAGCAGTCTAAAATATGAGAACTTATTTTTCTGCTACCGTGCGCGCTGAACAAGTTTCCTTTTAAATATTCCAAATAATGAATAGCATGTGTTCTTATGCTGCTATATCCCCAGGAGAGAAAGCCATGGTGGAAAGAAGTCAGTAACAGTTGTATTTGCAATGCATGATGGATGTTGCAACTGGGCTCATTTTAAGGAGAGTTATCCAAATTTGATGGGGAGAGACTATTAAATTTTCAGAAGTGTTTTTAAATGACGGGTATAGTGAGAAATGGGCTTGAAAATTCGTTTTAGTAACTTTGATGTTCTCAAGTGTAGATCGTAAATATTTTTGTTATTGCAAATGATTATTAGGAAGGAGTTTGTACAACAACTCAAGGCCGTCGCAATATTTATTTATTTGAAAAATATATTTATCAAAGAATAGTAAAAATAGAATAAGCTATATTTTAAAATAATAGTGATAGAATTCCTAGTAAATTAAAATCCTTTGATTATTAAATATTAGCAATCTGAAGAATGTGTGAATGGTGTAGTAAATGAATGATGTCCAACGTAAACCTGTTCGAAAGATTTTGATAATCATTTAATCATGTAATTTATTAATATGGCGCGTTGGTCAAATTAAAAAAATCAACTATGATTATCATACATAATAAATACTCTTATATAATAAGAATATTGTTTAAAAATAATTCTCTCCTTCATTATCTAAAAGTGCTATTATTTTCCATATTTCATTGGGTTTATTCAAGCATTATTTCAAATGTTCCTTTTGTACGTAGGTAGGGCCACGTGTAGCTCAGTTGGTAGAGGGTTAAGCCACATGGTCATGAGGAGAAGCCACAAGATCATGGGTTTAAATTCCGTTTGATATCTTTGAACATCGCTATCTAAAAATCCAAGTAGTGGGATTTCCTGGCTACTGCAAACCAGTTGGTGTTACGAAAGAAGGAACGTCCCCCTCCATCCCTTAATGTGTGTATTTCAAGCACTTCAGGGCTTAATTCAGGTGGACCAAACCTATCAAAACCAAACTTTGAGTTGAATCCTGTGAATGGATTGTAGAACTGAATCGTAAAGAGGGCATTAAAAGGGATTAGATGACTACTAAACTGTGCTATCCAGATGGTAGAGTTAAGCTCTCAAAGTAGTTTGATAAGGCATTAACTATTCTTGGAGTCGTCTTAATTGTAAAAAGGTCTAATCGAGCGATATGTGTGTGGACTTGTGTTTTAAAGTTGCATCCTCTTCAGAGGACATTTCGCATAATGGAATGATCTGGATTCAGATTCTGATCCGTCTAATTTTGGCTTCAGTATGCTGGAGGGTGAGTATTTCACAGCTGAGATTCACATTTCAAGACCTCGGCGCGTGCTCTTGCCTTAAAAAATTAAAAATGTTATTCAGAGCAAGATAACGCGAATGCGTCGTAATACTGTGCGGAAGGTGAAGCGTTGGTCCCGGGTCGATGCTTTCAATCAGTCAGCTGTCAGGTACAAGAACGATTCGCGATGGCTGTCGGCTTATGCGTATTTGTATTTTCTAATTCTTCCCAAGGTCCTCCCCTTCCCCCAAACCCTCCTCCCCGCCCGCGTCCACATGGGTCATTTCACCGCTCTCATAGCGGAGGACTTTTAAGGGGCCTGCTGCTCTTGGGGAAGATTAGTGATTGGCGCATAGGCGGCGGCGGCTGCGGTGTACCTTCCGGGCGTGGGTCGCGGAGGAGAAGGGGGGAGGTGCTGCTCACTTAGGGTGGTGGGGGCAAGGAGGTCTCTCGGAGAGTGGAGTTAGGAGGGGATTTATTTTTCAAGGACGCCGCCCGAGAGCTTAAAAACGAAGCGAGAGCATGAGAGAAACCTATCAATCCGTATTTCGATGTTTTATTACCGTCATTACTGCCATTTCTGTTTTCATACTCCGGGGAATCGTGGGCGGTAGATTATCGGCTCTTGGCTTTCCTTGACCCGGAAAACGTGTTATTAGGGCGATCTCGGAGGATCGGGAGGATTCAATAGGTGGTTTCCGACCCCTCTCCTGTTTTTTCGAATTCCTTATTTCGCCGTCTCCGCCCTCAGGGCGTGGATGGGACCGAGGGATGAGGTGGACCGGCCGGCCGGGATGGTGGTCAGTCCGCGAATCGTAAATGCGTAGCCGCAAAACATTCTCCTCTCCTCGCCTGCTCTTTGCTCCCTCGAAAAGTATTACGTCGCCGCTTCTTACTTTCACTGGCGGTGGCCATTTTTCGAGGAAAAAAAATGGTGCGCTCTCCTCTTTTATTGTTCTGCACTCATGTTTGATTTTTTTTAAGGATCTGGACAAAGTAGTTTCCATCCTTTCCTCGATTATTTTTTTCTCTTTCCTTTCACTCGGTATGGTTTCGTTTTTATTGGTCAGAAATTTTTAACGAGTGACCATTTTAAATTTTTTTTTCAAGTATGATTGGTGGTTTTCCAACTCACGTTTGGAGGCACGCAAGTAGGAATGTTATCGAATCCGGAATCGTGATAGGAAAGGCGGAATAATCAGTCGAAGATTCTGCTTTCAGATTTAAACTTGAGGATTAAATTAAAATAAAAGTGGATGAAAAAGTTTTGAATCAAGTGGTTGCTTCGGGAAGACGAAAAGATTGCATCTTTGAATGCTATATCTGGGATTATGGAATCAGAAATCGAATCAATTGTACGTTTTTTGAATGGTTCAATTGAATATGTAAATAACCGTGTAATTTATCTTTAAAATAGGCTTATATTTACTTTATTTTGCTGAAGTAGCACAATTTGTTTTCCATGCATTTGTTTTTACTGAAATAAAAAAATGATTTCTTTCTGCTTGCTATTGAAACAGAAAATGCTAAAAGCTGCCCCTTATTCGTTAACTTTTAAATCGATGAGCATTTAGCGGAAATGTTTTCATTTTCTAAGCATATTGTCATGCAGTTAGATAAGAAATCGATCGAAAAATGTGAGGAAAGTCCCCGATAAAGAATTCATTACCCCTGACTTTAATGTATTCAGTATTAAAGGTGCGATGAAAATGAAATATCGTTTTTGCTAACAGTACTTGGTTAATCTTCACGTACCTATCTGAAACATTATTTTCCATAATTTTGTGGAGTGATGTTGCAAAACGTCACTTCTACGTGTATGATACCAATGAGAAGTACCACAATGCATTCTTTTTTATACATGCAATTATAGTTTTCACTACCATCAGTATCATTCGTTTAAATCGCTTCCACCAGTTTCTGCGCCTCTCTTCGCTGACATGTAGTCTGGAGGAAGTAACATTAGATATTTGTCTAGCATAATTCCCTTGAATATAAATTACTTCAAACCTTACCTTCAATATTGTTTATTAGAAAAGTCACTAAGCGTATATTGTTCGCATGTTTTATTTACATTTTTCTATTGCTGGCTCCGAAAGAATGACTGATATTTTTTGTTCGTTCAGTGCGTATCTGGAAACGTAATTTTACTGTCTTCTCGAAGCACACCTGCACACGTCCAACTCCATTGACGTATTTTACCGGTGCAAAAAAATGACCGTGATTCTCGAAATAAAGGCTAACATCTTGCGGCCTTCGGTTTCCCTAATTTTATTTGGCTTCCCCACCGGTAAACCAAGAAGCATATCTAGATCATATCTTGATTACCAGTAAACAGCTATTTATTTCTCCTGTATATCTTGGATGTATAAATTATTTATAGTACACATTCAAAGAACAACATGAAGGTTCTCCAGAGTAAACAAATTTAGAGTGAGGGACTTTCGCTTCAATGCATCCCATTTCCATATCATATTAATTCTCTTCCGTTAAATCGGGCGGTGGATTTTGAAGTGTGACCCTGTCCCTGGATGATGTACGCTTTTGGTAAACAAGTATTTTCATATTAAAAAACGAACGTTCTTCAGCGACGACGAAAATGATTCTGGAGATAGCGGTCTTGCCGTCGAAACGTCAAATATTTACGTGAGTGTCCTTCGTGTTTCTGTGTGTAAATACTTTCTTTTCAAGGTGTATGTGGGTGTTTGTGCATGTATGTGTGTGTATATATATACGTATATATATATATATATATATATATATATATATATATATATATATATATATATATATATATATTCCGTGATACGTGATATATATATATATATATATATATTCATATATATTTATTTATGCATATATTTATTTATATATACATCGGAGTATGGTAATTTATGATTAGCTTGCGTTTTATTGAGGAGTTCTAAATTGACTCCAGCAAAACTGAATAGATTGGGAGTAAAATATAACGAAAAGTCCATGGGCCTATAAAAACAGAAGCAGGGATTGTAATATTAACATATGATCAGGCAGTAACAAATGTAACTATTTGAATATGCATTCTACAAACGTTCTTCTCCAAATACTGTATTTAGAGAAGAATAGAATTGTAGAACTTCTTGCATTTCGCCTTAAACCTATGATTTTTATAAATCTAATTTGTATTGTGTTTTAGTTTAAAATGTTGTCCACCAACTATAGTCAATTTTTAATTCTACAGCTATTTTATTGCTCTCTTGTTGACACCAGTGAATCGAAATGCTTAAGGACTGACAATTGTTTTGGTGTCGAATTTGGGGAACCAACTCCTTTATTAACTCCTTCTCAAGATCACAAACATTGAAATTTACCTTCATAGTGAATACACATGCGTATGGAAATTAAATAGAAAATCTCTCGGCAATATTTTCAACATTTTAACAATCCTTTCGCTCTCCCCTTTTTAAATGTTGGCATCTCTTGTCGTTTTCGGTTGGTACAGTATATACAGAGTTTTACTGGCATTCTTTATGATCAGGAGTAAAGCATGGTTTCTTTTGTCACCTCTTTAATCCTGTCTACGTGTCTTGTATAATAGATACATGCCACAATATCAGAAAATATTTTTCCTTTCAGGCGTCACATAAATTTTCTCTCATTCGTCGCCGGTCATCCTCCTGCTTCCATCCATGCCACTTCTGCTCACCTTCGATAAAGGGTCACTCATGTGTCCATTTGACCCTAATTGCAATTCAAATCGAGGGATAGCGAGTAGATTAATTAAAAAATACTACTTCAAATAGTCATTAGCAAATTAATTGCTTTTTATGCTCACATATATCCTCTTCCGCATGGAAAATCTTACCGGAGCTCATGTTGCTGAATTACTTTTCGTTGGGTGATCGGCTATTTTCCTGGCAATAAAATAATACCTCTTTCGTGCATGCAAAATCTAAGTATCATATAATTTACAGGTGTATTTAATTTAGAAGAATGGGGAAATGCGTCTATTTTTTTGCTTTCTCATCAGAGTACTTCTGATGCTTAACTTTTGTTAGCAAAGTTTCTCGATGAAAATAGACAAATCCTTACGTACCAAGAACGTAATGGCTTTGCACAGATATGTATGCTTTTACGTACAATATAGTGTGTATACATATATATATATATATATAAACATATATATTATATATATATGTTTGTGTATTTATTTACATTCATTAATTGAAAAATAAATCCACAAGCGTAGGGAGTACACATTTAGCTCAAATTAAAAGAGCTGTTAACTCTAGAAGGAAATTCACTTAAAATACTTTAAAAAAATAAAAAGGTAGTATTAAATTGCACCAATTCAAAGGTAATATAGTTATATGGCATTGTCGGGAGCTTATGTGATTATCGAAAATAAAATCAAATTGGAGCTAGGACTATGCGTTACGCAGTGGAATATTTATTTGTATAAATTCAACTGATTCAGCCATTCAAAAATGTTAGTAATGCTTAGAATTATAGAAACGTTTTGATGCACGAATATTTTTGAGAAAATTTTCAATGGAATAATTATTTCCAATGAATAAGTAATATTTTGGGCCGTATTTGAGTTAATCCATAGACTTAATGTCGAAATGAAGTTGCATGCACGGAGGTATCTTTTACCTCCCGTGGGAATCTGACATTGTGAAGCGAATATGATTTAATGGGAATGAGGCCATCCCCTCTGTCATGAACTGTGTAAACGGTGTCGTCTTCTCTTGCAAAAGTCACGTGAATCGTCGAACTTTTCCCCACTGTCTTGAGAAAAGACTGTTTGGAATAGGTAACATGTGAGAGCTCATTCCAGGCACTTGCCTGCAGCAAAAAAGAAAGCAAAGAAAATGATGCGGCTTTTTTCATTCCTATTTGTTCGTCCATTCGGGTCAGTGAGTAATTTCAAGGTAGTCTCGATGGGCGTCGCCTCTCCTTTCTTCAAGCTCCTCCGTTCCGCCTCCTTCGTCTATCATGAATCAGCCGAAGAACAGTCCTGCTGCATGTATGATTGTCCGCAAACAAGTGTAAAGTCGGTTGACTCTGATAGGAAACTCTCTCAGTACGAGAATTAGAGAGAGGAACTCAAGGATAGTGATAGGATGTGAGAAAAAAGTTACGACGCGGAAGAAAGTGAGCATTTCAGCCATCAGAACAGTCCGAAAATTGTAGCCAGGATAAATTATACATACAAATTTTGACATATGCGTGTAATTTCATGTTTTCAGTCGGGACGCTGCTATTATACTACTTATTGTGATATAATTTAAAATTAAATGCTCATATTTATTCCATTTCGTCTATAATATAATAGGTGATCTAATTGAGAAATGCGACGCCTCGGGAAAGCAAAGTCCGTCACGCTAAGCAGTGGCTTTTTTTATTTAAAATCAGAAGTGCTTTTGAGTCACGAATATTATTAGTATCGGGAATGCCGACGAAAAAGTTGTAAGGAGGGAAAATTTTGAAGATAAGATTAAGGGATTTAGCTCTAGGGGGCGCGGGAGAGAGGGTGGCGAGTTGAGGGGGAGGGTCCATTACCCAATTCCCTCGGAGCACCGCCTTTTCATCCTGTCTGTTTCGCTCTCGTTTTGCTCGGTTCCCAAGGCCACTTTGCCCCTAGAATTAAGTCAAATAAAGCAATAGAATCATCATCACGCGAGAGGTAAAGGGAAAGAAAAATGTAGAAGGGAAGGAGGGGAATGTAATACTTGCACCGTCATTTTGGATGAATTAATAACTGCGAGACAATGGCGATTGAGATATGTTCCATCACTTAATTACTGCTTTCAAAAGTATATATTTTACTGATTTCCTAGGGATTATAGGATATATAGCCTTCTATTCTCAACCTACCCGTCGGCAGCGTTTAATATTGAAGTGCATTTTTTATGAAAAAGAGTTGGAATACCTGAGGCTTTCATTTATCTAAATTACGGGTAAGGAATAATTTGAGATTTTGACGCATATGTGCGATGAAAAATATTTTTCTACCCCAACTGCCTCACTCAAAAAAAGATATAATTCTGTGCATTAGCAAATATTTTGTGTTACATGGCATGTTCAAGTCTCATCGCCTGGGATTGAAGTGAATTTGCGTTTTCGTTAAAATTTAATTGAGTAAAATTATGAGAAAAGATAGGGGAGATTTCATTATTCGAACCTCTGTCAGCGCCCTTATTTTACTGGATGCCATCTTTACGAGGAAAATTAAGTTAAATTTTATTATTTTTGCTGTTTTGTGTATCTTTATGCATGAATATTTTTGTGGTTTAATGCCATTAAATACGAATTTCATCGATAACTTATTGTTGATGAAGAATTTGAAAACTGAATTGAGTGGCATACATGCAAAAGAGTCATTAATTTATTATTTATCTTTGTAAGGTTCAAAGTATGGTCCATTAAAATGCTGAAGTGATTGATATATTGATACTTTGGCATAGTTACTTAATGGCAATTTTATTATCCTTCATGCTCATGAATGTTTATGTCATACATTAACACATGAAGGTTTAATTATGAACTGCACGCTGAAAAAATGTTTGCGAAATACTGCTCTAATCTCCTTGAAATGATCTCGTCAGCTCAGCCTCTTAATTGCATAAAATAAGGCACCAATGCTTGAGATCTCTCATATTTACGACGGAATAAAGTTAGGATATATCTGAATTGAATGTTTTGAAATTCTAGATAAATTAGTGGCATAAATATATCCTTCTAACTCCTTGGGTGTTGTTTATTATTTCCTATTTATTAGTTTTATCACTCTAATGTGATGCTATAGTTCTAATCGAAGCATCCTTACAGAAATAAATCGTGGTAATGAATATTCAAAAGTCAAGAAAGCGCTTCGGTGTGTCTTAGTTTGTGTTAGGTGCTCAATATACTTGACTCAAAAAGTAGGAAAAAAGGCCAGAAAAATTTACATAATGTAATTGGAGGACAGTCTGTCTAAAGAGGTGTGCGTGTGTGGGCGGCCTACTGCGAGGGAAATTTGCTTTTCTTATGAATCCCATCAAACTGGCCAACACCATGGCCACTCCATGAAATCTCCTAAAAAATCTGGCCTGGTCCTCAATTACTATCGAGAATAATTTCGATGTTATTTAAGGACCACTTCCCTCCACTACCCCCCATTCTCCCATTTTGGGCTCGATAAGGAACGGGGCAATAAAGTGAGCGAGTCCCTTCCACGTCTTCCTTCATCCAGGACAAAAATAATTAAAAAAATATAAAAACAAACAAACGGTTCGAATGGACTGGAAGCAATGGAGGTTTTTGTAGCCCGTGCCGTATATGCCGTCCGGCGCGTGGGTGGAATGAGGTAGCAAAGAGGCACTCACTGACCGCAACCGGTGTGCGTAGCATAGATGGGCGTACACACGCGAACAATGCATTGCCCTGCATTCGTTCTCCCCCTTCTTGGATAGATTCAGGGACCACACCACGGACACGTCGGATGTAGTGAGTGGGATGAAGAATAAGACGTCAGGATATCCTTTATTCCACCTCGTGGGGGGTCGCTTGCCTCAACTCCCTCATCCCTCCCCGTCGGGCATTTAAGGTCTGGTCCTTCGCACCTCATCTCCCTAGAGGGAATATCTCTATCAATCCCTAGCCCATCCAATTCCGTCCTTCGAACCCCTCTTTCTCTCCCTCCAAGTACATGGGCACCAGTCTTCCTGCGATTGCATTATCTACTTCGGGTCTCCTTTTTTCCAACTGCCTCTGGTTCCATCCCTCTTTCTCTCCCTCTACGTTAGGGGTACTCGGAATTCCGTGCACGGGAAGATACGGTGGGGAAAGCCGCCAAACCGGACGGTAAGGAGAGCGACAAATGTGGAGCAGGATCCCATAAAGGGAGGGTTTCACGGTGGGTACAGTGTGACGTTAAGTAGAAAAAGTATTTTGCCGTGTCTTTGACAGTCATCAACGGTCATGGAAGCGATTACTTATAATATTATTCATGTCAATTGCTCTATGCTGTATTCGGATTTAAGCTTCTGTTTCCGCTTTTTGGCCTAAAAATACGTCTTCTTTACACCGTAGCTTTTTCCAATAGAATACGACACTGTTGCTCATTTTCATCTTAAGGTCATATGTATTAATAATTGCAGCTGTTGCTAACTGATTTAAAATTTAGAGTAAAAAAAGAAAATTTGATTCTTCTGTCCTGATTTGAATCCTGTGATTGAACTACCTAATATGTTGTGCTCAGGTGTGCCTGTTGCAGTGAATACTGGAATCAAAGATGTATTTTCTTCTTAAGCAAAATTATTTAAAAGACAAAATAATATATTAAATTAAATCAATATATAATATATTTTATTTTGATTAAATCCTATGCCAGAGAGCGGTGTTTGAACGTTCAATCGCCGTCTATTCGAGGAGGAAGTCTCGTTATCTTTCATGATTATATATCACCTCAACCCACGACGATTAAAAGTTATTTTATGCAATAAAATATTTGAAACGAAAATTTTCCCATAGTTTTTAGCCCATTTTTTCCTTAAAGTATATAGAGATCCATGTTAAGACTATAAAATAGCAC